>NC_058131.1:203582720-203593264 GCF_016433145.1 Gracilinanus agilis | reverse complement strand
CCTCCTTTCTTCCTTCTTCTTTCCTTTCTTCATTACATCTTTTTTTTATTTATATGAATTAACATATTGATCTTCACATAGAAGGAGTTGAATGCATGTTCCCTGAATTGACTTTAATTTGGGATATATATATATATATATATATATATTATAAATAATAACAATGAGACTTTTTTAAAAAATATAGAGAGACCACTAACCTTAAATTGTAAAGCCAGATGGATGGATATTTTGTATTCCTGAGATTGTTTACTCACAAAGCTTGACATCTAGGGGAAGTAGGAAGATTATTAGCATAGCCAAACACATTGCTAATGCATTTCAAATAGCTTTGAATTATATATGGCTCCCAATGCTCTTAGCATTTCACAATAAAAATAAAAATTCTTATAGCTTATTAAATGACAAGGAATAACTGGTAAGAAGATGGGGGCACTTAGTGATTTCTAAGAGCATGTTATTTTGCTTGGTAAAATGGATTTTTGTTGTTATAATCCTATAAATTCCAATTCTTCTCTATTGTGGGATCACCTTAGCAAAATGATATATATTTCTTAACTAGTAAATTCCCAAGATTGTAAGTGAGTGTTCTGTGACCTTCTCAGAGATGGTCATTAATGCTGTATTTCATGGAACAGGAAAATATTTGGTAACTTTCCTTTAATAAATAGTATATTAAGGACAGAGCCCTTGACCTATGCCTCAAGGCAGGTCTATGCAGATACATGGTTTTTCGACATGGCCTGAAGGAAGTCCTGATAATAAATGCAAATCAAACTAGTTTTTCTCTGGAGTGAAAAAAAAATCTTTGGAAATATAGTATGCACAGTACTATTTAACATCTAGGGGCCCTTCTAATTCTATGATTCTCAGAAAATATTTTGAGAACCTGAATAGTATGTTGGAAAGGGCCAAGGAGTTCGAGTCAAGGGAAATTTGATTTGAATCATGCTCTTGGCAGTTAAGTAATAAGTTGTGTGACTTCAGATATATCAATTCATTTCTCTAAACCTTCATTTTCTTATCTACTAAATGGAGATGATAATAGTTCCTATACTTACCTAACTCATAGGCTTATGGTGAGGATCAATTAGAATATAGCTTAAATACCTCATAAGTCTTAAATTGCCTTAAATGTCAACTATTACCTTTTCAAGGGAAAAATAACAGCAGTAACAACATGTGTGAAGTTCTACTTACTCCAATTAACATAATCACAGGAGGCACAGACACTTCAAATGCATGAATCAAAAGAATAAATCCAGTTTGAATAATTTTTAAAATTAATTTGAGAGAATAATGTGGTTTGGTCTATTAGATGAAAGGTAGATGACCTCATACAGGAAATACCTTATGATTGTTTGAAAAAAATCAGACATCCTTCTGGGTCTAAATAACATTCAATCCTTCAGTGAGAAGTTGAGCAGGAAATTAATTCAAGTGATAGAATAGTTCCAATTTATAAATTGGAGCCAAATTTTGAAAGGGAATCACTCTTGAGTGTGGAGTATTGAATAAGAAAAGAGAGTTTTCCTTCTGTCTCCCCTTTACCTCCGCATGAATTATGTTATCTAAGAAACTGACCCAATATCAAAATATATATCTTCAGGAAACAAGCCCAAGTGGCAAAGAGAAGCACTGTTTATAGACTCTCCAAATAGCACTGACTTTCCAAGCATAGCAGAAAGCACCACTCAAGAGTAAGGTTCTGAGGACTCAAAGGATGTAAAAAAGAACTTCTAGTAGCAAGGAGTTGTAAGTTACTCTTTTCCTATATGTCTTCTCTATACATTTTCCCCATCACCTTTTCATTTTAAGTATGTTCCCAATATCCCAATTTGTTGCAAAGTATGCCCCAGGCTTTCAAGAGGAATTCTTTTTATGACAACTGTTAAGTCCTATGTTAATCTTAGCAAATATCTTTGCTATAAGTTGATTGAAGTCCCTGCCTGATATTCAATAAGAATCACTTTGGTGCATGTTTATGAGAGACAATATTTGATATTTCTCCCCTCTGAATTCCATTTAGAACCATGAGAATAGCAATAATCAGCATCCATTCTTTTGGGCCCCAACTTGAAAATTTCAGTGTGTATTGGAGAAGTAGTACTAGAAGAAGGGGTTGCTACACATCACATGGACAGGACTCTGGGAAACTTAAGTAAACATACTGAACATTACAGTTCGTTACTCTTCAAGGAAGAACACAAATGCCTCCTTTTCTCTAATTCCTACTATTAGAAAATTATGTGTCTCTCATGTTTCCCCTCCACAACATTGTTTGTATAACCAAATTCTCACTGATTTCTATTAAAAGTGTTTATATGATATAGACTTCTTGGTCCTTAATTCACCTACCTATCTAGGCAGTATGCTCTTCTTCAGAGCAGGGAATAGAAGTTTATAATGTCACTCAAAATCTAATACCATAGATACAGATGTGGTAAGGATCTTAGCAGTTCTCTAATACAATGATTTCAATTTACAGAGTAAATATGAGATTGAAATGTTAAGTGACTTGTCCAAAGTAAAAAAGGTACTAAGTAGTAGAGCTGGGATTTAGACTAAAGTTCTTCCAATTCCAAAGACAATAAATGTGTTTTTTTATTGCTTCTTTTAGCAACAGTTTGTGGAAAACAGGTATTTAATAGATAAACTAATGTTGAATTGAATTGAATTACTTTTTTTAACATTTAATAATATTTATTTTTTAGAAAACTTAACATGGTTACATGATTCATGCCCTTACTTTCCCCTTCACCCCCCAACCTCCCCTACCCCTCCCCATAGCTGGTGCGCATTTCCACTGGTTTTAACATTTGTCATCTATCAAGACCTATTTCCAAATTGTTGATAGTTGCATTGATGTGGTAGTTTCGAGTCTATATCCCCAATCATGTCCTCCTCAGCCCATGAGTTCAAGCAGTTGCTTTTCTTCTGTGTTTCCTCTCCTGCAGTTCTTCCTCTGAATGTGGGTAGCCTTCTTTACCATAAATCCCTCAGAATTATCCTGGGTCATTGCATTGCTGCTAGTACAGAAGTCCATTACATTCGATTTTACCATAGTGTATCAGTCTCTGTGTACAATGTTCTTCTGGCTCTGTTCCTTTCGCTCTGCATCAGTTCCTGGAGGTCTTTCCAGTTCACATGGAATTCCTCCAGTTTATTATTCCTTTGAGCACAATAGTATTCCATCACCAGCATATACCACAATTTGATCAGCCATTCCCCAATTGAAGGACATACCCTCCTTTTCCAGTTTTTTGCCACCACAAAAAGCACGGCTATAAATATTTTCTACAAGTCTGTTTATCTATGATCTCTTTGGGGTACAAACCCAACAACGGTATGGCTGGATCAAAGGGCAGGCATTCTTTTATAGCCCTTTAAGCATAGCTCCAAATTGCCATCCAGAATGGTTTGATCAGTAAACAACTCCACCAGCAATTCATTAATGTCCCAGTTTTGCCACATCCCCTCCAACATTCATTATTCTCCCCTTCTTTCATTTTAGCCAATCTGGTAGGTATGAGGTGATACCTCAGAGTTGTTTTGATTTGCATTTCTCTAATTATTAGAGATTTAGAACACTTTCTCATGTGTTTGTTGATACTTTTGATTTCTTCATTTGAAAACTGCCTATTCATATCCCTTGCCCATTTACCAATTGGGGAATGGCTTGATTTTTTATACAATTGATTTAACTCCTTGTATATTTGAGTAATTAGAACCCTGTCAGAGTTGTTTGTTATAAAGATTTTCCCCCAATTTGTTTTTTTCCCTTGTGATTTTGGCTGCATTGTTTTTGTTTGTACAAAAGTCTTTTAATTTAATATAATCATAATCATTTATTTTACATTTTGTAATTTTCTCTAACTCTTGCTTGGTTTTAAAATCTTTACTTTCCCAGAGATCTGACAAGTATGCTATTCTGTATTCACTTAACTTATTTATAGTTTCCCTCTTTATATTCAAGTCATTCACCCATTCTGAGTTTATCTTCGTGTACGGTGTGAGATGCTGATTTAAACCTATTCTCTCCCATATTGTTTTCCAAATTTCCCAGCAGTTTTTGTCAAATAGTGAATTTTTGTCCCCAAAATTGGTCTCTTTGGGTTTATCATACACTGTCTTGCTGACATCACTTACCCCAAGTCTATTCCACTGATCCTCCCTTCTGTCTCTTAGCCAGTACCATATTGTTTTGATACATAATATCCATAATATTCTTTGCAACTAAATTTTAACTTCAAACATGAAAATATCAAAATTTGTCATTTTTTTTATTGTCTCTCTGTCTGTCTCTGTCTGCCTCTGTCTCTGTGTGTGTCTTCATGTTTGTCTTTAACTCTCTGTTGGTCTCTCTGTTTCCAGTGTGTCTCTGTGATTCTTTCTATCTTTGTCTCAACCTATATTTCTCTCCCTTGAAGGAAATTGTCTACATGGATTTTGAAACTCATGAAAGTCACATCTATACTCCACTGTTAAGAAGAAAAGTAAATATAAGAAAAGTATTTTATTGATATTTTGATTTTAGTCTCCTATATTTACCTACGAGATTTTCTTTATCATATAAAGATTATCCAGAGATCATTAAGCTTGTCTGTTTAAAGGAATTCTACTAAAGTTATAACTCAGATAACTCTTCTGTGCTTTGAACAAAAGATAATCTTGAATCAAGATATTCATGAGTCATATAGGTAGGGAGTAAAGCCAGAAATCCTTTATATAAATTCTTATGAAATTTGTATGGAAGAAAAATACTAGTAAATGATATTTTATAGCATTTCAGATTCATGAAGTGTTTTATATTCATTTTCTCACTTGAGTCTCAAACTATAACAGGCACATTCATGTATTATCTCTACTTTACAGATGAGAACACTAAGAAGACCAGATTGCATGTTTTCCCTAAGATATGATGGCTATCATAAGAGATAGGATTCATATTGAGAGCTTTATTTCTCCAGGTCCAATATGCTTTCTCCTACTTCATTTTGCCATGAAAAGAAAAATATTTATCTTTTTTTACACGCAGGTAGAATATAGGGACAAAGTATAGTGATGAAAAGATTCATGCTTTTAAATTCCATTAATAAGTGCTATCCCTACTAGGTTCAGCCTTAGTTAAACTATTAAAAAAACCCGAATTTCTAAGAAATAAAATAGGAAAAAATTCTGTTTCGTGGATCATAAAACAAAAACTTCTTCAAGTAGAACCCAATTTTATGGTCATGGCCCTTTAATTTTTTTGTAAGGCTAGTCCTCACAGAAAATTATACATATATTTTCATTAGAAGTGCAGTGAAAATTTTTTCTAGCTTGACATAATGTATAAGAACTCAATTTCTGGTAGAAAATACTTTAAGTTTTTTCATATTCAATTCATAAATCTTTTAAATTTTATTTTGTTTGCATATATACATATAAAATATCAATCACACATAAACACATGTTTTTATTCTCATGATAATTTTAATGTTGGCATATGCTTTCAACATTTTCATTATCTTTCAGAGTTATTGTTTCTTTCATATATTCTTTCACAAATTAGTCAGATGTCATTAGTATGTCTCCAATAAAGTCTATGTATTTTGCTTTTGTCTTATATTAATGTTTCACTTACATAATAAAATGTAAATGATGTGGCTAGTGTTTCTACTCTAAAATATATTTTTAAGTTTTGGTGTATTTTATATAAGCATTATGTGGTACTAAGTGTAAAGATGGGATTTATGCAAGGGGAATGGGACCAAAGGAGCTGGAGAAGGCAGTTGCTGACAGTTGCTGAGAGTTGAGACCAGAGAGGATTCTGGGATTCTCTTGGAGGGAGAAGAGGGAGAGGAGAAGTCTTTGGGAGGAGGACTGGAAAGAGGGAGGAGGAGGACAACCCAGCTCGAATCCAGTCCTGAGGGATTCCTGAGGATCTTTCTTTTGGAAATTGAAATCCTGATTCCCTGATCAAAGCCATTCCATCTCATCTCACCCATCAAGACTTCAATCATTGAGTTAGCTAAGTTTGGACTCCATTTTAGGAGCAATTTCTTAGTTTCCTTCACCTATTACCCAACCTTACTGAGAGACCCTTTTCAGTCAAACTTACAATTATAGAAAAGGATAGAAACAGAAAAATAGAAATAGAAGGAGAAGGTGGAGGGAGAAGCTTAGGTGTGGGAACCACTAGAGTTCCTTCATAAGTGACAGTCCCCATAGAAATAGAGGAGAGGGCACCCCAAAATCCCTCTGCCCTTCACTCCTTTCCCCAATCCCTGATTTGCAAAAAATAAAAGGCCATTCAACAGTCAGATAGTATTCCAAAGTTCCTGAGAGACAACAAGGGAGAGGGGAACCAAAGCTTGGTCTGGCTGCCTCTATCTTGAAGCCAGACTCACTGCTGTGGAACCAGCTGACCTAGAGAGAGGTTTGAGTGAACCCTGTCCTTATTCAGGATTGGATTGGGGTACCACATACCTCCTCTTACAGGGAAGCCTCACCCCTGACTCCTGTGGGATGGCACAACCATCCAGGTCACCCAATTTTGGGGTGACACCCCCTTAAAATTTCACATAGACTTTCTCTATCTCCTTTCTATCAAACATCCATTACTGGCTCCTTTATTCTTACATAAGAAATGTGCATATATCATATAATATTTCTTTTTATTTAATGTGATATATATGTACATGTAAATGTACATATATGAACATTATTTGATGTTACAATTTAGAATGTGCCCTTAGATTATCCAGTGTAAAATAAACAATTGTCTGGTCAAGTCCATATTTTCCTATTTGTTTATCTTTTCTTGAATTTTTCTACTTCTGAAAAAGAAAGATTGAAATCTCTAAAATTATTGATGTGCTTATTAATGTCTTTTTATGAATTTATTAAAATTATATCTTCATGTAATTTGGAAAAAATAAAAAGATCTCACATTACCAATACTAATGTTTATAGACAGTCTAAGAAAGCTGTGTGGTTTTTAGTACCCTAGACATACTTAGTGATATTCCAGTAAGCCTTCGTCCCATTATACATAAAAGTATGGAAATCATCAGAGGGTTTCCAATTTTATGATAGTCTATAAAAAATATGCTAGCATCAAAGAGATATAAACCAAACTAACCACAGGGAAAATACATGAACTTAATTGAGGGAATTTAAGGGGGTAGGGAGAAGAAATAGAGAAAAACACAACCTGACTTTCAAGTCTTTACATGTGAACATATTTAATAATCAAACAAAATGAAAGAGAGTAACATAATGGGCAAGAAAATATTTTAATATAATCTATATGAAGAATATATCTAAAATGTAAATACATACTTACAGATGCCACATGTGTCATTTAGATGGGAGAATTGAGGTCTAATAAAAAATTAGAAGTCCCAAGTCATATAACTACTAAATTGATGAAAGTATTTATACCTAGCTCTTCTGACTCCAAATCCAGCACTCTTAACAATATCCTATAATCCTCATCATAATGTATATAGCAGATTATTTTTTTGAGTTTCAGAAATTAATTCAAAAGTCTATTGTTAGAGCTCAAATATTCATGAATTTGTTAACCATCATCTGCTTTTACCATGTTTATTGAAAAACAGGAATTGTGTATTTAGAAAATTTCTAACATTGCTATTATATTTACTATTAATTAAGTTGGAATGTAAAAAAACTTTGTTAATAAATATTATACATACCTACACACACATAGAAAAGATATGGTAAAAGCAGATGGTTATCCATTCCTTCAAGGCACAGGACCCTTGAACATGTTATCTCCAGATTCACTTTGTAGAATTTTGGATAATAATAATAGAGATCTTCCATGACACAAGGGAAACAGCCCTGTTTCTGAAATCAAAGGATCTGTCTTTAAATCTTTCCCTGATGTTTACTTTTGTAGTAGAAATTGGACTAGAGTAATTTCTTTCAATGTTTGTTGAATACTCTCTAGTAATTTGTGGAGATATATGTGGTTCAATGTTGAAGTGTTTGATGCTTTGGAAAATGCAGCACACCTTTCTGGTCCTTTATCCAATCTGCTAATTCCTGGCCCTGATCCATTACATTCAACAATGCCTTCAAGAGAAGTGCTTCAATACTTTATCAATATAAATTGGCCATTAAACCAAGAAAGGTCACCAGCATAGATATTAAAAGACCTGACTACTTCTTCTGTTTTCTTTCTTCATCTCTCTGGAACAAATTGCAAGTTCCTCTCCTGCCTACCCTTTCGTCTGCTCTCCTCTCCCCCCTCTATTTAAACTACTTTGTACATTGAATATCTTTGTATTATTCTGTCAGGGAAATTAAAACTAAGCTTTAAGTGATTCTCTATGTGGCTCTAAGTTGGGATTATAGAGCGCCAGAGAGTTTAGGAAAAAGAGTCTATCTCCTAAGTAATAGGAGAGGTCAAGCACCCCAGCTCCCCTAAATCAAACAGGAGTTATCTGTATTATGACAAGTGGCATTAGGCAAGTCACTTAACCTTCCTAGGAATCAGTGTCTTCATCTATGAAATGAAAGTTGGACTAGATGAGCTGAGGTATCTTTTTCTGTTCTACATCTATGATTTTATAATCATATGACCTAAATATTATCTAATCCCTTTACCGTACTTTCTCTACTCATAAAATAGGCTCCATTCATCACATAGCGAAGCTTTTCATTAGAATATGTTAGCAAAGTAAATAACAAAGGAAAATCCAACATTGACAAAGGAATATATTCTCTCACATATCCCTATACTAATAAGGAAAAAGAAATAAGTATTCATTTGGAACCCAATATGTTCCAGATATTGTACTAAGCATTTTTACAAATATTTTCTCACTTTTTGGAGAGATAATATGTCCTTAAGTAACATCAACTTGGAAATACTACCTAGAAAAGCTAGAATAACTCACATAAATTTATTTCTTCCTCCCAGTAACCAACTCTGCCACAAAGATGCACCCCTCTGCCACTGTGGCAATTAGTCCTCTGGCTCAAGAATATCAATAGTTGCTGCTGAGCTTTTTCTTCTAAGATAACCTGTAGTCATCTGTGAAAATGCTCTTAATTTGCAAGGATTTCTTCCTCAAGGAAAATATTATTGCTCTTCTCAGACTACTGGGTCAAAATATGCCTAAAGAGAATTAACACATTCTCAGATCATTTATTAATCAGTTCATACTGTAAAGTTAGGGTTATACAAGTAATTCTGGAGTTTCAATAAGTCTCAAGAAAGTTCTTAAAAACACTAAAGGGAGAAAGCCAGAAACAATAAATTCTGTCCTACTTTCCATCTATTATATCCAAACAACTGGTCCCCCTACAAATCAATTAATTGAATAAATATATATTGTTGTCATTCAGTCATTTGCAGTTCTATTCATCATTTCATGATACCACTTAGGGTTATGTTGGCAAAGATACTGGAGTCGTTTGTCATTTCCTTCTCCAGCTCATTTTATAGATGAGAAAACTAAAGCAAACAGGCATAAGTAACTTGCCCAGGTTCACATAGCCAATGAGAGTCTGAGGCCAGATTTGAACTCAAAAAAGATGAGTATTCTTGACTTCAAGCCCAGGATATTATTCACTACACCACCTAGCTGCCAATAAATGCTTATGCAATGAGTACTATGTAGAACAATGTTCTATGTGCCCATTTGGTCATAGCATCTTTGAACTGAAAAAAAAAAGACCTTAAATATCATCCAGTTTGTGGACATTTAATATTAATTGGTACCTTATTTTGTGGCACCCCAAAACAATATGTTTTATTTTAAAGCAAAATATCTTTTGCCTGAAATGTATTTCTCTGAGTCAATGGGTAGAGTCCTCCCTACTATGCCAGGAGACACTTTTCCAGTTCTTCAAAATACAACGTGGTGACTCCAGGTGTCAGAAAGACCCACCTCTTGTCCTCTAAATCGAATTAGAGTCCTCTAAATCAAAGGTGCTCAGGAAAAAGATGTAAAAAGGATCATAAATTAAAATAGGGAGTTTAATTGCAGGATGAAAGAGGTGGCTAGGAGAGTGCCAATGCTGGTGGTCTGTCTGGGGCTGGCTAAGGGAGAGCCAGCATGAGTGTAAAGTCTGACTTAGGGCTGGTTACAGCAAAAAGAACAGCCAGCCACATGTAGCTCCCTCATTTTCTTTCCTGCTTTTAATTATTTAATAAATAATTATAAATTAAGAAGTGGTCTTCAGAGAATTTCAATCATAACAAGTCTAATCCTTTCCTTTTGTGGTTTGAGGTAAGTGAGGCCAGGAAGGAAAAGGGATTTCAGTCAATTTAAATACTTATAAAGAAGTTAGTTTTTGATAAACATTAGCCCAGAAAGAAAGGAATGCTGTCACAGAAAATAGAGGACAAACAATAATGAGGTGTTAAACTAACTGTAAAGAATAATCCATGAGCAAGTCTCTACTTAATTGGCATAGAAAGTTAAACTGTTGGGGGCAACTGGGTAGCTCAGTATATATATATATATATATATATATATATATATAGAGAGAGAGAGAGAGAGAGAGAGAGAGAGAGAGAGAGA
>NC_058131.1:203569069-203582384 GCF_016433145.1 Gracilinanus agilis | reverse complement strand
GAGACAGAGACAGAGACAGAGACAGAGAGACAGAGAGAGAGACAGAGAGACAGAGACAGAGAGAGAGAGAGACAGAGAGAGACAGAGAGAGAGAGAGAGAGAGAGAGAGAGAGAGAGAGAGAGACAGAGAGAGAGAGAGAGAAAGAGAGAGAAAGAGAGTTAAACTGTTCATAGACTAGACAGAACAATGACCATGATTTTGGGTGACCTTTATAAAATAGACACAGTTCAAGTGAGTCTATGCCAGAGGTTTTTTGTAGACTTGTGATTTACAGAAGTGGGCATTAGGGGAATTTGGAGGAAACAGTAGAGATAACTTTTTTCTCTCTACTCTTCTTCACCACAAAACTTGGTCTTTTGAAATGAAACTTCTTACTTTGTCCAGTAATATAAGGATTCATCAGTTTGTGAATTTGAGGAACAGCTAATGAAGCAGACATATAGTCTATAGTCAGACATAGAAGCCAAGAGGCATTGATTTGAGAAAGTATTTTCAAGGAATGTGGTCCCTTAAAATAGAGAAGAAAGATGACAACAGATTCAAGGAAGAATTAGAGGAAATTGAGAATAGCATGAGAACTGCATGATGGAAAGGAAACATTGAGGACCTGTAGTACTGTAAAAGGTAAAATTATGGTTGGATTGAATATTTAAGAGTTTGGTTGCCAGGAATTAAGTACTTAATTCCAAATGAAAGACTCAAGTCAGAATGACTTTTATGGTAGTTTATTTATAAATAGAAAGAGTGAAAGCAAGGAAAATGAGAGAGAGAGAGAGAGAGAGACAGACAGACAGACAGACAGACAGACAGACAGAGACAGAGAGAGAGAGAGACAGAGAGAGACAGAGAGAGAGAGACAGAGAGAGACAGAGAGAGAGAGAGACAGAGAGAGAGAGAGAGAGAGAGGCAGAGAGAGACAGAGAGAGAGACAGAGAGAGAGAGAGAGAGAGAGAGACAGAGAGAGACAGAGAGAGAGAGACAGAGAGAGAGAGAGAGAGAAACACATACTCCAGTGTGGTCTGAACCAGGCAGGGCTTCAGAGGCCCCAGAAAAAGGGGGGTACAGAGATGAATTTAACAATGCTTCTAGCCACGAGGCCTCCTCCAAGGCTTGTGCCTCCAGAAAAGCCAAGGAAAGGGAGTCAGCCTTTTCACTCACCCATGTGGCAGTCCAAAGGGAAGCAGTCTGAGGTCCCAAGCCAGAGTGTCTCCAAGGTCAGGTTCAAAGGGAAAAAAACCTCACAGGAAGTTATCATCATATTTAAAGATAGTTCTTTGTATCACTTCCTGTGTCTACCTTCCACTTTTATGGGTACTAATGGCAGCTTTAACTTTGCTTCAGACTGCCCAGGGGTAATCAGTTGTTTCTGAATTGTTACTCACTAGCACATAGTGGGTCATGGACCCTCCCCACACTTAATCCTTAATCCTTAAGTGGGGGTGTATACATTCCTGGTGGCTAAAATCTAAAGAATAAATAGGGGAGAGTGAATCCCATCTTCACGAGTACCTAAAATTTGATTTGCCTTGGTTACTTGTTTCCTAAATGCATGTTTCAATGTCATTGTACTCAATATTTATGTCTCTTCTTACTATGGTTATTGTTAGTATTTGTGGTAGAAAACTCCCTAGGTATATGTAAGTAAAAAAAAATAATACTTTGAGATATTTGTATCTATTATTTGACTGTAATAGGAGAGCTCATAAGTAGAGGGCCCTGAGTTCTAGTTTTGGAAGTGCCATTTTACAAGGTACCCTGGAACCTGGGGCCAGTAACTCTACTTAAATGCACTACCCCATGAGTGTGTTTGAAAGTTGGGGAAAAATCCCCAAAGTGCTTCATGTGTAAGTGCCAAATCCAAGGGCTAAGGTTAGAGGAAATGCTACTCAACATGGAATTTAGGAGATAGATTTTCTGCTGTTTGTTACCACATGCCCTTGAGCAAGACACTGATCTTTTCTGGTTCTTCTTTTACTCATTTTTAAAAGTAGAGGGTAAAGTAGATTCTGTAAAATTCATTCCATCTCCCAACCTATGATCCTTTGAGTTCAATCTTCCTCACTACCAATCAAGATTAAATAATTTTATTGGTATGTATAGAGAGTCCATATACTATTATAATTTTGTGCTGGTTTTTCTTTTGCTAGAGTCAGAATTGGAGGTGTGTTTGAGGAGATGGAAAAGTTTAGTTACCAATATTAGAGACAGCAGAGAATAGTCAAAATACTCTCTGAGTTAATTCTTGGTCTTCCTATAGGTGGGAGTCTAATAGGAAAGGAGTTATAAGAAAAATGATGGCGATATGATTGAATCAGAATTGCATTTGGTTTCCCTGTATATCACAAATTTAGTTCTCTAAACAAATCTGGTTAAAGAAAACATCAAAGATATTTTTCAGGGTAATAGAATTGTGGAAAACAAATTCAATACAGCTGCCTTCAAACCATAGCCCTGTCAGACTGAACAGGATTTTAATGTTTCTTTTCTAAGTATTAGTAAGGAATCTGCCTAAAAAATTGTTTTAAATCCTGCAATCACGAAATCAAATTAATTAGAAGTCTAGGGATTGGTAAAAGTGAAATCACATATCTTACTGTACTGGACAGTAACAATTGACCAGAATATTTGTAAAAACTTGGCTTCAGAGCATGAATTACAAGTTAAATTCATGGCCAAGGGACTTTTCATATATAGTATACCCTGAGGTATATTTTTTTCCATTTCCCACAAGAAAGAGTTTAGAGAATAAGATCAGATTTTAAACAAATCTCATCACATTCTGAATATGGGGTCAACTTCAACTGTTTGAGGATAATTTTTTTTATTGAGTTAAAGTAATCGGATTTAAACTGTTTGTCAACAGGTCCCTGGTTGAATATCAATCATATAGTGAATTCTCAGTAGTCAGTTTTTATCATTTAGAATTTTGGTCATTATTCCAAAACCTAATGTGAAAGCTTTAATGGCATATGGGTGAAAGAATCTGGCAACTGCAAAGGATTGCACTTCCATATGAAAGTACCACATATGGCTAAAAGAAAGAATATGACATTCATGCAACCTTATGAAAAAGGCCCTTTCACAATAAGGGAGTAAAAGTAATAATAATGATGATTATAATGATGACAGTGACAGAAATTATTTATATCCCAAATTTCTAGTGTACTATATTTTAAAAATTATGCACCATAATAATGTGATACATGTATTGTTTCTCCTATTTTAGTGTTTGCACTCCTTAAGTGAGCTCTATTTGCCCCCTTTAGCTGCAGAAAGACACCAAGTGATTAACGTATCCACAGTCACACAGCTTTTACAATAATAACCTCACAAAATATGTTCTATCAGCAAGAATTTCGCAAAGTTCTCCAAAAGGTTAAAAGATATGAACAAAACTTTCAAAAAAACAAGTGTTTAATTAACAACCACATGAAATAATGTTCCAAATCACTTGTAATTAGCTATTTGTTGTCCTTTGTACTCAAAGAAAATAAAATGATTGGTGATGTCTTTTGGCTCACTCTTAAATTGAATTTAAGTGACGTAGAGTTGCACAAAGTTGCCAGCCTAACTTTTTCTTCCAAAGAGCAAATAGGAAAAAATATTTACCTAAATACTTAAATAAAACATTTTTTGAAGTTAGAAAGAACTAGAAACAAAATAAATATCCACTAATTGGACAAAGGTCTACCAAGATGTAGTACTGAATGAAATCGAATTTTATTGTTCTGTAAAAAAACTGATGGCTATTATAATTACAGAACTATCTGAGAAAATGTATATGAACTATTGCATAGTGAAGTATGAAGTATATAGCATATGTCAGAATATTTTGCTGAATTTTTTTCATTTTTTCTTTTGTCATATGGAATTTCTATCATAGAATTGGGAAAGAGGGATACAATAAGAAATCTGAGTAATTTTCATACAAGGTAAAAAAATAAGGTTGTTGTTTTTTTAATTACCAAAAGCAAAGTGTCTTCAAATAATGCTAAGTGCTACTTCTACAAATAGAATATTTTAAAATAAAACATTTTCACAAATATTTAAAGACACAAATGTATACAAAGGGAAAGGCATTCTGAGTAATGTAGTTTTAGGGGTTCAAGATTGTTTAACTATAAATTCCCCCCTGTGATCCTTTTGGAAGACCAGCCTTCCCAAAGGGATCATTTAAACATAACCAATTTATAAATTGCAATAATTTGTGAATAAAAGAAAAACAAAAGAGAAAAAGAACAAAACTAATGATTGCTACATTGACAAAAATCCAGTTGGGAGCAGTCCCCTTTAGCATAAAAGTATACATTCAAAATAAATGCTTTCAGTCCCCCATAGATTAATTTAGCACATCCCTAAGTTCACTCTGGATCTTCTGGTGCTGCGTGTGATCTCTACAGGCATCTTCATGGTGCTTCCTCCAAACAGTTCAGTTTATGGATTCTGGGAAGTAGTCTCTTGTTCTAAATTAGGTTCAAATTCAAATCAGAGTTCACAATAATATCATAGTTCTCCACCCTGAGGAGGATAATAGCAATCACAGGGATCACTCAGGGATGCATGCCTAAGTTATGAGGTATAAGAATCAATTTGCAAAAGAAATCCGTAACTGACTCTAATCAATCTATTAGAGTTACCACAGCAATATCCCTGCCTGTCATGCAGGAACCCAGGGTTTGATTCCCTGATGAAGAGCCAAATGTATAGTTAGAAAATCTTGAATCCCTAAAACTACATTACCCAGAATGCTGAGTCCCTCTGTGGTCGCCATGAATGTAAAGATTAAAATTAATATATAATAACTAAGTATTAAATTTTTAAAGTTTTATTAATAATAACTAAAGTAAAAAAACTACCTAATCCAGCCCTGGTCACAGAAGAAGATCACAAGCAGAAGGAGATTCAAAACTTATAAACAATTATGTGAGGATATAAACATACACAAAGGGAAAATCATTCTGGTTAATGTAGTTTTAGGGGTTCAAGATTTTCTAACTATACACTAATGTATATTAAAAGGGAACTGGACCTTGATTGGGACTGTGTCAGTTTGTAGATGTTTATTGGACATTCTCCAATAGATAGTTCCTCTGTCCTTAAGTATCTTCTCCATCATCTTTCTATGATTCCTGAATTTTCTACCACTTTATTCATAGAGCCTTCTGCAGACATCTGAATATTTTCTTCAATTCCATTCAATTAAAAATAAATGTTGCTTATTACTTCAAAAACTATGTTCATTGGGGATATAGAAAGACATATAGTCTATGTTTCTAGGAACTTATTTTATAATTCGGACTGGAGGGAGAGGATAGCTTCATAACTATAACAAAAGACAATACATAAGTATCATACAAGGAAGAACACAATAAGATCAAAGGAGTCGAGGCAAAGTGTGATAAGTGATTTGAGAAAAAGAACATGTTCACCAAAGAAGCTGAAGAAGGACCAAGAAAGGTCTTAGCTCCTGATTTGGACCTTGAAAGAAAGGAGGTCACTAGACAAGAGAAAAAGAGGATTGGTAATCAGTCTATTGCAGTATCTGGGAGAAGACAGAGTATGATTAAGAGAAAGGAGAATATCATACTGGAAAAGGGCTGAATAAGCTCATTGGAGCCAGATTATGGAGATCCTTAAATATCACAGGGAGATTTATACTTTATTTGGCAGGTAATAGGGAGACTAATGAGGTTTTGGGTCACTGTTATTTTTGCAGTGTTCAAAAAATTCTGTTACCAGGGAGATATAAGAGCTTAACTAGTACATGGGAAAGGATGTTCACTTTATTAACTCGGTTTGTTCTGTTATCTAGCAGAGGATAGACACTTAAAAGAATGGGACATGAAGTGTTTTATTTTTTTCAGTAAAAGAAGGTAGAGTGGGTGTGACATGAGATTCCAGAGGAAGACATAGCCAGAGAGGAAGGAGGTAGAATTTTATAAAGTACTAGGTCAAAACCAAAATGATATAAAGAAAAGAGATCATAGTTTTAATAATAATTATAAAAACACTACTAATTACTAACATGTACATGGAACTTTAATATTTACAAAGCAATCTACCTAAATTAACTTATTTGATCCTTATGATACCCTGGAAATAGATGCTTTTATTATGTCCATTTTACAGATAAGGAGACTGAAAGAGGATAGCATCTTACCCAGAGTCACATAACTAATAAGTGACTGAGGCAGGATTTTTACTCATGCTCAATTTCAATTCAATTCAACTGAATAAACATTTATTAATTTCCTATTAAGTGTCATGCTATACTATATGGAGGAAATATAAAAAAGATTAGAGACAATCAGTGCACTAGAGGAGCTTAAAACTCCAAAACTCTATCTATGGACTATTCAAATTGGAAGGGACTTTCAAGATAAACCTAGCTCAAGCCTCTTATTTTATAGCTAGAAAATGAAAGTATAGTTAAGTTCAGGGACTTACTCAGTGACATGAAGGTAGTAACTGACAGAGACAGATTCATACTCAGGTCCACTGAATCTAAATTCAGCTTTTTTATTGCAATACTAAGCTTGGTTAGGAACCAGAGACCTCTGTTATAGTCAGTTTTTGCGATTAGTTTGTTGTATGACCTTGAGTACAATGGCTTTTTTTATCTTTGTTAATTTCCCCTCTGGATCTAACATTCTATGTTCTGAAGTCTCTTCCACCTCTGACATTCTGTGATTACTGGGAAGAAGGCAGTCCTAAATGGAAGGATGGAGATGCTGAAAATCAGCCTTGCCTACCTCATCATTTTGCTCGTGACTGGATCTTAGTAACACAGATGTGCTGATAACTGGAAACAATTAAGTGTCTCTTCAGAAAGAAAAAAAAAGTCCACTAGAAAAAAAAATGCTTTGAGATGACCTGCTTTGTACTTTCTCTTGCCACAGCCACAAGATTAAAGCCTGTCACTTTGGTAATGCCCCCTAATCCTCCCTGCCATTTCTTTAGGAGCTAATGCTGTCTCCAGCTTTATCAGACTCATGACAAAGGAGCTATCTCTGTTCCTGAGCTTGAGCACATGTTACTGGGAAATGATTTCCTTCTGTTTGGGGTTTTTAAAGGAGAGGAAAACAGGTTCAAAATGAAATAGCCACTTTAATGTAAGACACATCACACTGTTACTTGCAAAATCATACGATTTTGAACTGGATAGGATGTAGAGATCATAGGATCATAGATTAGAGTTCCAAGGGAACACAGAGCCCTTCTAGTTATATTCTTTTCTCTATAGATGAAGAAACAGAGACTCAGAAAGTTAGATGATTTGTTCAAGGTTATGTAGGTAATAAGAGTTGAGCTTCAAAACCCAAATTTCTGACTCAAATCCAGGTTCTTTTACACTGTACTACTCTAACAATAAGTTAGTCAACACCTTATTTTTACAAAGGAGGAAATAAGCTCAAATTCAATTCAAAATTTATGAAATACCTACTATGTACAAGGGCATTTGCTAGACACTGGAAATGCACAAACAAAAGTAAACCTGTCCTTCAGGAGGTTATAATTTTCTCATAGATGTCAATTTTAAAATTTAAACAAAGTAAATATAAAATCTTTCTCTGAATGTGTCATTGAGGAGAGAAGCAGTAATAAATCAAAACTGATGTGATCCAAGAAGGCTGCATGTAATAATTGGTTCTAGAGGTGAACCATGGAGAGAGGTAACACATCTAAGAGGAAAAATCAAAAATAGGTGGGCATGCCAGGCATGGGGGGAAGCTTGGGCAAAGTCAGAAAGGTATTATGTATGAAGAATAGCAAATGGGCTTGTATGGCTGGAATAAATTGTATATAAAGGAGATTATAGAGAAATATATCTAGAAATACTAGTTGGAGTCAGATTATGCCACGTCTTTTCCCAAGGGCACCAAAGTACTAAGTAGGCTGGTAGATTTAGAGCTGAATGAGACATCATAGCCATCTAAGCACTGCCTCATTTTATAGACAAGGAAACTGTGGACAAGAGAAATTAAGTTACTCAAGGTCACACTGGTGGTTAGTGAAAAACTCTGAAACCAGCTGTCTTTCAGCTCTCCTCAAAAATGATTAGAATGTAGGCCTTATGCCACAGAATTCAATATTTCTATTACATCACAGTGCTCTTTTCCTCAATATTATTCTGGCAAAAAGATCCTTTCTCTCAATGCTTTAATTCACACTGAGGATAACAGGCAGCATAATCCCATTCTCCCCCACACTCCAAATCAGTCTTCCTGCAAATAATACTTAGTTTGTCAATCCCTAAATATGCATTAAGGTTGACTATAGGGAGAGAATGAGATATTGCTGTTTATGCCATTTGCAGGGAAATGTGGGTTTGGGAGACTCCAAATAAAAGACCAGCGTCAACCATCTGCCTCTAAAGCAAACACATGTGGTTTCTTCTTTTTCTTTCAATAGATCTTGTGGGCTGTGGGCTAATCCATGAATGGAGACTCAAAAATGCTGCCAATCTGTGTTTAATGCCATTATCTGGTGCCTTTTTAGTGGGCTTCCCTTAGGGCTTACTTTTCTACTCACATCTCTCCTCACCTTCTGAAGCTCATTGCCTGGACAATTGCCATTATACCAACTGGACATGATACCCAGAGCCACCTTGGTGCTCATGTTCCCAAACTCCTTCTAAATGCTTCTTCTATATTAGAAGGACAAAGCAATAAGGGCTATGGAGGACTCTCTGAAGGTGCTGCCTATTGGAATGTCAAAAAAACAGACAGATATGAGAGATGTTTTGAAGGAAAATCAATAGAAGTTGATGGCTAAATAAATGATCACATTAAATAAAGATAGGAGACAAAACTAAGAATACTTCCAATAATGTCTAGTTATTGGCTAGTTTTTGTTATTAAATAATATTGAATTAATCTGAATAATAAAATGTATTTTTATATTTTTATCTAGAAATGTCTTTTAGCAAAACCAGCTACTGGCCAAAACAGTCTAAGATCAGAAACAAAGAAAAGGACCTCTGAGGAATGGAACTGTCATGCATTTTTCAAAGAGAGGGTTTGAATCCATCCTCTGATCTTCAAAATACAAGCAAATTAAAATATATGTAAAAATAGTAAAAGACACGTGACTACTGAAAACTTATGTGGGCAAGTGGGCCTATGTAGTAGCAGGGCAGCCCCATATATCTATCTGGCTCTCTCTCAGTTCTCATGGTTATCAACCCTACCTGCCTCATCACCAGCTCCATGGAGGTCTTCATCACCTAGGTGGAGTTATCGGAAATCAAGCAGTACTTTCTCAACCCCAGCAAAAAGGATAATGATTGCAACCAGGACTTCTAAGGGGTCAGAGGAGGGCCTCCCACTCCTCCCAGTTAGTGAGAGAGAGGTCAGGGTGCAGAAGCAGCTTAAAAAGAGATTTTGTGCTTTTTCCCTTTCTTTTCAACTGAAAAGTCCAGCTGTGGTGTGGTCTGCAGTAATTGTCCCCTCCTGAAGAAGAGTAGAAGAATTTACTTTAATTCTTTAAATTTACTTACTAAAGAGGTTTTTGGATGAAAAAAGTCATCATGTAATATCATTGATACAATTATAATACAACAAATGTCTAGAATTGTCAAATAATCTTTTTGTTTGTGTGTTTGAAACCACCAATTTCAGTAAAATGGGAACTTCTGATATGGAAATCCCCTACTCTGTAGCAGAACAGCCACTTTTCCGTAACTTTTGGTTTTGGACCAAATCTGTAGATTTCCTTGGTTCAGTGAACTCTCAGAAATGAAACTCCCTCTACCAATGCATATCTATATCTCCTTTTTAACTTAAAATTTTAGGAGTATTGCTTGAGACTCTCCAAGGATATAGTCATGATATATGACTAGAACTAAAGCCAGGTATTCCTGGGTTTCTTCCTGAGACTTAGGCTAGCTCTCTAGGTATAAAACAACACTGCTGCAATCTCTTATGGAAACCTCAGCATTATCATTAAGAGAATTGATTTCACTTCATATTGTAAAATAGTTAGATATCCTGTGGTGTATTAAGAAAAATAGTTATGTTTTTAGAACCAAGAGAATTTATTTTAACACCATCTCTAATGTGGATTAAGCTGTGTGATATTAGGGGAGTCTCTTGATCTCTGAAGACCACTCTAATCCATCTGCTTCTGAATTAAAGACATTTCTTTTCTTTTTTTCATAGATTCTAGAGGTTCTGGTCTAAACCATGAATGAACCCTGTACAATTGTTTCGCGTTTAGATTTGATGTTATTATTTGCTGTTTTTAATTCCAAGTACTGGGTTTTCTTTAGGGTCTATTCAATATATCATACATCCTTCACTAGCATCTGAGGACTTTATTGTGTTAAATAAATCCAAGGCCAACATTTGTGATCAAAATAAGCACCCAGAATCCTCAAGAAAAACCTTGATTTTATATATTATGTTTAAGGAGAGAGGGAATTTTTAAAGTCATTTAAAAGGGGAAAAAAGAATATTTCCATTACAATGGAAGAGAGAAAGAAATCTTTATTGAGTTCCTACTGTTGACCTGTTCTAATCAATATTCAAATACTATCTAATTTGATACTCACAACAACCTTGGAAGAATTATGATCCTAATTTTGCAGTTGAGGAAACCAAGACAGACAGAGGTTGAGTGACTTATGCAGAGTGGTACAGTTAGTAAGACATAATTTGAACTCAGATTTTCCTGACCACACAATCAGCTGTCTCTGTCAATGGATAGAATTATATAATTTTTTAGTATTTCAACACTGACAGAGAAAGTCATCTGAGGTCTCATAAAAATGTAATTATGGGTTATCAAAAACTATATCATTGGTTCCGGATTAAGATGGAGGCAGAGTAAGAAGCAGCTCTTAACCTCTCCTGACCGAAACACACAAAACTCCTCAAAGGGACATAAAAACAAGTCCAGACGAACGGAGGAACCCCACAACAGGGCACAGCGTGGAAGGTACGTGGAATCAAGGCATTTCCATGCTATAAAGGGGTGAAACAGCTCTCACTAAATCGTGGGCTGAGCAACCACCCCACCCCCAACCCCTCCACACACAACACCTATAGCGCCGAAGCCAGCTAAAAAGAAATAGAGCAAGTTTGGGGCACCCATCGAGTCATTGACAGCTCCGCGGCCTGTTCCTGAGAGCAGCAAGATTTAGGACCCCAAAAACCTAATGAACGCACACAAAATCTGAGCGCGGGAGCAGGTTGCTGAGAGTGGACACAGGGCACAGAATGCGGCTCAGAGCTGCGCGGGCGGAGGCGTGGGTGGAGGCTGACACATCCAGGAGCTAAAGCTCTGAAACCCTGAGTGGGGAACCAGTGCAGACAGGTATACAACAGTGGAGGCAGCGCCCTGAGACTTGTAAAGAAACCTCCACCAGAGGATCAAGCAAGGGGGTCCACCAAGGGGCTTGACCTTGGAAAAAACCAGAACTCAGACCTCAGGAGCCAAAAGACCACGGACAGACCCTGTGCGCGAGGATAAACCTGAGAAGCTGCTGGGCTAATGATGGCTACCCAGACTCAGGAAGTTCAGAAGAGAAAGATTAACAACAAGAAAAAGAAATCTTTAACAGGACAACTTTTACACAGAGAAAATCCAGACAACCGAGCAAACAGAGGAGGAGAACAAACAAGCATCCAGACCCTCCTCAAATAAGGAAAACTCCTCACAAGCTATGGAAGAGTTCAAAACTGAGATTCTGAAGAAGATGGAAGAGATCTGGCAAGAAAATAACAGTTTAAAAGGTAGAATCTTGCAATTGGAAAGTGAGGCTCAGAAATCAAATGAACTGATAAGCAAATTGAACCAGATTGAAAAAGAAAACCAAAAGATCATAGCTGAAAACCAGTCCCTAAAGGCTAGAACTGAGCAATTAGAAGCT
Organism: Gracilinanus agilis; assembly: GCF_016433145.1. Classification (NCBI taxonomy): domain Eukaryota; kingdom Metazoa; phylum Chordata; class Mammalia; order Didelphimorphia; family Didelphidae; genus Gracilinanus; species Gracilinanus agilis. Next base: position 203,570,511 of record NC_058131.1, on the reverse strand, counting down.
AATGATCTCTCAAGACAACAAGAACAAATTAAACAAAGTCAAAAGACTGAAAAAATAGAAGGAAACATGAAATATCTCAATGAGAGAGTGACAGACCAAGAAAACCGGTCTAGAAGAGACAATTTGAGAATAATTGGTCTTCCAGAAAAACCAGAAATTAATAGAAACCTGGACTCCATACTAACAGAAATAATTCAGCAAAATTGCCCTGAAGTCCTACAACAAGAGGGCAATATAGACATTGAAAGGATTCATAGAGCACCTGCGACATTCGACCCAGAAAAGAAAACACCCAGAAATATAATTGCCAAATTCAAGAGTTTCCAAGCAAAAGAAAAAATCTTACAAGAAGCCAGAAAGAGACAATTCAAATATCAAGGAGCACCAATCAGGATCACACAGGATCTGGCAGCCTCCACACTAAAAGATCTCAAGGCTTGGAATACGATATTCAGAAAGGCAAGAGAGCTGGGCCTGCAACCACGGATCAACTACCCATCAAAATTGACTATATATTTCCAGGGAAAAGTATGGGCATTCAACAAAATTGAAGAATTCCAGGTATTTGCACAGAAAAGACCAGCGCCAAATGGAAAGTTTGACATCCAACCACAAAAATCGAGAGAAACATGAAAAGGGAAATAAGATACAGAGGGGAAAGAAAGAAAATTTATAATTTTTAAATTTGCCTTTTTAAGGGCCTCAGTGAGATCTAATTATCTGTATTCCTATGTAGAGAAATGTTATGTATAATTCTCTGTAGTGAACTCTATTCATTATTATAGTATTCACTATTATAGTAATCAGAAGAATAATTCACAGGGTGAGGGTGGAACACTAAATAATCTAAAATGACATAGAGGATGGGAAGGAGGGGGTGAATAGCAGGGGACGACAAGAGAAACTTGAGTGAATAAGAAAAATAGGATATTGTATTATACACAAAGAGTGCATGGGAGGGAGAGAGGACAAATACTATTATAAAAAGGAGAGGAAGAGAGCATTAAGAGGTAATAATCAAACCTTACTCTCAGAGTAATCAACCCGGAGAGGGAAGAGTAGCTATACTATCCATTGGGAAATAAAACTCTTATCTAACCCTTCTGAGAAAGTTAGAAGGGATAAACCAAGGGGAGCAGGGGAGTGGGGAGGTCAAAAAAAGGGAGGGGAGAAGAAGGGGAAGAGAATTCATAAGGCCTTTAAAAACAAAAAGAGGGGGAAAAATAAGGGAGGGTGTAGAAAGGGAAGTTAATCAAGGGATGGGATAAGGGATAGCAGCTCAATAGCAAACCACTGGTTTAAAAGGGAAAAGTATAAGGAAAAAGGGGGTAGAAATAGGGGAGGATTCGAAAATGTCAGCAAATGCACAACTGATGATTATAATTCTGAATGTGAATGGGATGAACTCGCTCATAAAACGGAAGCAAATAGCAGAGTGGATT
>NC_058131.1:203520677-203564213 GCF_016433145.1 Gracilinanus agilis | reverse complement strand
TGGGTTTGTACCCCAAAGAGATCATAGATAAAGAGACTTGTACGAAAATATTTATAGAGGCGCTTTTTGTGGTGGCAACAAATTGGAAAAGGAGGGGATGTCCTTCAATTGGGGAATGGCTAAACAAACTGTGGTATATGCAGGTGATGGAATACTATTGTGCTAAAAGGAATAATAAACTGGAGGAGTTCCAGAAGAACTGGAGAGACCTCCGGGAACAGATGCAGAGCGAAAGGAGCAGAGCCAGAAGAACATTGTACACAGAGACTGATATACTATGGTAAAATTGAATGTAATGGACCTCTTACCAGCAGCAATACAATGACCCAGGACAATTCTGAGGGATTTATGGTAAAGAATGCTACCCACATTCAGAGGAAGGACTGCAGGAGAGGAAACATATAAGAAAAACAACTGCTTGAACGCATGGGTCAGGGTGGACATGATTGAGGGTGTGGACTCGAAACTACCACACCAATGCAACTACCAACAATTTGGAAATTGGTCTTGATCAAGGACACATGACAAAACTAGTGGAAATGTGCATTGGCCATGGGTGGGGGTAGTGCGGGGGGCGAAGGGGAAAGGAGGAGCATGAATCATGTAACCATGTTAAAAAATGAATTTTAATAAATGTTTTAAAAAAACTATATCATTAAGGCACAAACCCTGCCAAATAGTCACCGAAGTGAAAATCTTCAAAGTAGACCCAAAGGACTATAGGTCTGCTCTCTGAGGACTAGCTTGGTTAAGCTCAGAAAGACTCATTATCAGGTTGTCTACAAGTTATTCAAAATTTTAGTAACCCCTGCTTTTGAAAATCATCTTCTTTTTTTTTGGAGGGGTTTGATCGTTCTCAATAGGGATTACTCTCCAAATGAGAGATCCTTGAAACTTTTAATATTTCCATGAAGTACTAAACTTCACTTATGTGGACTAGCTAATTCCTTTGTAATGCAAGACAAATGTGGCCTCACTAAAGGAAAAAACAAAATACACTTAAGAAGAACAATAAAGGAAGACAATAAGTTGCTGACACCAATATTTTGAGTGCATAACAAGTTTTTTGAAGGCTATTTCTATATCCTAGACTTATAATTTCTGTACCAATGCTGAGACTTTGCAGTAATTAATTTTACTCAGCTATATTAGGAATTCACTTTGGATGTGGCAGTTTATATAAATCTCCAGTTTTGTTGAATTTCACTTACTGAAATAGAAAACCATGTCAAAACATGGAAATAATTCTAAGGGAAATGAATCTAAATAACGCAGGAAAAGTTTCTGCTCATATAGGTGCTTTCTTAAAATATATTTCCTTTAAAAATTCAATCAAACATATTGTAAAAGATGAGGATAATCTTTTTGTCAATGATATCTTTGTTTTGATTTCTGTCAAAGAGGGGCTATCTTCGCCAGCTGAAACATTATTGAGAGCAATATCATTTTCATTTTTCATTTAAATTCAGAGCTTGGAGCTGTAGATTTCTGATTCTTGCAGTAGGTAATTCATAGGAGTCCTAATTTTCTAAGCAATAATGATAAAATATTCCTAGCAATCACCATAAAACTTAAGTTCAATCAGCTTTTACTGGTTGATAGAATACATATTCCCACCTTTCAGAGTTTCTGAAAAATCTCTCCATCACCAAAATATAGGTTTCCCCTGGAATTCAAATCTGTGAGTTTTATTCCTTTAACTTGATTTGAGATTAATCTTTTTTTAAACTTAAGTATTCACTGAAATAATTGATTTAAATGAATGATCAATATTTTCTACCCCCATTTCCATGACATTATTATGGTGGTATTTTGTTTTGTTTTTAATTCCACAGTATAACTGAGTCTACATGTTCCTTTATAGAAAATTAACTTTGATTGGGAGTAGAGAAAGGGGGAAAGGGTAGGGAAGGGAGAAAACCTAAATGCTAAGACATGGGAGGGAAAGAGTGATCACTATGCTAAGAGAAGAGAAGAATCCCTTGGAGAACACTTAAGGATCTAGCATGGGGTCAGAATTTTAAAAAATGGTGGAAACCATGTGGCTAGGGAACAAGATTACTATAGGATTTAATAAACATAATTCTGGGAGCTGGAAGACCTGGGATGTAGTTCCAACTCTGAATTTTACTAGCTGTGTGACCTTGAGCAAGTAATTCTTCCTGTCTGGGGAATCATTCCTCACCTATAAAAAATTGTGGCTCGTCTAAGTAATCTCCAAAGTCTCTTAAAGATATAAATGCTATGACCTTAAGACTTTAAGGCCAAGGTAGCTGGGAACTCGGCCCAATCTGGCAAAAAATACTTGAGTCACTGCATACAATCTGTCTAGGAATATCTGGCATTTTAAACAATGAGCTCTGGGTTGCTGTGGGTAGGCTATAGGAATTTCAACATGACTTTGGCTTCCAAGTGCTGTTGGCAGAGAAGGGGTTGGGGAAGGAGTAGGTGTATTTTGAGGTGCTCTGTAACTTGGAAGCAGACTTAGACATAATGGGCTGTAATTATATAGATTAACCCTATTTTACCTCATTGTTAAAGCTCACCTCATATTTCATCTCGTACTTTAACTGTGTCTCAGCTCAATATGAGGAAGAACTTTCTAACAATTAGCGCTGTCTGAAAATAGAACCTGCTGCATCAGGAGATAATAAGTCCCATCACTGGAGGTGGTTAAGCAGAGATCATCTGACCTTCTGATAAGGATACATACTGAAGATTTTTTTCAGTAAGTGACAGTTTGGATGAGATGACTTAAATCCCTTCAAAATTTGAGATTATGTTCTTTTCCCAGAAAGCAACAAAATATAATACCTGGAAGCAGAGCCTGGAAGGAATGAACATAAACTTTTCCTTAATTCACAATGACTCTGTCCAGGGCAGCCCTCTGTGGACCAGTTGACATAGCGGTCCCCAAATGATCTGTTAAATTTGTGCACATGTTAAAAACAATCACAAAACACCAATAGTAACAGTCGACATTTAAATGTAGTTTAAATTTCACAGTGTACATGGCATATAGGTTCCCATTTCAAAATCCCAGGATCCTTGAGGAAAGAATCAGGTGAATTGCTGTTTCCATAATCGAAGTGGAGAAATAATTAAAGAAATTGACATATAGAAAATATAAGAAAATACTAATAGAGTTTCTAACCGCCCTTGATGAATTTAAGTCCTGTGTACAGAAACTATATCCTCTAGTAGTGAATGAGCTGGTAAATGTAGTATTTGAATTACGATAGAAAATGGTTTGAAGAAAAGGAAATATCCTGTTTTTCAAAAACAGAACTAGAATGGAATTATAAGAGTGAATTTTCTTCACACAGAATATATAAATAAACTAGGGACCAGCATGCTTGGCAATGATCCCTGGGAAAAGTATAAAACAGATCATAAAAGATATGGCTAGTGAGCATGTAGAAAGGAAAGCGGTGATTATAAGAAGCTGGAAGGACTTCATTAGGCACCAGTCATTTCAGACTAACCTAATTTTCTTTTTGACAGTATTATTAAACTAATAAGAGATAGACATTGGAATGTTTATCAGAATGTTAGCAAAACTTTTGAGAAAGCATTGAATATTCTTTTTTATAATGAATATGGAGAGATAAGAACTAAATAACAATTAGATTCATTTAAAACTAGTTAAATAAATCAGAGTCAAGGATTAGATGTTATTGGTTTAATATCAAGGTGACAGAAGGTCTTGAGTGAGGAACACCAAGGATTTTTGCTGAGTCCTGTTTTGTATAATATTATTTATCATGAACATTATCAAATAAACACATGACATAGGTATCAAGTTCCCAAATTGCACAAACGTAAAAATGATAGCTAAGATACTGAATAATAGATTCAATATCCAAAATGATGTTGACAAATTAGAAGAAAGGCGTTAAAATTCAAATAAAAGTGGGGTTCATGAAACCATATGTTAAAGATCCCTAAAAGCCTTATATTGATTTAAAAAACCATATATGTTTATATAATATTTATTTTTAACAATGCATCAACATATTAAAGTTGGACAGGAACTATATTTTAATCTTGTTTGGGCTGTACTTACGAGTGTTATAGACTGCACATAAACAATGGGTTATTTTACCCTGCAGGGATAGAGAACTGACAAAATCTAATGAGATGGAATTTGTATAAATGTTAAGTCTTGTATTTACATACCAAAAAAAAAAAAAAAAGAATACCTCACAAGTAAATCAGTGTGGGGAGAGTGTGAACTTGGTTTGATAGCAATTTCTACCCCATCAGGTTTCTTCTGATATAGTTTGTCCAATTCTGCATTCTGAGTGCCATGATTTAAGAACAACATTGGTAATTCAAGAGCATCCAAAGCAGAATGCCTAAATAGTAAAGGCCTTTCTTGAGTCTTAAGTCACCTGAGGAACACTTGAAGGAATTAGATATGTTTAGACTAGAGAAAAAGAAGACGTGGGAGGGACATGATATTTCAGTGATTGAAAAGCTATCATGTGGAGAAAGCATTAAATTTATTCCATTTGCCCCCAGATAATAAAACCAGTACCAGTGAGAGGTTGCAAAGAGGGAAATTTGGGCTTGATTTTAGGAAAACTTTACTACCAATTAGAGTTATTCCAAAGCAATATGAGGTGCTTCAAGAGGCTCCAAGTATCTCTATCCTCCAAGTAGATACTTGATGATTATTTAGAGGGGATTTTATATAATAATAAATAGTCATTATAATTTGGTCCCCTATCACCAAATCAAATTCTCCTTCATTTGTACCATTATGGTTCAAAAAACTTCCATTCTAATAAATGCTAGCATTTATATTTACTTAATGGTTTGCAAAATGCTTTACAAATTTATCTCAATTTTCCCTTATAACATCTTTGGGAAATGGGTGCTATTATTAGCCCCATTTTACTAAAGGAGAAGCTGAGCCATTTCTGTGATGACACAGTCATCAAGTGGCTCTGATGTCATATTTGAACTTGGGTCTTCCTTCTTCTAGGTCCAGTGTTCCATTCATATCTCATTAGCTTCCATTTACTACAATTTAAATAAAGTTGTGATCACATATTCTAGCAGAAAAAGTAATGTACTCTCTCCTGAGCAAGTCATTGAAGATTATCACTCTGAATACAACATCCACATTTTCTCCTCAACAGATATCATAGGAATGTGAAATCCAGATGCCTCAAAATTCCCAGAGCCAGACTGTAAGCTGCTAAAATCTTCCACTGGGATAGGATTCTAATTGCTAATTGCACAGGCCTGTTTACCTTTCTTATGTCAACAAAAAGTTACTTAACCTTCAAGAGTCTGGCCACCCTTCAGAGGACTAAAGCTTCTTTCCCTTACATGGGCCATCTGGGATATAACTTCAGCAGCTTGTCTGCCCAACAGCCTCTTGGATGCCTTCTGGGCCACCCACTGGTCCAGTTTAATTGTCACCTGTTCCATAGGTAACCTATAGAGTAGGAATCAGTGATTATAAACATAGATTACCAATGAATAGTAAATCATGCAGACATTTATCTGTTGTATGACAAGTTTTGAGATTCTTGTCTATTCAGGAAACAATATTTCATTTCTGCTATGGTGCCCCACTATGTCTTGTGATAATCTTATAATGATGGGGTTTTTAGATGGTGGTTAGATTTTTATTTTCTTTATTTAGTTGATTACATTAACATAACAGCTGATAGATTGCCCAGTGGAGTCCTGATTACATCAGATAATAACACCATCTTCATCACTACTACCATCATCATCAATTAATAATACTCTTCAATGAGGGGAGAAAGAAGGGAGTGAAGAAGAACATTTGAAACTCAAAATTGTAAAAATCAAAGTTTGAAAATGTTTCTAACATATAAATGTAAAATATATCAAACTTTTAAATGAACTTTTAACTTGAAAAAAATTTTATAATGCTCCATTTCTCTCTATTGCACTGCAACATACAGTAAACTATAGGTACACATACAACCAGAGATTCAGAACTAGAACGAATTATAAAGATCATCAAGTTCAAACCACTCACTATATAACAGGCCCAGAAAGAAGTAACTTGTCCAAGGTCATATATAGCAGGACCAATATTGTAATACCAAACCACTGAATCCAATTCTCCGGCCCTTGACACTACACCACACTAATTCCCATCAAATTGGGTATAAGATATTCAGATAAATTTAAGCTCTGTAAGCATCCAAAAAAACAAGAGGAATTCCTACCCCTTTAAGGATCTCGTATTCATTAACTCAGCAAAACAAACAAACAAGCAAAAAATAATAATATACAAGACCATCTACTAAAATCTGACTTCAATGCCCCATTATTGAATTAGAGGACTCTAGGTTACCTAAGTTATTCCAGAAAAGAATTCATACAATGAAGAACATACAACCAATATAGAAAGGCATAAGCTGTGTAACAGAGTATGTTTATTTTCTAAAAGTTAAACTAGTTAAAGTCTCATACAAAGGCTCACCATGGTAAAGAACATTTGGGGAGAGAGACAGAGGAACATAAAAATTCATGCAGATTTCCAATATATTGGGGACAGGAGACTCACTTTGGAGAGGTAGAAGTAGAATCTACACCAGTATTCTCTCCTATGAATTCTGTTTTCTTGGCAAATTGGCCTACCATCTGTGATTGCTCATAAATGATATTTCATCTCCCATCTCTATTCCTTTGCACAGTCCTCTAGTACCAGATGTCATTCCTTTCTCACTTTGTACTCAGAGAATAGCTAGATTCCTTGAAAACTCAGGTCAAATATTAGTTCTTACAAGAAACCAATTTTGGCTTTCATTTTCCCATTTCCAAAGTCCACCCTCCTAGACATTGACTTCAATTACACATACTCCTATTTGGATTTAGGAGTTTGTGAGATTGAAGTGTAATTATTTTGAATTGCTTGCCTAAACACAATACTACAAGGTAGGCATTTCAAGTATCATTATCTATTCTACTAATGAGAACTCTGAAATCATAGAACTTAAATGGTTTACAGAATATTGCATAATTAATAAATTTTGGATTCACATTTTGAGCCCGTCTCTCCTGGCTCCATGACCAGAGCTATAAGGAATTATGGGAGCTTGATTATTAGTGATTAAAAGTATTATTATACTTTGTTAAAGGAAAATATCATTGTATACTGGATTTAGTCAGAAAAGGTTTTGTGGAGGTGGCAAGTCTTGTGTTTGGCTTTTAAGAAAATGGGAAGTTTAAAAATAGAAGAAATAGATGAAAAATTACAGTTGAAAGTACCATGACAGATGAAAGCTTAGTGGAAAAATGATAATGGTTGTATGGGGAACATACAGAAGAAGTAAAAGAGAAAGAGAAAAAGAATAGGTTTTGAATTCCCTGAGTTATGTGCTATAGATACCTGGGTAGTACAATGGTTAGAGTGTCAGATTTAGAGCCAGGAAAACTTGAGTTCAAATCTAATCTTAGATAATTAGTAAGTGCGAGACCATGAGCAAGACATTTAATAGCTTTTTGCCTCAGTTTTCTCATTTATTAAATGAGGGTGACAACTCCCTCCAATGGTTGTGGTGAGCATCAAATGAGATAAAAATTAGAATTCTCTTACCACAGAGCCTGACATATAGCAAGTGCTATGTAAATATTAGCTGTTGCTGCTACTCCTACTACTATCATTGTATGAAAACATCATGAATTGATAAGAAGTCAAGAGAATGATTATTACACAAATGGATTTCAGAGTAGAATTGATTTTGGACATAGATTTACAGGTATATAGGACAACTCCCTTATTTTATAGAACAAAAGACTGAGGTTCAGAGAAGAAAGTAAGTTGCCTAAATCACCAAGGTTGAAATTTAGGATTTGAATTAAGGTCCTCTGACTCTAAATCTATTGTTCTTCCCATGACACAGACACTGATCCTGTAGAGTGGCTCAAAGCATAATTGGATGTGAAAGGTAGACATTTAAAACAAAAGACTCAAAATGGATTATAAATATCTGAAAGGAGCTTCACGAGGCATTTTGTTCTTGCTTTATTCAATCCTTAACACAGAAACGATCTTGAGGACTGAGAGAAGTCATGGTGTCTCATGTCACATAGCCCTTCGCAATTTGTTGGAAAGCAGCAACCTTGAAATGGTTTACAGACAAGTAAGGAGCAGGCTAGAATTATAGAGTACTGTTTAACTCCAAGTTAGATGAGTATTTGAGATACAGAATTCTAGACTGCTAGCAAAATTGATTTTAAAGATGATCTAAATGTCTATGGTTGCAAATTAGCTGACTGGCTAATTTGTTGCAAAAGAATTTAGCTCCTTTGGTTAAGTCTATGGAAACTACTTATCTGCCTCCTTATGGAGAGAAAACTACTTTTGTCATGTACACATGACAAAATTCAACTTAATAAGCATTTATTGGCATCCCGATTATGTGTAAGATACTGGGAAGTCAAAAATAAGAAAAGAAAATCATCTCTGCCCTTAAAGAATTCACTATCTTCTGAAGTGAAACAACATTTGCATAGAAAAATGAATACAAAATATCAAAGAAAATACAAAGCAATTTCAGTGGGAACAGAGTGCTAACAATGGGGAAGGAGAAACAGAAAGTTCTGTGTAGTAAGTGGCAGATGTTAACAACCTTGAAGGGAGATAGTGATTTCAAGAAGTTCAAGTAGGGAAGGAGAGAATTCCAGGCATGGATTATATAGAGGCACCTAGGAAGGGTCTGAATTGGCCTCTTTTAGGGAACTTTCAAATAGGCTATTTTAACTAGAATGCAGAGTTGTAGGGAAATCATGTGTAACGTGAAATAAGCTTAATGAAAACCCAGAGATGGAATTGTTACACTGAGTAGAGAAAGACCACCTTTTCTTTTGTGAGTTGCATTGGATATGGAGGACTATTTCAGAGGTGGCTATAGAAACAGGGATGCAAGTGAGAAAGAAATGCAGAAGGAGTTAAGAACTGAATCTTCTTGGAGAATATACATCCCAAGGGAGCACTATTTTTAGAGCTCACTCTTCCACCACCCCTAAACTTACTGGCAAATTTCTATAGTCTTACACACACACACACACACAAAAAATTCACGTTTCTTTCCAGAGATATAATTATCAACAAATAGAACAATAGTGGAATAGGTCATTCCCTTCTTTCCATATACCTCCATCTAAATGTAGGCAACTAGTTAAAGGGAAATAATTTAAGAAAATGTACACAATAAATCCAACCAGAAAAAAGAATGAGTAAGAAGCAAAACAGCTGAAGGTAAGTATAACTTTGTGATTAGGGCTTGGAACTTAGTTATTCTAAAACAATTAAGTTTGCCAAAATGGTATGAAAGAGGAAGACACAAGAATTCCTTAATGAATGCAGTACAAGTATAATGTGATTGTTGGATGGTTTCTGTTGTGGGTGACTACGACCCCAGTAGGTTTTTTCTTGGCAACGATATTGGAGTAGTTGACCATTTCCTTTTCCAGTTCATTATACAAATAAGGAAACTGAGGCAAATAGGGTTATGTGGCTTGCCCAGGGTCATACAACTAGTAAGTGTCTGAGTTCCTATTTGAAATGTAGAAGATGAGGTTTCCTGACTCAAGATCCAGTACTCTATCCACTGTGCCACCTAGCTGCCCAGTGCAAGAATTACCATGGTCATTTGTCATGTGAAGAAATGTATAAAAACACCTCATGTTTTTGTCCTCAAAGGTCTTCATCTACCCACCACTGCAATAACATACAATGGAGTCTATTTTTATTCTGTTGGGGCCTTAAACAAGCCTAATACTTCATCTGCATGATAATCATAAATGTAGCTGAGGATGGGCATTATAATTTATTCCACCAGCATTTATTAAGCACCTACTAGTATGTTATATGCCTGGTATTGTAAGAAGCCCTGGAGACACAAAAGAAAAAAATAGTGACAGCTAGGTAGCACAATAGAACTCCAAGCCTGGAGTCAGAAGGATCTGGGTTCAAACTGAGCACCAGACACTTCCTAGCTGTGTAAGCCTGGGCAAGTACTTAATCCTCTTGGTTGTCTAACCTCTGTCACTTTTCTCTCTTAGAATTAATACAGGAAAAGGATTTATTTAAAAAATAAGTATGTTCCCATTATCAAGGAGATCTCTCTTACATCTCTCCAAGTCTCTTTTCTACATTCTCTTTTGTCTATCCCTAACCTGATACAGATCACATGGTTTTATCCTCCTTTGCTTTCTTGCTTGCCCTCCTTGAGTTTGACTATTTTTTAATGTCTTTCCTAAAATGGGATGTATTGAACTGATCTGATCTGGGCAAGGTCAAGTACATCAAATGATCACCTTTGTTATTCTTGATACAATACCTCTATTAATGCAACCTGGGGTGCCAGTAAATAGTTTGAAGGGCACCCTGAGGAGTCACATTGAGGTTTTAGAGAAGAAAAAATATTGTTTTCATATAAATTATTGCCTTCCCATATACACCTGATTTTTTAAACATTTTTTAAACCCTTGTACTTCGGTGTATTGTCTCATAGGTGGAAGAGTGGTAAGGGTGGGCAATGGGGGTCAAGTGACTTGCCCAGGTTCACACAGCTGGGAAGTGGCTGAGGCCGGGTTTGAACCTAGGACCTCCTGTCTCTAGGCCTGACTCTCACTCCACTGAGCTACCCAGCTGCCCCCACACCTGATTTTTTTTTTGCATGTGTAGTTGAGGTTTTTGGAACAATTATAGAACTAAAAATATTTCCTTAAAGGAGACATTGTGTAGTGCCTAGAGATCTGGTCTTAGAATCAAGAGAACCTTCATTAAAGCCTTGATCTGAAACATGCTGATGTGCAATCTCCCAGTGCCAACTCCACATCTCCCCACCATCTTTACCCACAAGAACGTTCTAAGGTATGAATTTAAGTCAAGTTGTTGGTGTATATCTGTGGGAAAAGTAGTCACCCTGGGAGACTCCACACTGATAAAATTGTATCTCAATGGCCTTCTTCCTCTCCCCCATGTATAAAGTCATATTTATCCCAATCATTTCATACTCTTGTGATAAAAAAGTATAGCTGTTATTTCACAGTGACTCACATACAGCATGTACTTTATAAATTTATTGATTGGCTGATTGATGGGCATTTTCTGAAGAGTATTGCATTAATTCTATGTTGTGATATTTTATATCCCTATTTAAAAATATATATTGCAAAGTGAGAGGTTAATACCCAAGTCATCTTACTCAATCTAATGAGGTTTTTTTCTCCCTCTAAATCAGTTATATCTTCGAAATTCAAATTCTGTCACACAATATATTAACTCCTTGTCCAGTTTCATCATACCCACAAATCTGCCAAGTAAATCAATGCTTTCCTCATGGTTGTTGCAAAAAAAAAAGCAAATAGCACAAACCCAACCATTTCATAAAATATATGTCAAAAAGGGTTCTCTGTTTGTCCTTCAAAATGCACATCTTTGGATTTTCTCAATATTAATTCAATCGATAGTATTATCACAAGACTGTGGATGTGAGTCATATTTAAGGTCCACAATGATATTAAAGATTTTTTTTCCTTCAAGGGTTTGGTCTGGGCCACAACCCATAATATTTTCAATATAGGTCAGAAATAAAATTGAGGTTCAGAAAACTACCTAAAGTAACTCAATGAGTCCCTTCATAGCCTATCTACAAACCAACAGAAAATCAAAAGGACAAGTATTATTTATCATGAATATAAATGCACAGTTTAATAGAAGCAATGAGATTTAGATGAGCTGAGTTTCAATACTCATGCTATCATTGCAACTAATTAGAGAATTGATTATCATTGCCACAGTTTCCTAGTGATAATAACTTAATTCATTTATTTTCAACTTATAAAGAATATCCTTCAGAAGAATATCTTGAGAGAGGTAGTACAAATATAATTGTGTCCATTTTGTAGAGGAAGAAACTAAGACTCATAAAGGTAAAACAATTTGCCTAGATCCATATAGCTAACAAGTTTCATTGAATTCCAAGACTGGATTTTCCTTAAGATCGTTTTAGTGTGGGCAGATGCAAAGTCTGACCTTCCATCTGAAAAACAAATTAAAATAATACCAGGGAGAGGGAACATTACAAATTAATTTGTCTGCCAAAGCATTCCAGAATTTCAACTTGAGTGAGACCCAAAGATACAAATACATGTCTCCTTTTGCCCCAAAACATACTTCTCTAATATCTCTAGAAGTATTATGATATTACATGATTATTTTTATTTTTTTCTTTTTTTAAGCCTTAGTTTCCAACTTAGAATCAATGCTGTGTGTTGATTCCAAGACAGAAAGAAAGGTAATGTCTAGGCAATAGAGGTTAAGTGACTTTCCTGGGGTCACACAGGAAGGAAATGTCTGAGATCAGATTTGAACCTAGTTAATCCCATCCAGAGGTCTGGCTCTCAATCCACTGAGCCATCTAGCTGTTCCACCAATTTGTTTTAAAATTTTCAACATACTTCAAGTTTCAAGTCAGACACTACCTCTTTAATGACGTACTGGATTTCCCCCAGTAGAAGTAATCTCTTTGCTGTTATTTCTCACAGTCCTTTGCTCATCTCCCCTACAGTCTTGTCACATTTTAATTTTCTTTATAGATACTTTAGAGAAACAATGTCAGAGTAGCTACAGAATTGCCTAGGGCTATGAAAAGTTAAATGACTTATTCTAAATGTGACAGTTGTTGTTGTTCTTTGTCCTTCATTTTTAGAGGCCTAATAACATCATGGGAAAATGTCTTGATTTCTGCATGAGTTGGATTTAAGTAAGGCAGAGTTGCCCAAAGTCATCAGCTTCATTATCTCTTCTAGAGTCATCAAAGTCCAGTAGCAAAATAAAAGTCAGGACAATTCGAAGTGGCCCAGGATGTAATAGCAGATGTCCTTAGTGTCTTCGGTGCTTGACCAAACTAAATCCTCCCCAGCACCTGCTTCAGCCACCTCCATGGCCACTGGAGCAAATTATTTTCATCTGCCTATTTTGCTGGAGGACGTCTTCACAGATCTGACAATAAAAAGATGTTAAAGAAGAAACTTGAATTCAAGTCTTTCTGGCTCAAAATTCAGCTCTCTACAAGTAGTAGAAACTTGAAATAGGAGTTTCATCATCCAGAAATTCTTCTATAGCATTGAAATCCCAAGTCTTGTCCCTCTCCTTGTATGCATGTATATGTGTGCTATCTCTTAAAGTTAAGCTCCTAGACAGCTGGTAACATGGAATTCTCCCTTTTATTCATTATTGTGTCTTACACAGGACCTGGCACATAGTAGGTATTTAATACAGTTTTGATAAGTCTTTGTTAAACTTTCCCCAGGTACAGACTGGACAATGGCTATAGCCAAGTTATCAATGGTGCCTTTAACAAGAGAAGTGCTATTAAAGGTATTTACAAGGAAATAGATTACTGAAAAGAAACCAACTGGTCCTATAGCAGGAATGAAAAGCAGCAGAGGGTCAGAAACATACTGGAATCCTTGAAGTACTAAAAGAAAGTGAAGAAGGCTTTCTATAAGAAAAGGTATTTTTAAAATTTTATTTAATTGATTAATTAAGAAAATATTTCCATGGTTAAATAATTCATGTTCTTTCCCTCCCCTCCTCCCACCTCCCTTCCCATAGCCAAAAAAACAATTCCACTGGGTTTTACATGTGTCATTGATCAAGAACTATTTCCATATTATTAATATTTGCATTATGGTGATCATTTAGAGTCAACATACCCAATCATATCCCCATCAAACCATGTGATCAAGGAAATGTTTTTCTTCTGTGTTTCTACTCCCACAGTACTTTCTCTGGATATGGATAGTTTTCTTTCTCATAAGTCCCTCAGAATTGTCCTGGATCATTGCATTGCTGCTAGTAGAGAAGTCTATTATGTTCTATTATGCCACAGTATGTCAATTTCTGTGTACAGTGTTCTCCTGGTTCTGCTCCTTTCACTCTGCATCAATTCCTGGAGGTCCTTACAGTTCACATGGAACTCCTCCAGTTCATTATTTAAAGGTAGGTTTTTATTAAAAGCTTAATGAGGGCAAGAATCCTAAGCCAGCTTCTGAATGCATTTCAAAGATTAAGAACATATTTCCTGAACTCAGGGGACATTGAGTCTGAAGGTCTGCAGTTCCAGTAAAAAAAATTATAGAATGTTAAGGATGCAGTTTTGTAAACCTGAGAGAAGAGAGAGGGCTGAAGGAAGAAAAAGCACAGGTATTAAAATTCACAGTACTGGTAGATTTTTTCTGAGTTCTCTCCAATAGGATATGATATGTATGATAATTATAGTTCCATGTGGATATCTAGAGATGCCAAAATATTGGAGAACTTCACTAAGCTGATTGAAAGGTAATTGAGAGTTGGCCTTGGGATCTTGATGACATGAATTTAAGTCCCATATTTGACACATGTATAAAAAGGAAATATCACAATAATGTATTGATTTTTGTAGAAAATTATGTTTCTTTTCAGGCATCATCATATTTCTCCTTTAAATTTGAAAGGGTTGATTTTTTTTAGAATTTGAAAATATTTTAATTTTCCACATAATTCTTTATCCATACATAATCATATTTGGTCATTTTATTTAGAGGACAAGACAGTCATCTAAACAAATTCTGTAAATAGTGTGAGTGATCTTGGACACATTATTTAACCTCTCAATGCTCTAGACCAGTGATTCCCAAAGTGGGCACCACTGCCCCCTGGTGGGTGCTGCAGCGATCCAGGGAGGTGGTGATGGCCACAGGTGCATTTATCTTTCCTATTTATTGCTATTAAAATTTTAAAAAATTAATTTCCAGGGGCACTAAGTAATATTTTTTTTCTGGAAAGGGGGCGGTAGGCCAAAAAAGTTTGGAAACCACTGGTCTAGACAGTGTTCCAAATTTTTATAATTAAGAGAAGTTGTTGACTTGCACAGGTAACAGGAGTTTCCTATCCTACAAATCCCCTACTAATGAAATCAGGGTTCCAGTTCCTAAATCTAAGAAGTGGACATTTTGCTAGAGAATATGGAGATTTGTGTAACTGATGGCTAACTTTTGTAAGGAGTTTTAGAGCCAAATAGAAAAGTCAATGGTTGTGGTGAGAAGATTACAGTTAAGCAGTAAAATTCAGACTGGTGATACTGATATGAATTGTGTCAATCAAAGTTGCCTCTGGTTCACACCCTCAAAAGAAAAGTACCGCTGGAAAGGGCCATTATATAACCTTAGATTTCATACTGTATTACTAATACAAACCTGTTAGTTCTATTTTAGGGGATAAAAGGTCCCTTGGCTGATAAAAACGTAGTTATCTTTAAGCCCTTCTAAATTCCCTATCCAATTAGGTTTGAGATTATATTATCTTGATAGATAAGGCCTTTTTTACCTAAAAGAAAATGTTGTTTTTGTTGTTTTTTATTGTTGTTGGTTGTTTTTGTTTTTGGTTATTATTTTTTGGTGTTGGTTTTGTTG
Source organism: Gracilinanus agilis (assembly GCF_016433145.1). Taxonomy (NCBI): domain Eukaryota; kingdom Metazoa; phylum Chordata; class Mammalia; order Didelphimorphia; family Didelphidae; genus Gracilinanus; species Gracilinanus agilis. Next base: position 203,548,751 of record NC_058131.1, on the reverse strand, counting down.
TTGTTCAGGTATTTCAGTCCTGCCTTACTCTCTGCACCCCCATTTTGAAGTTTTCTTGGCAAAGATACAGGCAAAGATATTCCTTTTCCAGGTCACTTTACAGATGAGGAAACTGAGGCAAATGGTGGTATGTGACTTGCCCAAGGCCACACAGCTATATAAGTGTCTAAGGCTGGATTTGAACTCATGGAGATGAGTCTTTCTGCTTCTAAGCCCAAATGCTCTATCCATTGGGCCATTTAGTTGCCCAGAAACCAATTATATAATCCTACAAATTATAGGAAATGATAGGACATAAAACTGGAATAGACCTTTAGAACTTGCCTAAGTCTACTTCTCTCATATCACAAATGAGGAAACTGAGGCCTAAAGAGTAAATAGAAAGAATATCACACAACTTATCAGCAGTCCAGCTGGAAACTGAGTCCCAGATAACTTCTAGGTTAAGTTATTTTCCACTCTAAAACAATGACTACACCATTAGTACTTAAATCCTTTTGGTTAACCAATCCTTTTCCAGGTATCCAATTTAAAATGTAACATTCTGAGGAGAAAAAAAATACTCTTCAACCTTAGAATAGTGGAAAGAGAGTGAATTTAGCATCAAAGCAGACTTGCATTAAACTCTTAATTTTCTTAATTCTCAGTATGTGTCACATACAATCTCTATGGAGTTGAGTATATGGCATCCCTTCTCTGAGTTCCAAGTTCCTTAGCAATTGAATGAAAGAGTTGGACAAAATTCTAAGACACGTTCTAGCTCTAAATTCTATCCATGAAACCTCTCAGAATGAATGTGTTTGTCAAATGTATATTCTCTGGTTGATGTTGAGAGGAATTTGAGTAAGACGTGAGAATAGCTGATTGCAGTATTGGGTAAGATGGGGCAGAAAGTCTTCTTTCAGCGATCATTGGCCTTTTCGATTTTGCCATGAGTCGTGCAGGAATCAGTATTCTACACGTACAGCTTTGCTTAGAATCCCATTAGGCATATGCCTGAAAGATTTTCTATTTTCATTATGTTGTGGAGGGGTGGTGTTCAGTCTATAATCGGGCCATAAACAACAAACATAAAACTGTTGAGGATGGATATTAAACATCTCTTTTCTTTGGCTGTACTCCTTGAGGTTTCTCTGAAAAGTGGCTCAGGCTTGCTCTTCATGCCAATATGCATCAGAGAAAGGACATGTATCTCCCTTTACAGCTGCTAATTAATTTGATAGAGGGACATATTCTAACCTCACCACCAAGTACATAAGATGCCTCGAGTATCCTGGATATTAGAATTTAGAGTTTCAAAGATCTCTTTTAGTTCTAAATCCCATGAATCTCTGAGGGACCATTTTCTATCTTCTATGAGTTTCATCATTAAGCATGACAGACCCCTCTCCATTTCACAAGTTCAAAGTAATTCAGAAACAAGGCCACACATACTTACGAACCTATTATATAACTGGCACTGGGAGGAACATCAAAGAAACAGAAATTATGATCCCTGCCCTCAAGGAGCTGATAATATTTTAGCTGATAATTATTTAGCTGATACTTAAATAATTTCTACTGCATCATACCTCCTCCTACATGTTTTTTTTCTTCTTGCTTCTGACCCTCCACACCCACTGGAATTATCCCACATTTATGTTGTATGTATATATGCATAGTATATTACATGTATGTATTTATATGCATATACATACATGTTCACATTTTACTTTTCCTACTACAATTTAAGCCCTTTGATATCAGAGACTTCCATTTTTTTCTTTGTATCCTTAGCACCTAAAAGAGTACGTACTTAGTAGGCAGTTAATAAATGTCTATTGATTGGTTTAATTCATCTTCTCATTTAGCTCAATTATTATTTGACACTATAAGAACATGTTGAGCAGTGGATATGGAGAAAAATACAGCTGGGCACACTCCATCAGAGATGAACTCTGCCATCTTCACCTCCACCTAAATTAAAGAGGAGAATGTACTTCTGTACATATGTGTCCTCCATCCTTTAAATAGTTATTGTGTATGCACTAAACCAGCCAGTTTTTGGCTTCATTATGAAATGTGTGAGAGAGTAGGAGGAAATGGTTAAGTAAGGCTTACTGGAGTGTCTCTGTTGTCTTGCTGCCTTTTTATTGGCCTGTGGTCACGTTTTGTTCACTTTCAGAGGCTAGACACGAGGTATATCTGAAAAGAAACCCAAAGGATGATGATATATGTCAGAGATTCATCGTAGAGCTTCATATTCATTCCTTCATGACAGAGCTCAATTTTGGTTCATGGCCCCCCACAAGAACCACTTGGTAAGAATTGGTGTCATCTATTTCTTTTTGTCCACAGCACACAATTATTGACTTTTCCTACCCAACTGCAATGGGTCATCTAATGGATCAATAAGTCAAATGGTCCATCTGTTGTTCATCATTCTTACATTAGTACCTGACTAGTTTCTCTTTGAATTATAAACCATTTTACGTACATCTACTCCATCTGGCCTTCTTTGGTTCTTTCTTTGAAGTGTTAAAGAAATGATGCACCCCTTTTTCCCCTTGCATGTTTTGTGACATGATTCTACCCTTCCTATGCCTCATGGACCATCATTTTGCTAGGTAGTTCATTAACACTGAAGAGTTGAATCTTTCTGTGCTAATCTTCACAGCTTTTCTTCATCTATCAGTATGTAAGATGCTGCTGATGTTAATCTAGGCTGCTTTGCACCTTCTGGTCTTGCTGGTTTATATGAAACAAAGAAAGAATAATATATGATCAAGTGTTGGATGATATGGAACATGCTGAAGTGCTGGATTAATTCACATAAAGGAGACATCAAAATGGGTTGGAATTATCCCAGGAGTTTGTTAATACTAGCACCAGCTGTACAAACAAGCCTGTTCATTTTGGGGCTGATTAATGCTGAAGAAGGTCAAGTACCCATCCTAACTCTATTAGATCTATTGGTTGCCTTTGTTGATACAATTCATAAGGTTTAATTCACTTGCATGAGCTCCCTGATTAGGTAGCTTTCATTGAAAATGACTGCCTCTTTCCCTTATTTTCTGAAGTTACTTTGTCTCCCATTAAGCCCTACATGACTCAGTGAGCTGATTTGGATCATAAGGCTATTGAACACAATGAGGAATTCTCTTTCTATGAAGGGAAACTATTTGAGGTAATCTATTCAAGATAATTCTGAACTGATCAGCAAACTATCTATAACCACATTAAAATAAAAATGATGGACCAATATTAATCTGGGAAAGAAACCAAGATATGGTCACTATCTCTTCAGTAAATGTTTGATCAATCTGATAATTAGCTATAAAAGTCTGCTGTTTTCCCATATTACACAATAATTGGCCATAATTATGTATTTATAATTTATAATCATATATATAATTATATTAGAGGCACTAACTTGGAGGTTCTCCCATAAAACAGTCCTAGTTTTGTTGATCCTAAACTAACATACAGCCAAAGGTTGTCTTAGAGACTGAGCCATCCATTTTGGTGTTTACCTTTTTTTTGTAAATCCCTAAATAGACTCTTTTGTACCTTCCCTGATGAAGGGTTTGAGGAAAAGATAAGGTCCCCTAAGTAAAAAAAGTGCATTTTATTGGAGTTGATGAGAAAAATGGCAGGTGGTTGACAAAGACTAACTTTTTTTCACAGATAATTTTGTTACAATTTATGGTTTTCTTTGCTTCCATTTTGTCTGTAACCAAAATATTCATTCAAGAAGTTTCTTTCATTGACACACCTAGAGAAGTATTTCTAGCAGAGATTCTGTACTAAGGCAGAATTAAAGAGGAAAAAAGCTTTGTACATAAAGGAAGTCATATTGGGAGAACAAATTTAACGATAAGGAACATTTCTACCACAAGATAGTTATACATATAAGACTGTGTGATAATAGAAAAATGATAGCTCAATTTAGCAGATACTCCTCTTTAGGAGAATAATTATCAGTTGTGTATTAGGTGATTCACATCTACTAAATTAAATCCTAACACATATCACATTAAAGATGCATTGATTAAAATGATTTTTCTTAAAAGGGGCTTTTTCACACTTTCTAACAATGTAATTTATTTATTTATCTAGAATTGATAAAGCTGTAAGGTGAAATTTGGGAAGACAAGGGAACACAAGGAAAGAACAGAAAACAGAATAGAAAAAGAGGTAGAGGCAGGAAAAGGTAGATTAAAAGCTAGAAACTTTTAAATATTATAATTATTGATTTTATATAGATGTTTGCTTTACCATGCAAATAAAAAGATGAAACATAATTATGTTTAAAGGAAGAGAAATTCTCTGTAAAATCAGAATAGACTAAAAGTAAATATTCTGAAAGTCTACCAAAGTCAGATCTTTAGAAGTTAGGGAAAACATGTTGATGACAGAAACTAAATAGTATCCTATAAAAATATCTGGTAATCATTAAGGCAATTACATGCCATGCATATTTTATTGTGATTCAAGACATCTTACCTCTTAATTATCAGCAAATGAAATTGTAGGGCAGGACCCTATTACAACTTGGGAGGCTGGAGTTAACCCCTAATCTCTCGTACCATTAACTGGAAATTTTGAAAAGGAAGCATATCTATTGGAAAATTGTAGTGTATTATGATAGAGCAAAATCCAAATCACACAGAAACACTCCCAATAAAAGTCTAAAACTGCATCAGAAGATACAGCAATGAAGAGAATGAAGGAGAATCACCAATTAGCTCCTCCATCTAGTCTAGTGCTAAGCAAAAAACTGTTTTGATGTAAGGTAATATTTGCAAGTAGCACTGACCCAACATAGGAGAGAGGTCTAAATCAATGCCAAGAAAATGGTCAGGAAACCTCACCTAAGACATACCAGGTAGGACTGGAATAAGTCCCACACTGTGCAGCACCAGGGCAGATAACTCACTGAGACTCAGCAAGAGACATAGCACAAGCCCAGGGAAGCACCTAAAAAAAAAGGCACTTGGGGTCTTCAAGAAGACAGCTGCTATTACAATCAGCAACATCTGGTTATAATCTGTGGGGTTCATATCAAAGGACAGATCCAATTTTGAAAGGTTTAGAATAGGGAAGAAGAAAGAGACTGAAAAGGTGATAATGATAAAACATAACTTCAGTCACTAGAAAACTATGCCAAAATCCAGCAATTCTTGTAAAGACAAGCCTTTATCTTATTCATACTTTTGGGGTCCATGAAACAAAGGAGGAAAATAGCAAAAAAAAAAACTTGGTAAATTTCACCCTAGAACTTAACTCCCAGCAACTAGAATGAGACAAAAAAAAAGAAATGACTCCACATATCATGAAGACATCTTTAATCAAAATCAAAAGATTCAAAAAATGCAAAAAAACGTGTAATTCTATAAAAATTTTGAAAAAAACAAATGACCTAGAAAGAAGGCTGAGAAACAATCTACAAATAATTTGACTACTTTAAAAATATGACAAAAAGAAAGCATGGATGCCATATTTAAACTTTAGATCAAAATTGCCATGTTCTATTAAAGCCAAAAGATAAATTGAAACTAGGAAGAATATTACCTCCAAAAATAAATTCTAAAATTAAAACTTCTAAGAATGTCATAAGTAAAATCCAGAGGACCTAAATAAAAAAAAAATACCTCAAGCATAAAGAGCTCAAGAACCAAGAGACCATAGCCTGGATCACATAAGTCTTGTTATCTGCCAGTAATAGGAGAGGAGAAAAGAAAATATGATATTCATAAACACTAGTTATGTAGAGTTAGTGTGAATGATATTGAGGTTACAATCCTGGATGATTGGGTGGATGATAGTATCCTCAACTGTAATAGGGACATTCAGATGAGAGAAGGTTTTTTTTTCTTTTTTTTTTTGACACATGTTCTCTTTAAGATATCTTGAATTTGAAATGTCTGCCAGAATTCCACTTAGAGATATCAAAGAAGCAGTTGGTTAAGTGAGACTAGATAAGAAGAAAGAAAATCAGAAAAGATATATAGATCTAAGAATAGATGAACCAATTGGAGCTAATGAGATCACTAAGAAAAATGTTTAAGAGGAAATAAAAAGAAATAAAAGAAATACTAGGGCAAATGCTTAAAGGTACCTGTGATTAGTGGCTAAAACCTCCATTAAGATCCTACATAGGAGACTGAGAAGAAGGAGATTCAGAAGACAACAATTTCAGAAAAGCCAAGAGAAGACTGAAGAGAAAAAGAGTGATCAACAATCTCAAAGGCTAAATAGAAGTGAGTAAGGATGAGGCTTGAGAGAAGGCCATTTAATTGGACAATTAAAAGATTAGAGCTATCTTTGAAGGAAACACAGTTGATTGATGAGTTCAGCATCAAGATTGTATATCACTTCAATTCTAGATTACTAACTAGTCAGACAAAATCTTTACCACCTTCTTCTATGTAAAAAGGGGACAGGAAAAAGACAAAAAATGTGTAAGAGGAAAGGATGGGTATTAGTAATTACAACTGTGAACAAGAATGAAGTGAATTTAGCTATACAACAGAAGAAGGTATTATGGATTCGAATGCTGAATTCAAGAATGTGTTGTTTAGAAGCATATTTGAAACAAAGATTCACATGGTTAAAATATATAAATTAAGACAAAATCTATTATACTTCCAAAGAACATTTTTATACAGTAGAGATGGAAATTAGGATGATATATAAAGGAGCAGTAAAAATAAAAAGGATAAAAAATGATAAACTAGGAAACTACATGATGGCTAACAACAGTATAAAACATAAATTCCAAAGAGCATAATATCTAAATACTCAAAGGAAAATTGAATTGAATTTCCTAGCTAAATAGAAAGCAAATCTATAACAGAGGGTAATTGATGTAGTCCTTTTAGATCTAGAAGAATTTCATTAAAATAAACATGAAAAAAAAGAATCAAACTGTACAAAAATTAGATACTCTAAATTTCTGGTAATTACTGAATGGGAAAGGGAAATAGAACCTTTATTTCTCAACTGTTAGTTGTACCTTTAAAAAAATCTCACATATCAGAATATAATAGCATCAGAAATGCAGAAAAAACAAAACAAACAAAAAACAATTATTAAAACACACCTATTACTGATGATGATGCAATAAACATTCGATTTGATATGTTATTTAAATAAAAAGTTTAAACTTAATTAGAGACTATATACCCCTGGTCTCATCCATTCTCTTCCCAAGAACTATCAGCTTTAACTTTGTAACATCTCTCCTATATGCCATCTAATCTCTTTGGACACTGGTATTATTTTAGTACGTGACTGATCACATCATGCTTAGGTTATTGCAATAGCCTGCTTTCTTTCTATAGCCTTTGTCTTCCTCCTATATTTCTTCCTATCATGTCCCATCCTTTACTTAGCTGTCAAAGTGATTTTCCTAAATCAGAGATATGTTCATACAAACCCCCAACTCAATAAATTCTAAAAGTTCCTTATTAACTTTAAGGTCAAATAGAAAATGCTGTGATTGGAATTCATAATATATCATACCCTGTCCCCACAAATTTCTAATAGCCTTATTTTAATTCCCATTATGTACCCCATATTCAGTGATGCTAGCCTCCCTGATATTCTTCAACCATGAGTATCTGTCTACCAACTTTAAGCCTTTTTATCTTAGATAGCTGGAGGTGGAAGTGGAGAGTTCCTCTTTCATCTTCCACAATTAAGGAAGGAGCTCAGGATATTCACTTCCTGGAGTTTCCCACCAGAGTATTCTGGATTTCATGATCTGCAAAAACTCATTATCCTGCAAGATGATATGAACTCTTTATTCCATACCATCTCAGATCATTTCTTCTTTATGAACAGAGTGCTTAACCAAGTAACAGATACTAGATAGTAGGCACTTAACAAATATATATATCGACTTATTGACATGCTATATAACTTGTACATTTAAAAATAAATCAAAATTAAAAATTTCATCAAAGAATATCATCAGGTAACATAAACAAATAAGGGCTGTACATGCTCTTTGTGGTGACAAAAAATTGGAAAATGAGGGAACGTCCTTCAGTTGGGGAATGGCTGAACAAATTGTGGTATCTATTGGTAATGGAATACTATTGTGCGCAAAGGAATAATGAAGTGAAAGAATTCCATGTGAACTTGAATGACCTGCAGGAAGTGATGCAGAGTGAAAGGAGCAGAACCTGGAGAACATTGTATACAGAGACTGATACACTGTGGTACAATCGAACATAACAGACTTCTCTTCTAGGAGCAATGTAAGGATCCAGTGCAAGGCTGAGAGACTTATAAGAAAGAACGTTATTCACATTCAGAGGAAGAGCTGTGGGAGGAGAAACACAGAAGAAAGACAACTGCTTGATCACATGGGCTGATGGGAATATTATTGGGGATGTAGACACTAAATGAAAACTCTAGTCCAACTATCAATAATATGGAATTAGGTCTTAATCAATGATACATGTAAAACCCAGTATAATTGTGTGTCAGCTATGGGGGGTTGGGGAGTTTGGGGGAGACGGAAAGAACGTGAAACATGCAACTATGGGAAATATTCAAAATTAAAATTAAAAATTAAAAAACACAAAACAGAGGAAAACAAACAAGGGCTATAAATAAAAGAGCAACATTTTTAAAATAGAAAAGCAACATCAGAATTGACTGTTTTTGAATTTAGACTATTTCAGAATTCTATAATTTAGAATATTTTAGAATAAGAAAACAAAAATGAGAAAAAACTCATATTGAATGCCACAATAGAAATTATAATAATCAAAGAAGAAATTTAAAAACATTGAAAGTAGAACAACACAAAATAAGTTGATTTTTTTAAAAAGTAGAGCCTAGTTTTATAAGATAAAAATAGATTAAAAATTAGCAAATGACATTAAAATGGATAAACATTTGCTAACACATAAATTAGGTTTGTAGAATGGTAGATTCTTTATACAACTCAATATCAAATAAATAAATAATCCATAAATGATTTTCCAGAGAGGATAGCAGGGGAACTGAATTCAATGTATCTATAAGTGAATTATGCCCATGCATTCAAAGAAAAATAATTATTATATTATATAAGAACAGAAAAAATTTTCCAAAATCCTCCTATAATAGAATACAAAATTGGTTTTAATATAAAGTTAAGGAGAAACAAAAAAAGACAAAGACAATTATAGACCCATATCCCTAATGAACATTAACTCTAAAATATTTAATGAAATATTTAAAAAGAGATTATGGATATATATGTATATATATAAATATTATACAATATGATCAAGTGAGATTTGTGTCATGAATATAGTGTTGGTTTAATACAAGTAATACTCTAAACAGAGTAGATGAAATTAATAATAAAAATAATAAGAACTAAATCATATCAAGAAATGATCAAGCAATTTATATTTTTTAAAAAATCAACAATACTAAAAAGCTTATGGACGAATGAACTTTTTCTTAATAAGGTAAGCAGTTACTATATAAAGTTGAAAGCCATGAAAATATGTGAAATAGAGATAAATTCAAAGGTTTTCCAACTAGAGGCTATGCAAAGATGTCCATAATTGCCATTATTATTCAATACTGCTATAAATGCTAGCTACCTCAATAAGAAAAATTAAACCAAGAGGAAACAAAAACTTCAACATTTTTAAGTTATCATGGTACAATTAAGAAAACCAAAATAGTCAGCTCAAATTGATATGATTTCAGTACAATTATATGACACAAAACAAAACAAAACAAATAATCAGCATGAAATATGATGATATGAAAAAGTTAGTTGCCTAGGAAACAGACAGTTTAAATGACTTGTCCAGGTTCATACAGCAAGTATTTGTAAGCACAAGTAGCACACTAACCCTAGGTTTTTCTAATTTTGAAGCCTTTTCTTTCTGTCTCTCAACTGTCTGTCTGTCAATCTTTCTCCCTTTTTGTATGTATATGTGCATTACACATTGTACCTTCCATTGTGTATGCACATTGTTACATCAACTATAAGAAATGCAGATAATAATAAACCAACTGGAAATGAGTAAATGGATTTAATGATAAATAATGGCAATGGGATCACAAATCAGTATATTACATTTGCAGTATATCTTATTTTATTGAAGTCTAAGAATCCAAAGCCATATATAAGAAACACTTCAGCAGTGGTAAAATCAAAAATGTCTTTGCTTTCTCCGAATATCACATATTTAAGTTCCCTAAACAAATCTGGTTAGAGGAAACATCAAAGATATGTTCAATATAATAGAACTGTAGAAAATAAATTGGATCCAGCTGACTCTTAACTATAGTCCTGTCAAACAGAACAGAAATGTAATGTTTCTTTTCTGCTAAGTATTAGTGAGGAATCTGTCTAAACAGTAAAAATAAAATAAAATAAAATAAAATCCCATAGTCATTATATCAAAGTAATTAGAACTACAGTGATGGGTAAAAGTGGAATCAGATGTGAACCTTTTCTGTGAGCCATAAACTGGATAAAGTCTTTTTTTTTATCTTTTGCTTGTGTTTAGAGATTTATTAAAGGAAAATGTTTATTCTTTTAATGAAATGCAGCATTGAAGATTTGTTATTGATTTAAAAAGAATAATCACATAAGTGTAAGAGGAATGAGAAACTTCAATTGTAGAGGTCAATTATCAGGAACTACACCATTTTATATTATGAGAATTTCTATTGAAAAGAAGATTGAATTTAGAATCAAGAATTCGCAGTTTAAACTCCAGCTCAATGTTTATTTCCTATGCTGTGTGACCCAAAACAAGCCACTTCATTTCTTCCCCTTCTTGACTTTGTTTCTGACTTTCTAGACTTTGCCATCTTGTCTCAGCTGTAGTCTCAATTTCCCTCAATGTCCAGGACTGCACAGAACATCCTTCCATCTCTGGGACCTTCACACTTTGCAACAACACTGTACCATGCTTGGTCCTTTCTCCCACCACCAGATTCTTCTCAGCACCTCTGTTTTGAAAAGGTTTTCAGGCCAGTCAACCTTCAATCCCTTCCAGTCTCTGTTTCTAAGTTTCCAGACTTTGTCACTATTCTACTTGTCTAGGAACATTCACCTACTGCCTACTCCACCTTTTCAGCTCACTTTTATGTATTGTCTCCCCTAGTTAACATGTAATCCTCTTGCGGACAAGGACTGTTTTTCATTTATTATCTTGCTTTGCCTTATTCAGTTTTTCATTCATTAATTATCTTGTCTTGCCTTATTCAGTTTATTCATCTGTAAAATTAGAATATAGACTAGATGTTCTGAAAGTTTTTTTTTCTGGCTATAAATTTATGGTCCCCAATGAATTATATGAAGGGAACACTCCCAGATTGGCTTGAATACTTCCAGACTGCTCAGCATCATTTCAAATCTAATATGAAACAGTCTGATCACTTTGGGCCTAGTTGAGTTTATAGATCCTCAGAGAAAAATGGTCAGTACAGTGTCTGCTGCACAGTAGAAACACAATAAATGCTCACTGACTGAATGATGAATTTCATCACTTTGACATTTTACTCAATATGACTCAGATAGGCAAGAGGGATAATAAAACTAGGTATCACAGAGGTATAAAAAGTAAAATGTTGCATATAGAAAACCTATTTTCCATTGTTCTCAATTATTATTTCCATTCTTTCCATGATCATTAATATCTTATCAAATACATGTTTTTATAGATTTATTAAAATTAAAATGTTTATCTCAAGAGCAGCTAAACATTTGCAATCTGCAGAATATGTTCATTTGTTCTATCGTACAACTTCACCCCAAAAAAGTCAGATTGGGCAGGCCATAAAAAAGATCTATTTCATACATTAAAATTATTTTGGGGGGCCAATGGATTGAGAGCCAGGCCTAGAGGTAGGAGGTCCTGGATTTAAATCTGACTTAAGACATTTTCTAGCTGTGTGGGCACATGGACAAGTCACTTAACCCACATTGCCTAACTCTTCTTGCTTTTTTGTCTAAGAACCAGTAAATAATATTGATTCTAAGGCAGAAGGTAAAAAAATGATGATGCTCTCAGAAGTCTTAAGTTTCTTTTACTCTCCACTCAGGTCCTATGAAAAACATTTACTTATTTCAATCTTTCCTCCATACAGATGCCAACATGATTTTCCTAAAGCATCAATCTGAATGTGTCACTCTCTTTCTCAACAAACTCCATTGCTTCCCTATTGGCTTTTTGAATTTTAACATCCACCACAGCCTGATCCATCTTATCTCACCGGCTTAATTATATTCACAACCCTTCTCACACTCTAGAGTCCAACCAAACTGACCTTCCATCTGTTCTGTACACATGACGTTCTCATTCCTTTTTTTTGTACTTTTAGCCCTCCTATAACTAGAATGCCCTCCCTCTTCAGCTCTATCCCATAGAATCCCAAACTTTTTTAAGCCTCAATTCAAACATGACCTCCTACATGAAGATTTCCCTTATCTTTCAACTGTAAGTGCTCTCTCTACCTAGCTGTCATTTGTTTCACATTTATGCTACATAGTCATTCTGCATGTACTTTTTATGCATAGATGTTATCTTCCTTGATAGACTGTGACATTTTTGGAAAGAACACCATTTGTTTTTATTTTTGTTTTGTTCTGTTTTTTTCTTGTGTTGTATCCCTAACACTTAGCATGATGCCAAATGTGTAGTAGGCACTGCATAAAATACTTATTGATTGATTGATTAATTCTCCCTTGATCCATTTTATGCTTCAGTCTTATTGCACTATTTGCTGTCCTCTGGAATGGGCATTTCATCTCCTATCTCCACACTTTTAAATACATTAATCATGCCTAAAATACAATTTCTCTTTGCCTCTGCTTCTTAGGATTCCTACCTACCTTCAAATCACATCCTAGGGGTCACCTATAGTTTCTGGATCTCCCTAGCACTTAATACTCTCTAGCATCACAAACTACCAGGGATATAATTGCTTATGTTGTGTTTCCCCAATAAAATGTACTGTAAGAGCCTTGAGGTCTGGCACTTTTTTTGTTTTTGATTTGTATAGTCTTATTTTTTTGTAACAACTCAGCACAGTTCTTTACATATACTTGTTAATAATGGATCAGAATATATTTCTTGATCTCCCTAATTTCTAGAACTTTTCCCCTTGTTATGATAGAATAAAGAAACTGAATATTTATATCCAGCAATGTTTTGTTTAGAAATGAATTCAGCTGTAGGAAAAAAAAACTATCCAATACTCTCAGTAGCCAAGAGCACAGAACCTTGATTTTTACAAATTTAATATACAATCTAGAGAGTGTGTTCAAAAAAAGATTATTTGGAAATTGACACACCTAGCTTGTTATGGGCTGAGGAGATCTGGAAATATTTAGGTGAAAAGGAGAAGGGTAGCCTTGTGACATTCTTTAAGTCTGATGACCTTTGAGAGGAAGAATAATCTTGAGACATCTAAAATTAGGCAACTTACAAACAGCTGAATTTTAGCTACACAAAATGGTGGATAAAGGCAAAATGGAGTCCTAGTATTTTTAATGTAAAATTCTCAAATTATTCCATTTTCTTATCTGTATCAATGCACTTAAATTGAATTGCCAAAGAAGTCTTGAGAGAATTCCTGGGACCATGGGATTTAAAGTTAGAAGGGACATTTATGATCATATAGTCTAAGCTCCTTATTTTCCACAAAACCTGAGGCCAGAGAAGTTGGAAGGACCATCCAAGATAGAAAGCTTAGCAAAGAAAATATTTTAATCCAATTTCACTAACTTCAAATCTAGTTGCTCCAGACCACATAGGTCATAAATGACATGATCAGGATTTGAACACAGTTTTCTAATAAAAATTCAAATACTCTTTGGAGCACAAGATGTTACTTTGCAAATGCATTGGCTATAAGTATGGCGATTTTGAGGCTCAAATGAGATAATGCTATAAAAGTGTTTTTAACTCCTACAACCCTATATAAATGACCACTAATACTGTTACCCTCCTAGGTTGTGCTATTTGATTCTTTTATTTCATATTCCATACTGTGAAATGTTCTTTGTCTACACACACACACACACACACACACAGGAAAAAATTAAAATATCATTTGTATCAGCAGCATTTTCAACACATGGTAGAATATGAAATTGCACATGATGTTCCCAAACAGTTTTTAAAGTAAATCTCTATAGAAGAATAAAATTTGCTAAATAAGAATAAAAATGTGTTTATGAATCATTGATATTTTGTTACATAATCTGTTTAGGACATAATCCTGTCTGTTTAGAAAAGAAAGATTGTTTTGTTAAGTTTTGTTTTTCCAGTGGCTGCTTGCTTCTATGAATGTGCTCCTTCCTTTACAATCATTTTAAGGGAGAATATAACATATACTAGTCATATCTTACAGCAGGAGTCACTGAGTCAGATAATTTAAGAGCCTGAAGGGTGCTTAGAAGTTGTCTAGTTCTAATGGCAACTGAATAGGAAATGCCCTCTATAACATCCTCTAATAATAATTCAGCCTTTATTTGAAGACCACCAGTATGAGAAATCCAATGTCATTGGAGGCAGTGCATTCCACTTTGGAAGGCTCATTATTTTTTCTTAAATGTAACTCACATTTTTTGAACAGCAACTTTACCCTCTTGTTTCTAGTTCTTCCAGTAGGAAGAAGCAGAACAAGTTCTTCATACCCTCCCTCCATTCATAGTCCTTTCTAGTGTTCAGTTTGAGCAGTGATTCCCAAAGTGGGTGCTACCACGCCCTGGTGAGTGCTGCAGCAATCCAGAGGGGCTGTGATGGCCACGGGTGCATTTATCTTTCCTATTAATTGCTATTAAAATTAAAAAAAATTAATTTCCAGGGGGCTAAGTAATATTTTTTCTGGAAAGGAGATGGTAGGCCAAAAAAGTTTGGAAACCACTGGTGTAGAGCATAATCTTCCTTCTGATATCAATCTTAATCAAATGATGTCTTTGAGTCATGCATTGCTAAGCAATATGGAAGAATATTTGACCCCAAATATTTTAATTCTCATCCCCACATATCTATGTCTCCACAAAATGGTAATCCTACTGTTAAAGCCAGAGAAATGTGAGAAGTGACTAACATTGGGATCTCAATAATTAGAACTTACAGAATGATAAAACATGAGGATCTGTGGAGATCATTTCATTTCATTCACACATATTACTCATTTTATATTTTTAAATATATATATATACATATATATATATTAGGAAGTATAGTAGAATAGAAAGTGCTTTAAAATACAAACTCATGATAAATTAAGGCACTAATTCCATATTCATTCACTGAACAATTATTAATCACCTATTATATACAAGGAACTATGCTCAGCACTTGGTGAGACAAAGACAGGAAAAACAAGTTCTTGATCTCAACAGTCTAATATAGTCTTAGTAATAGTGGTGGTAGTTTGGGAGGGTTTTGCCATGTATCCATCTACTCATAATATCAGAAAAGTAGGGTACAATGAAAAGAAAGATGTACAAATTCTAACATATTTTGAGAAGGAAGAGAGCAATCCCTCTTTAATCTCTAATATCTACATAATAAATTCAACAAACTTGGCATAGAGCTAAACACTGAAGTTAGGAAGACAAAGGCAAAACATTGGTGGCAACATTGCTCTTTAGACTTCACTACTTCCTCAATCATTTTTTTAACATTCTGCAGAGATTTATCATGTCATATTATGTTCAATTTTATATTCTCCTTGTTTGTATCTTATCACACTTTTAGAGGAGAGGAAGACACTTTTTTTCAGTTGTTTTTTAATCATGTCTGACTCTTTGTGATGCCATGGAGGGGAGAGGATTCAAAGATATTGGAGTGGTTTCCCATTTTCTTTTCCAGCTCATTTTACAGAAGAGGAAATTGAGGAAAACAGCATCAACAACTTGCCCAAAGTCACACGGCTAGTAAGAGTGTGGGGCCTGTCAACTTCTGGAAATTCTGAGTCCCTAAACTCTTTCTTCTTCTTTCTTTTTTTTACCCTTACCTTCCATCTTAAAATTAATATTATATAGTGGTTCCAAAGCAAAAGAGAGGTAAGGGCTAGGCAATGGGGGTTAAGTAACTTTCCCAGGGTAACACAGCTATAAAGTGTCTGAGGCCACATTTGAATCCAGGACCTCCCATCTCAAAGTCTGGCTCTCTACTCTCTGAACAGCCTAGCTGCTCCCCACCACTGTACTGTTTCTAATCACCTCTTTCCTAGCGCCATGGCTGAGCATCCCTGCTGAGATCAACAATTTTTACCACCAGCTCCCCCCACCCAAAGAAGACTCTGCAAATCCTCAGTAGTTTCTAATTACCTCTGTTTCAAGGCAGAGCTATTTAACCTACAGGTAACCAGTGCTTAAGGCCTATTCAATTGCCTGCCTCTGATGGCGAGAAGTGGCTTAAACCCCTGTCCTCTGGTTTTGATAGGAAGAAGGTGCTTTCCTCCTGGAATAAATACCTTGTGACCCACCTGCTGTTTCATCCTTTGTATAAGGCTTTTATTATGAATTCTTCCTTTGGACACTCATATACTCCTTTGCACAGCAGGCTGTCCTAGTTTATGACCTTCTTAGTCTCAATTTAAAAAAGCCTTTTTCTTTATCCTTGAACTGGATTTATTTTTAGCCTGGATAGGCTGGATTTGAACTCAGGAAAATGAGTCTTCCTGACCCCAGTCCTGTGCTTTATCTATTTCGTTCTAGAGGAAGAGACTAGGTTGAATCTAAACTTTATAATTCCCCCGTGTTCACACAATACTTACTAACTCTATATGTGTTGAGTGAATGAATAGTTTTATGCTAGATAAAAGGATTATGCATCATAGGATCATAGATATAAAACTAGAAGCAACCTTAAAGGCTCTCTAGTCCAGCTCCTTAATTCTTCATAGCTGAGGAAACAGGACTGCATAGATTAAGTGATTTTCCCAAAGGCACAAAAGCAGTACCAAAGATGGGATTGGAGTCCAGGTTCTTTGATGACAGTCAGTGCTCTTTGAGCTAAATATGAAGTACGACCAATGTCTCTCTTTCACTTCAGTGACAATCCAGCAGTCCTATCAGGAAAATACCAGATGTCCATTGGAGGAGACTTGGTGCTGGGCAGCTAGGGGTCAGGAAGACTCATCTTCCCAAGTTCACATCTGGCCTCATATACTTACTAGCTGTGTGACTCTGGGCAAGTCACTTTACTCTGTTTATCTCAGTTTCCTCATCTGTAAAATGAGCTGGACAAAGAAATGGCAAACCATTTCAGTATCTTTGCCAAGAAAACCCCAAATGGGCTCACAAAGAATCAGACATGACTGAATCACAAAAAACTGGATCCATCAGCAATTCTAGCAAATTGTTGTCCTGAGTCCCAATGGAGGTTTAAACTAGCTCATTTGAAATAAAGACCATAGCAAGACATTTTATTTATTTGCTGGTAATGTTTTACCTCTCTTCCATTGCTTAAGCCTGGGCTGACACCAAGCCTAGTGCTATCAGTTTAAGGGTGTCACAGCTGTTCGTGCTCTCTTCCAACTGCTGACTCCTCCGCACTGCTGGGAATCAAAGGCCACAACCCACAGAAATGAACCTTAATGATATTTAGGCTCATTATCTTCACCACTAGCATCACAATTCTGCTTCTCAGACCACATTTTGAGTAGCCTGTTCATTTCTGGGTACCACATTTTAAGAATGACAAACTAACTCATCCTTAAGAGGACAACCAAGATGGTGAGAGATTGAGGATGAATTGAAGGAACTATGAATGTTTAGCTTGGAGAAGAGATGATCCATTGGTCGTGCCTCATATAGCTGAAAGAGCACTGACTGTCATCAAAGAACCTGGACTCCAACTCCATCTTCGACACTGCCTTTATGCCTTTGGGAAAATCACTTAATCTATTCAGTCCTCAGCTATGAGGAGGCTTTGGTGTCATGGTAGAGAGATCTGTATAATCAAGAGTAAAACCAAGAGAGAGATGAAGATTAAGTAAATATGAATTTTTTTTATTGTGTGAAAAAAGGGATTTCTCCAGTGAGACTATAGAGAACCCAGGGTGGTAGAAGGAACACTAGTTTCTGAAGCAAAAGATCTGGGTTTGAATCCAAACCCTCACACTTATTCTACTCCCTCTACAATCTGGATGCTTCCATGCTAATCATTTTACTTTTGCAAGCTTCAATTTTCTCATATACAATGTTGGGGGTTTGAAGGAGGAGACTCAAAGGTCCCTTCCAACTTTAAAGCATATGCCTTCAAGATCTTATCATAAAAGACTATTCCCTAAAGGAAAGAGTTGTCATTGTAATGAGTTAATCTATCCATACACATTTATTAACTACCTACTCTCTGACAATGTCGAGTGGTTTATAGAAAGCTGGCCTCAGAATTAGAAATGCCTGGCTTCTGGATTGTGAGTTCCTTGAGGACAGGGTCTATTTTTGCCTCTTTTTTTTTACCTTGGTCCTAGTACAAGCCCTTCCAAATGTTTAATGAATTATTGATTTTTAAAGAATTTTTTAAAATCCTTTCTTTCTAGTATCAGTTCCAAGGCAGAAGAATGGCAAGGGCTAGGCAATTAAGGTTAAGTGACTTACCCAAAGTCACAGGGCAAGAACTATTTGAAGAGAGATTTGAACCCAGGTCCTCCCAACTCCAGGCCTTGTGCTCTATCCACTAAGCTCCTATCTGCCCTTGATTGATTTATTGATTGAAGTCCTGTCTCTGAAATATATTAACTTTGTGAACCTGAGTAACTGATTTAACCATCATTTCCACTAAAGTAGTACCGCAGTTGTTAATGGGCTTTGGAAGAGAGGATTTTCTCATTGGGGTTTCTTTATAAAAATGAGATCTCAAGCTTGGCCTTACCCCAAATGTACCAGATCATCAGAGAATACCTGGGAAAGTGGCTACGGCTGATAATATGTCCACAGAGAAACACATAGTCAACTGACTTTATAGAACTGAAACAAGAAACAAAC
Organism: Gracilinanus agilis; assembly: GCF_016433145.1. NCBI lineage: Eukaryota > Metazoa > Chordata > Mammalia > Didelphimorphia > Didelphidae > Gracilinanus > Gracilinanus agilis. Next base: position 203,529,784 of record NC_058131.1, on the reverse strand, counting down.
GTAGAATAATTTTAAAGTAATGTGTAATGGGTTCTACCAACCCCAAGTATAAATGAGTCTGGTTGCTATGGAGAATACATACCTAGAGCAGTTACAAAAGCAAAGAAAATGTTCTGTTCCACTCATTGTCATTACCTCAGCCCCAGCTGCTCCCTTTATGAGCGACAGAACAGCTCATCTCTTTTGTTGTCTAGAAAAACCTTGGCTTCTTGGGCTGCTGCTAATCTAAAAATTGACTGTGTCTTCATTCTGAACACAATGTGGTAAATTATGAAACAATCAAAGTTATCTCAGGGCACAACAAAATAGTTTCAGCAAAACCCTTTTTGGTACTTTACAAGGAATCGACAAATTTGACAATGACCCTTTCTTTTTCCTGTTCCTCTTTTTAAACTACCAGTGATGATTTTAAAGGGTCATAAACTAGTGTCAGAGATGTAAGAGATCTGAGAGCTTATCTGTTGAAACGGCCTCCACTGATGGAGGAAAAAGACTAGCATTATAATTTAAGTTAAAGCAAATTAAAAAGAATGAATGACCTTTGAAAGGGGGAGGGAACTAATGAGTATATCAATGTTTCAAATCAAAATGAACAAGCAAGCAAAACCATATAAATTCATAGAATTTTAAAGCTGGGTGAGGACCTTAGTGAAAACTTAGCCTAACTTCTTCATTATACACATGAGGTTCAGTAAGGTTAAGTGACTCATCCAACAGATTGTTGTTGTTGTTCAGTTTTTTCAGCAGTGGCCGACACTTCATGACCCCATTTGGGATTTTCTTGGCAAAGATATTGGAGTGGTTTGCCATTTCTTTCCACAGTTTATTTTACAGATGAAGAAACTAAGGCAAACAAGGTTAAGTGATTAGCCCAGGGTCACACAGTATCTTGAGGTCAGTTGTGAACTCAGGAAGCCAAGTCTGTCTGACTCTAAACTGAGTACTCTGTCCACTGCACCACCTTGCTGCCCATGCTTCAGATTAGCCTCAGAATTAGGATTCCAATGCAGAATGCCTGACTCTCAGTTCAATTTATTCTCACTACCATTCCATCCTTATTTAAGTATGATTTAGGGCTGCTTGGTGTCATCTAACATCCTTACTGCTTAAAAAAATCCCCTCCCCTCTTTTTCCTGTTCTGCCTCTTGCTCCCCTGTTCCTCCCTTCCCCTCCTCTCCCTCACCCTCTTTCTCTTTTCTTCCTCACACTCTTCTTTTCCATTTGCTAGTAATTTCAATCCATGGCTTTTAAGGAGTGGTTCATTATGTTTTATATAACATAAGGAGAACAAAAATGTGGACTATGAATATGAATGTATACAGGTACACATATTCTACATGTATGTACCCAGTATACATGCGTGTAGATTCATAGAGGATTCACAGGACTGCAGAGGATGACCAGTTCAAATCCTTCTTTTTACAAATGAAGAAAATAAATAACTGGGAGTTAATTTACGTAAGGTCTCGTAGATAATAAATATGAGGTAAAACATAAGGCTTCTCTCTACAAAAATCAGTTTTCTATTCTATTCTATTATGCATTCCTGTATACATGTACATAAAGACATATATTAATATGCACATGCAAAAATATACATTTGTAGGTATGTGTATATATTTGCATTTGGAAGAGTGGTAGAGATCTTTACCTATAATTTCATCTTTCTAGGTGTGGAAAAATCCTCTTCAGATATATTTTTACATTTACAATGGTATTTATAATCTTTTTTGTCTGGGACACTCAGATTTTGTTGATATATGAGACTCACGGTAATCTTTTCAGTTAAGGTATTTTTTATAGATGAGAAAACTGAGCCAAAGTGTTAAGTGACTTACCCAGGCCAAATAAGTATGCCCAATTAATACACGAAGCATGATTTAAACTCAGATTCCCTTACTACTCTTCAAGCACTCTTGCTACTTTTATGTTTTACATTAATTCTAGCAACTTCTTGACTTTTCCTTCATAACCTATCTTGATTAAATAAATGTAAAATTGGGAACACATTCCTTTCAAAATTTTTTTCTTACTTTTTCTATGCAAGTTTCAGGGATGAGAAAGATAATTGCCTTCTTCACTTGTGCATTGGAAGGAATGAGCTGATTGCCAAATGCCTGGACTTCCTGACTAGCCTTCCTTCCTCAAAGGCTACCTATGCCATACTACTACATCCATCCATCCGTCTGTCTGTCTTTCTGTCCATCTATCTATTTATCTATCTATTGATCCATCTCTATCTCTCTATCTCTACACACACTTATAGAGAGAATGTATATCATACATATGCAAAGTATATTTTCATCTAAAATAAACAAGATTAACTTACATGCCATTAACATATTTTTTCCAATTCAAGAAAAAAATGATAGAGGTTGAAATATAGCAAAAAGCAAAGGATATTTCATTAAAAACAAGAGGAAATAAATATAGATTACCTGAATTATTATTGGCAAACATGTTGACCAAATGCAAATTCTGTATTTTCCATGATCAGAAATCTCTTGAAAATAAAGAGAATTCACTGTTTTTTACCTGATAAGATATTTAATAGAATAATTTATTTGGAACGAGAAGAGACATAGAAATTAGGAGTCTAATCCTTTAGTAATCATAAAATCACAGAATTTGGAAGTAGAAAGTCTAATCATTTTACTAACAGTTCTCTTAAACTTACTCCTTTGTCATTTTTATAGCATTATATTTTTTCATTCACATTTTTATACTATAGTTTATTTAGCCATTCCCCAACTCCCCAATTAATGGATACCCTTCCAATTTCTAATTATTTGCCAGAACATAAAAGATTATAAATATTCTTGTACAACCTAGGAATTTGATTTGCTTAGTACTAATCTCTCTCTTAATTTATACTCTCTTGATTACCTCTTTCTCTTCAATCCCTATTATTTTTGTGAAATATATTTCTGTACTCATCTTTATATATATATGTGTGCTGTACTCTCCTTTTGCCATTTCAGATGAGTGTTCAAGTGTCAGTCACATCCAATATTCCCTTTTCCTTAATTTGTATAGACTTATTCATAACTCCAATTCCTTGAGAATTTTCTTTATTCTATCTCGCCCCCTTTTCCTCACTTTCTTCTTCTTCTTCTTCTACCTTTTCATTTTTCTTATAAGACTTAAAAATATAACAGAACTACTCTATACTTTTCTGTTTAATTAGACTACCATTGTGACTTCTGATGATAATAGGAGTTCAGGGAAGACACATATTTACTTTTTTATCCTTTATTTTTATTCCTCCTCTGTTTGTACTTTGAAGTTCCTACATAGCTCTGGTCTTTTTTTTATCAGGAATGCTTGGAAGTCCTCAATTTTATTAAAAATCCATTTTTCCCCATGTTGAATTGTTCTCATTTTTGCTGGTTAAATTATTCTTGGTTGTAAGCTTATGTTAGGCAGCTAACTATTGCAATGGATTGAATAGTAGTCTGTAAGATTCATCTTCTTAAGTTCAAATCTGACCTCATTACTGTGTGACCCTGGTCAAGTCACTTAACCTTGTTTGCCTCAGTTCTTCATCTATAAAATGAGCTAGAATAGGAAATGGCAAACTATTACAATATCTGGCTCTTATTATCAGAACCATCAGAAGATCTCATGCTTATGAGCCTGGCTTTAATTGGGTTAGGGCCCAAGCATATGGAACTTGAAAGAAGAAGCAAATTTGCTCCCTACTATAAGCCCCAATTTTCCACTCCATATTCCACTGGCACTAAAAAGAAATAAAGATTTTATAATCTAATCAACATTTAATGGTTTGGAGGGCTGAAACAAATAATCTATACTAGAAAATAATGGGATCAAATATTTAGAAATAATATTGACCTCTGTGTTCTTTGATCTCATTTTACAGAAAAGTAAATTGAGGCATACAGAGATTTAATGATATCCCTGGAGTCACACAAAACTCCTTCTTTTAAATTATGAGCTTCTTGAAAGCAAGGTCAATAATGCTTTTCTATTTGTATCCCAAGTACTTATAGTTTGCATGTAGTAAATATGTAATATATTTTTAAACCTGTACCTTCTATCTTAGAATCAATGTAAATATTGTTTCCAAGGCAGAAGAGTAGTAAGGAGTAGGCATTTGGGATTAAGTGACTTGCCCATGTCACATATCTGGGAATCACATGAGATTATATTTGAATTCAGGTCCTCCTGACTCCAGGCTTGGTATCTATCCATTGACTGACATAATTGCCCCCATAATATTTTTAATACATTTATTCAAAAAGCTAATAAGTAACTGTGTCAGTATATGAACCAAGGTCTTCCTGACCCCAAGTTCCAATCTACTAAATCATTCTGCCTTTCTACATAACTATTCTATACAAATCATTAGAGTACAAATACAAAATTAAACAAAGGTTGTCATGAAGGACCTTACTTTTGGTTATATAAATTATATAAGTCAGAATGACAATTTATTCTTATTTTTAATAAGAAATGAGAGTAGACAGGCCTAATGACAACTGATTAGAATCTGATTTCACAATTAGGAAAATTTCGTTGGAAAACTAAATTGTTATAAGGAAGTTAAAGTATTTTGTAAATAAAATCATAAAAGAAGAATAATGTGGTGTAATGCTATGATGGATTGAAGAGCTAGCTTGAACTAGCATATCATAGGATCATACTTTAGAGCTGATAGGGTTTTTTAAGAGCACTAACTGGCCCTCAAATAAAAACAAAATGAATCATGGCTCTCATACTTTGTACCCTTGATGTTAGGCTTAAGCCACGTTCTTTCTGAGATTCAATTAATTTATCTATAAAATTATGATGAAAATAATTGTACTACCTAAATCATGGAGTAGGGGAGATGAGGTAAATGCTTTGTAAGCCTTAAACTACTGTGGAATTATTCATTATTTTTGTTATTCTAGCTGGTAGTACCAATAAAGCAGCATGCACTGTAACTGCCATCTCCATTAAAAAGAATATCCTTGCCAAAGTGGTTTAGATTGATTCCTCAGGTAAAGCATTGTCACCTCAGGGCAGAGCACCATCAAAAAATGATCAATTAATAGTATTTTATTTCTTTATTTAATATTCTGTTTCATACACATACATACACAACCCGCATCCTCTTTCCTTCTACATCTCCTTACAACCTACTCATTATAATTTAAAAATCAAATTTTTCATTAGTTACATTTTAGATTGATGCCTTCCTTTCCAGCTAGGAGCCTCCCTTTGTCTCCTTGTGGGACATAAGAAGCTAACCTAATTTTAATGGTGACATAGGTTGTACAATCCTCTGTGTGTTTTATTCTAGCATTTATTCTAGTTTTTATACTCTCCATATTCATAGGGTAAAAATTCCAGATATCATCTCCAGATTCCAGGGATAATACTTAACTTCAGAATTCAAAACCCTTATGCAATGACTACATGAAACAATATGGGGATGGTTTTGTTATTACAGATAGTGAGCTGTTATAGAAAAAATAAATTGAATTGAAAATTATCTGACCTTGAGTGCAAATCTAGGCTTTACTACCTATGTAATATTGGACAAGTTACTTCATCTCTTTTGGTCTCAGTTTCTTTATGTCAAATGTGGGGTCTAGACTAGATCATCAAAGTCCTTTCTCACTATTTCATATTCTATGATCCACTTGGCTAGGGATAGATCATTAAGTCTCCTAAGAAACTAGTCATGTTGTTCCCAGTCTGTGGGCTTCACTGGTGGGCAGTAGAAAGAACAATTTTGCATCTATTTGCCTGAGGATCCAAGAGCTTTGAGGAGCTGCCACAGATGTGACAAAATGGTTTCCAAATGAGGAAATCTGTAGTAACTCAAGAACTATACTCAGCTGTAATTAGGAGTTCTCACAGCCCAAGGGTTAAAGGGTACCCTCTAAATTGGTTTCTGTTTTTGAACTCTGGTCTTTCTGTGTTCTTTCTTCACCTTAAAACCTAATTGGCCTCTCTTTTTTCTTCACCTGGTAAGTTTTCCTAGGGTTAACAGTTGTGATTCTTTATAGAGTCCTTTGAAATTTTGCTGTTACTTCAGAAACCAGTCAGTAGTTTCAAAAGCAGTTTTCCTTCTCAGCTTTTCTCAGGATTTTCCTTAAAAAAAATAGGCGGTATTGTAGACAGAGAACTGAATTCGGTGTCTAAAAACTCGAATTCAGATTTTGGTCCTGCTTGTGTTACTCTGTTAAGTCACCTCTGTTCTTTGGCTCTCAGGTCCTCATATGTAAGTTGAAGGTATGGATTGTATAATCTCTGAGATGCTTTCTTCCTCCAGAGCTATGATTCTGTGGCATCCTAGAGGCAATAACATAACATTCAGTTCCCCCACGGGTCATACCTAAAATATGTTTAACTTACTCTGACAGTTTTTATCCCTAAAACCATAAAAAATAGCATGCAATTAGCTAAAAGCAAAGGAAATTTATTAAATTAATACATATAGTGACAATCAAACCATTTCTCCACAAACCTAGGGCAAACTCTTCCACAAATCATTTAGAATTGGTAGAGAAAGTGGACATAAAAAGAGGATATGAATTAGGTGGCACATGAATGGGGCTAAGACACTCAGAGAGACCATTCTGACTACAGTGCTAAAAATCTTCAAGATCATGGAAATTATCCCTTCCCATATAGACTGTGTTTCAGCTACGGTGGTCTTCTCTCTTTCCTGTAGACAAGATATTCCTTCCCTCCCCACTCTCCAAGTTTTTGCATTAATTTATCTTGCATGCCAGGAAAGTATTCTCTCCTAATTTCTTTTAGAATCCCTCTCTTCTTTCAATCTATACACATACATATGCATATATACACATATATACATTTTATATACATATTTTAGGTTATGTTAGGAACCAATTCTGTGTATATATATACATATATACATATATGCATACATACACACACAAATATATAGTGTATTTTTTTAGTGTATATTAAAGACAAATTCTGAATCTTGGCTGACACATGAACACCCATGGAACAGACCCATGTTGAGCACAGGATTCTTTATTTCAAAAGAAGGAGGAGACATTCAGGAAGTGGCGTGACATAAAATAAATGTTAGTGGCATTTATAAACAAACAAGCAAATAAATAAACAAACAGTTAAATAAATAAATGAATGAATGAATGAATATATATACACACATATCTATGTGTGCATAAGCATATGTGTATATGAGCACACTTGGATACATAGATCCATAGTGTATACATGTGAGCACACAAACATGTGTGCATGCACTCCCGTAACACATACATATAGACATGCATAAAAAAGTGGGGCAGCGGTCAGAGTGCGGCCCTGGAGGCTGGAGGACTCCTCTTGTTGACTTTAAATGTGACCTCAGACAAATACTAGCTGTGTGACGATGGGCAAGTCACTGAATCCTGTTAATCTCTATTGCCTCATCTATAAAATGAGCTGGGGAAGGAAATTGCAAACCACTCCAGCATGGTGGTCAAGAAAGCCCCAAAGAAGCAGCAACAATTATATTTATATATATATGTGTGTGTGTGTGTGTGTGTGTGTGTGTGTGTGTGTGTAGGTCATGAGTGGGTATTTTTCACATAGATGAGGATGGATGAAAGCAGAGAAGGAAGGAGATCTGCCTTGCTGTAGGGAATATCTGCACAAACAAAAATGTTGGATCCATCAAGAATTGCCAACACAAAGGAAATACACTTACAGACAAAAAAAAAAAACTCAACTAAAAAGCCTGAACTAGAATTTTAGATATCAAGTAGGAGAATATTCCCTCTATTCGCTGTCTGTAACCAGAATGCCTGGGGCCCTCCCCAACACCTTTTACTTCCCCCTGAAGATCCACAGGCCAATAGTGCTAGGCAGCCTCTCAGATTCCACACTACTATCTTTCTCTTCTTTTCCTATGCTTCCTCCCCTCCTCATATGCCATAGTCTCAATGCATCCTTTCCCTCTTCCTGTTAGGAAAATGATACTAATATAGTCACTAGTTCTCTTTACCTTCCCTAAGAAGAGGTTTGCATTTTAGCCAGAGGTCTAAGAGAATTAGCACCTTGAGGCAAAAGGCAAAATTCAAGCACTTATACTCCTATCCCAAGAGTAGCCTGTCCCACCTGCAAGTTCAGAGAGGGCTGGCTTGCCCAGGAATGGAAGAAGAGCCTACCAATGTTGAGAGGATTATACTCAGAGCTTGCCCTTCCACTAGCAACCCCCTTTGAGCTGCCTTGATATTTACTCTTAAAGTGTCATGTTTACAGATATAATATTTGTTCTGTGCTACACAAGCTGGGCCCAAAATAGGATCTCATGAAACTTGCCTATCCTGTGTCATTGTCTGAAAAGGCCACACTGGTAAATAGTGGCCTGCTCACATTTCAGGCAGCTACTTACTGAATGCAGATCTAGGATCAGATTCCTCTAATATTCTGGAGACTTCGGAATGAGATCAAAGAAATCTCAAAGCCAGAAGCCTCCCAGTGGCCACAAAGCCCAATACCTACCAGAAAATGAATTCCACCTAAAACATCCTTGCAAAAGAATCTTCTAGTCTTTGCTCAAAGTTCTCTGGAGAGAGGAAGACCAACACCTCTTTAGGCAGCCTGTACAAATATGAATAGCTCTAATTATTGGCAAGCTTGTAATTATATCAACAGCTAACCTATGATGCCACATTCACTTCCTTGCATTATTATCTCTGTTTTAGTTTAGTTTAGTAGTTTTGTTACACATCCTTCATGCTTTTGTGGCAGCACTTTTTACAGAAATAGATATGAATTTCTTTTTAATCCTCCCTAGAAGACTGTGGTCACCACTAGGAAGTATCGGGGGCAACACATTGATTGAGGAACGGCTCAACTGTTGCACATAAATTGAATGAATGATTACTCTAACGTAAGAAACAACAATTATAGTGAATACAGGGAAGAGGGGAAAGATTTACATGAACTAATACAGCAAAGAAAACATTGATGATTACAATAGAAAAATAGAAAGACAAACCACCACCAATCAAAAATGAAATGTGGCAAAAATACAAAGAATAATATTAGTTTTTAACAAATTACATATTATATATATATATATATATATATATATATATATATATATATAT
>NC_058131.1:203480932-203515714 GCF_016433145.1 Gracilinanus agilis | reverse complement strand
TATATATATATATATATATATATATATATATATATATGATTTGATTCTAAAGTGTAAAGTGTGGACTGTCATAATATGATACATATCTGTATATATGGGGGAAGTCTAAAAAGAAGAAAAGAAAAAAGTTTGCCTCTGTAGAGTTATATCTGAATAAGTTATTGACTGAGGTGGAATTATATGAACTAAAGAAACAGCAAAAGAAAGGAAATAAGAATGGTATATGCCTCCTGACAATGAAGAAAAGAAATTGTAGGAAAGAAACACTGGGTAATATACTTTTTGCTTAAGACATCTGGAGTTCCCATTTGACCAGGGTAGCATGTTTCCTATTGTCAAACCAAGAAACATGGTATAAAACTTTATTTTTTTTTTCAAAACAAATAATCAGGACAAGATATTCCTTTATTTTTTATTTCTCTGTACTACTTGTAGAGAAATTTTACATTTTTAAAGTATTTATAACCATTTACATTATTCATTCCTCACTGCATACCTCCAAGGTAAGACACTCATGGGTTTTGAAGAAGAATAAATGGAAGCCGGAGGCCAAATCCTGGCTGCATGGCAGGGAGTAAAGAAACAGAAGCTCTTTTATTATGACAAATTGCCTTTGGTTTCATGCACAGAAAATGTAAACCAATTTGATTTTACCATTAAATTCCCAAGTAGTTCAAGGATGGATTCCCTTAATCTCTTAAGATGTTCATGATCTAGGAAAAGTTTGCTCAAATAACTTAGCCCATCTCTAGGTTAAAACCTCTCATGAATTTTACATTTGCTTTTATATAGCATTTCCATTTGTATCTCTTTAAAACATGCCTCCCTATACAACTTCTCACTCAAGTTACTACCAAATTGAACTAGTTGATGTTCCTCCATTTCTTCTGGCTCTCTTTCCCTTCAGTGCTTTTGCATACATAGGTCAAACTCCCATGGCTTCATTACATGTCCTCCTTGTGGCTACTTTCTCTTTTTCTTTCAAACCTCGTCAAACTCCCATGGCTTCATTACATGTCCTCCTTGTGGCTACTTTCTCTTTTTCTTTCAAACCTCGCTCAATGAAGTCATTCCTGCCTCTGCTAGATGAAATTCATCTTTCCTGTCTCAAATTTGCCTTGAGGTCTTGATCTTCTATCTTCTTGGACCATTTTGCCTTATATGCTTTATTGTACTTATTGAAATAGTTTATTAAAAATATTTGTCCATTCCATGGCATTTTTATTCATGTATTGGGATTTGAGCTCTGTTATGAGGGATCAAATATTCAGTTTATTATTTTCAAAAAGGATTGATTAAATATCTATTGTATTTAAAGTACTGGACAAGGCACTGGATACACAAAAATTCAGGACCCTCCAGTTCTAAAAAATTCTATGAACACATGAGTATGAATCCTCATTGCTCAAGTGTGCCTTGGATTTAAGTATTCTGTGTCTTAGTAGCTAAATGCTTCAATGCCTAGATGGACCTAGAGGTAGGAAGACCCAAGTTCAAATCCAGAAATCAAATCATAAACTTTGTAGATGTGTGACTCTTAATCTCTTCAATCACTTAATCTCTACCTCAGTTATCTCTACAGTAAATTGAGTTTAATATAGTATCTTCCTTCTAGTATTGTTGTGAGCATCAAATTAGATAATAAACATAAATTGCTTGGCACATAGTAGCCATTCTATAAATATTTATTCCCTTCTCTTTGTTCCCTTCTCTCTCCCTCCTCTCTTTCCCTTTCTGGCACACAAGGATGATAGAATCATTATTTCTTAAGTACCTATGAGGAAGGCAAATATAAAGAATATAATATAGTACCTGACTTCAAGAAATTTTGGTTTTACTAGGGAGCAAAATTTATGGAATTAATTAAGTCAAAGGTAAAACAAGTTAAATGTCAAAATTCAGGAAGGCAAAAATTGCTAGACAGTGGCTTTGGTAAACAGGAATATTAGTACAAATTCTGACTCAAGAGCTAGCCAACAATTAGCCTGTTACCTTCTTTTTGTTTTTTGTTGTGTGTAGGACAAGAAGGTTCCATGTCATCTAAGGAAAGGTATGTCATTCAGAAACATCCATCTTAAAAAAATGGACAATTGGAAAAAAATCCTGGTGATCATTACCAAGGTGCTTCAAGGTTTTAAAGTCTTATCTACTTTTGGTGTTTATCTTTGTTATATTCAAACTCTGAGGATTGTTAGTCTCACCTTGATTGACAGGTGAAGACAGTTGGAGACATCGGAATATTCCTTGATGCAGTGAGGACAGGAGCAAAGGCAGTTGGCCTGAGGATATAAATACCCCTAACAGTCATCTGGGGATGGGGTCTTGGGTCTTTGAGCTTTGACCATTGATCTTTGATCTTTGATCTTGGAGCATTGATCTGTGATCCCTGACTGTGGGTGATTGGTTCTCTCTGGATCTCCCTAGATATTTAGGCATCTGAATCATCATAGCTATTTAGATCTCTGGGCCCTGGGTGGGAACCAGGAGGAGGGAGATAGAAGAAGAAGAGGGTGGATTTCCTTAAGGGTGGTTACTTCCTGAAGGCTGTGCAGGCTGACATATCACAAACTGATAACAAGGAAGCTGAGAGGAAACACAATATTTGTACCAACTGAGCAGATTGCCCTCTCTGGTTTGGCAGTGGCCAAGCTGAACCAGAGGAGGGGAAACCACTAGCTCCAGCTTCACTGAAACAACAGCCTACAGTCCTGAGGGATTATTGATCATAGATATCAGTGTGACAGGGTCTCCTATCGCCAATCTGCTCCTGATTATTCTTTTCCCTATTTAAGATCAATAGATAAAGTTTTATTAAGTACCTTCCTGAGTGGTCATTATATCACTACCCTTGGGAAGGGAGCAACGCAGTCAGATGAAACGTGATCCAAGGCTAATTAGAGCCCAATATTATTAGTTAATCCAACCCAAGTGGAACCTGAAAGGGTTACTCATCCACCAGACCATTAAGGGTCCTGCCTGGGCACTGTTATAAAGAAATAGGACATTATACCATCAAGCAAAGGTGACTGAATTGGTGTTCCCCAGTCACCAGCGACCTAGGGGAATACAATGACACACTTCCCTAACCAATATCCCCCAGAGGCATAGTAGTATCAAGAGTACCTATTTTTTATAACACCTTTCACCTAACTCTTACTTGTGACTCAAGAAGTTGTACCTTGCACAGGGCTCATACTTTGGTAAACCATCTCATCAGTTAGGTAAGTCAAGTTGAGGGTAACCAACAATCCTGAAACCCATTCATGGGTCAGGGAAAGTCTACCTGAAGCATATGAAGACTCCTCCTAAAGAATGGGTGAAAGTTGTATGAACTAGTAGCCAGGAACAATCTACCATGAGGGCAGCTAAAGCAGATGCTATGGAGTCCTTAGGGGTTGGTCATACATTGAAGTTGTCAAGGTCATTCAATGCATCCCAGGCCATGACAAGTCATTCTGACATGTCCTGCCACTGGACTTCAAAGAATCTAGAAGAGAGAATGAAGCTGAAGACATTGAGCAATTCTTCCTCACTTAAATTCAATTTAAGAGCAAGTTGAGACATTTTCCCATGATGTCCCTGGTCTTCTTTGAAATTGAAGGATGAACAACATTTATTCTATATATAGCTTATTTTGCATGCACATATATTCCTTCCCATGACAGTTTTCTCCATTAAGGTTTCAGTATATCACAGGTTGGCATAAGAAATAAAATGGAATTTCAGGAGATTTTTGTAGATGCCAAATGGCAGAAAACACAGGAAAAGTTTAGAACTCAAATATGCAAAATATATGTATATTATTGTATAATATCAACATATTTTATCTTTTAATACCTTAAATAAACATTTCTTTTTCAAAATTAAAATAAATGAAAAGTTAAATTTTGTGAAAATAATGAAAAAGCAAGCCAATGGTGCAGGAAGACTTGAAATGTAGAGATATTGTAAAAAGTTTAGTAATTCATATATTCATATAAGATATTATAATCATAAGGTAAAAAGAAAAAAATTCAGACTTCTATTGTTGGGAGGAAGGTTCAAAAATTTTTTCAGGGATAATGGAAGGTATCATGTTCCTAACCTCGGTAATATGGAAGGAACATCTATATTTGTTTACATGTTAATTCCCTCATTAGATAGTATGCTTTTCAAGAGCAGGAATCTGTCTTTTATTTCTTTATGTATACTTTGTGCTTAGCATCATAGTTGGCACATGGTAGGCATTTAAGGAATGTTTGTTGATTGAATTATTGAGGTCAACTTAAAACAATCCACTTTTACCATCATGGCACATATAAAGATTCAGACTTTTCTAAAATACTTAAAATAACTATTGAACAACACATTTTTAATATTTTGTATGGCATAATGGGTGAACTGGGAGTTAGGGAAATCTGGGTTTAAAGTCCATCTCTAACACTTCCTATTTTGTGATTATGAGCTAGTCAATTAGCATCCCAAAATGTCAATTTCTTCATTAAAAATAACTTCATTAAAAATAAGCTATTTTAGTCTCAAACAAAATAGTGTATCTAAATGCTTCAAAAAATTTAAGTATTATATGAATGCCAGTTATTTTCTCAAACCCTTGGCTCCAGTGCTCAGGTGACCATTTTTGCACTCATCCACTCATGAGATTTTCTTCTGCCACAAAAGCAGCACTGCTCCCAATGGTGTCCCTGGCTTTTGTTCTCTGGCAAATCTCTACTCTCAAGGATCTTCCAGCTGTTTCCTGATAATCTCATATTTCCTCCTTTAATGCTTCAGAGATCTTTTCTCAGAATTCTCTGAATTAATATTAAATAAAATGTGCATTTGTTCCCTATGTTGTCCTATAAATTGGTTTTGTATGCATTTTTGAAGTTTTCTAGTATCTAATATATAAATATATCATTTAGAATTATTTCAATTCTAATTTTGTAATCATTCCTGTAAAAATACATTTTTAAAAAGTTGGGCAGTCTTTTATTATCATATTATTTCCATAGAAAAATTAGATTAAAACTCTATAAGTTTCTTTGGCTTAAAACATTTTCTAACAATATATTAAATATGTACATGTGTAGGCATGTGTACTTGGTGTCTGTTAAGTGGTATCTATTCTATCAAAACAAATGTTTACATAAACTTTTTTAAAGAAAATCAGTTTAAACATAACACTTTTTAAAAATAAAATAACCTAAGTTTGAGAAGTTTTTAACATATTTTGACTGACCTACATTTTCATTTTGGATTGTACGTTTAGAGCTCAACTCATCCATCCCTAAGACCATACAGTAGAGGAAACTTTGTGAGGAACCCCTAGAGAAATAAGGAACTACAAAGCCTTGCAGTTCTAGGGTTGTAATGCTATGTGTCTCACCAGAATGATACTTTAAATCTGTCTTTTCTACCCTCACAGTGTGCATTTTGGGGAGAATGAACTCTATTAGGAGAAATTATTCATAATTATTATTCTTACTATTCTATTTAGATATTGATTGATTATTAAGAGGAAATCTAGTGGCAGTTAAGTGGCACAGAGGACAGAGTGTTATAAGATAGTGAACCTGGAGTTGGGAATATCCAAGTTCAAATCTAGACTGAGATACTTCTTAGTTGTTATGAACTTGGGTAAGTCAATTAACCCCTATTTCCTCAACTATGACATGGGAAAACAGCACCTACATCACAAGTTGTTGGGAGGATAAGATAAAGTTAGAAAATACTCATAAAGTAATTAGCACAGTGCCTGGCACATTGTATTTTAGAAATCCTTATCCTTTCTCTTTCTTCAGTGTGGATCCTAAGGCTAGTGTTGGGTGGGTAGTCTTAAGGTAAAAACTGTGGTTAACTTATATTTTTATCTGGGTTCAGAAGGGTGAGTAGGAGACAGGAATGGACAATAGTCTGGGACCAAACAAGTTAGGGAAACTGGATTTGGCAGTTTGGGGAAAGGCAGTTGACAGGAGTGACTGTTGGGCCTTAATTGTCACACTGATCCCCCCAGCCAGGGAGTCTGTGAATCTAACAAGTGAGTAGACTGACAATAGGTTTTGTAAACAGGGGCTTAATCCAATGAACTATAGTCTGAAAGAAAGGAAAAGGGGGTTCTATTCTACCAGTCTATGGGCAAGCCTCAGGGTTAGGGAATGATCTTATCTACACTAAGCTAGAAACTATAGCAGGGCAGGGTACAATGGAGATCAGGAAGGAAAGTGAGGTCCTTACTGCTGAGTCCTGTCAAAATCCAGCGATCATACAGCTTTCCCAGGTCTTCAGCCAGTACTCCTTTTGTTGAGTAAGTCAGGGAGCTAAACCAACCTGAGCTGACCAGCAACTCAGGTTAGGTTTTATAGTCTCAACCTAACCTCCTTCCAGATATCAGGATATCAGAATAAAAACTCCACTTCCTCTGAGGTCTCCCAGGGTGTCAGTTACAACTTGTCCCCAGCTACCATAGAGTCCATCTCAAAGAGAGAAGCACAACTTCCTGCTTCCCCATTCCATTTAGAATTCTCCAGTCCTGCTTGCTAAGCCTCCCAACTAATCTTAAACATCTTATTAATTTATCTTATAACAGTATATTTATAAACCCACAAGTTTAACTCTAGGGTCCTGAAAGTAGAAGTCACCACCCACTGGAAACCCAATCTGTCCTTGCTACTGGACAAGGAGATTCCCAAAGAAAAGTGAATAAATATATAATTCAATGAATAATAATAAAACAGACAAGCAGGTAGGTAACAAAATGGACAGATGAAGGGATAGATGAACGAATAAATTAATGTATATATTAATATATAAACACATGTATATATGCAACATATAGTACATTATTTATGTAGTAGTATATCATACACTTAGTATGTATATATATATATATATAAATATTTCAGTATATAATACACACATACATGCATTTAAACATCTAGTGAAGCAAACAGATACCCACAAGTACCAGGGTTAGAAAAGGCTTCACACAGTATATGATTTTTTGACTGATGCTGAAAAGGAAGAAGAGAAACATAATTTAGAAGAGAAGTAGTAACTGTGGTTAGGGGATTGTCCATGCAAAACTTGTATAATTTGGACAGTCCTAAACTGTTCACTTATATGCAATATTTCTCCTTTGGGCATCATTCCCAGCCAACCTCCTCGTCACAAATAGGTCTTTTCATGAAAAAGGAGCTTATTTTTTGTTTCCTATAATGTTAAGAAAGATTAAGTTGAGTAGAAAAGAGCATTGGGCTTAGAGTCAGAAGAAGCCTGGGTGCAAGTTCAAGTTCCAACAAGATTAGTTCCAACAAGTCTTTTTGCATCTCTACGGCTCACTTTTTTTTTCTGTTTCCTGGGAGTAATACACATTTTATTTCTTATGGCACATGGTTGTTGTAAGGCTCCAGTGTCACAATAATAGCCACATTTCATATTGCATTTTCACAGGAGTAACCATGAGTCATATGATAGGAATAAGCTGGGCAGAATGAAGAATTGTACCAAGGTAGTATAAAGGATGCTACCCCCAAAAAATACTTACCTAGGTTGAAAAAAGAAGATGGGCCAGACATATATTGAGGGATAATCAATGGATAGCTAGCTCATTAAAGTGGTTTCCATATGCATTGTCAAAAGAATTAGAAGTCCCATAGAATTTTAATGAAATCTTGGGAAAAAGCAGTCATGGATGTTATAATAATCTATCTTATTAGAAGGAATACTCTTCCCTAATAAGATTACAAATTCTCTTTGGGTTATTGGATTATAATGTAATTTTTTTGAGCTTCATGTCAACCCTGTGAGGTTAATCACTTTAAGTATTATTATCATGGCCATTCTTAGAGAAATTGAGGTTCATATACGTTAAGAGATTTGGTGGGTAAATATTTTTCCAGAGATAGAATTTGATACTAGGTCTTCCTGCCTCCAAGCCTAGAACTCAAACATGACATAATATTGCCTTTAGAAAAACACTCCATGTAACATGTTACAAATCTTAAAACAATACATAAATTTTGTAATCCATTATATGCATTGTGAAGTAGTTTTCAATCTATCTTTCCAATAGAAACAAGTCTGTTTTATTAGGTTTTCCAAAGAATTAAAAAATGTTAAAATTGAATCTCTCTACTTTTGAGACCCACCCATCTAGTCTAAAAATCACTTTCAAAATTGTATTCAGTGACGTGCATTATTTATTACTACTCCAGTTCTGAGTCACCTCCATTAAACTTAATTCAATGTAAATTTTTAAAATTAATATATTCCCTTCCATACACATATAGATCTTCCTTAAAGACCTTCAGATTTTAGTTTCAATTCAATCCTCAGCCAACACTGCCTGAGGATGAGAAAATGAGTTTCCATTTAGATGTCAGGAAAGCAAATAGAAGA
This sequence comes from Gracilinanus agilis, assembly GCF_016433145.1. NCBI lineage: Eukaryota > Metazoa > Chordata > Mammalia > Didelphimorphia > Didelphidae > Gracilinanus > Gracilinanus agilis. The sequence goes on along the minus strand of NC_058131.1, from coordinate 203,507,338 downwards.
CACTGAATATTAGGGAATGAATCCATTACACTGCAGTGGGGTGTGGGTGCATTCTTAAAAATAACACTTCTTAGAGTTCCTCTTTTCCCTAATCCACCAAACCCCATAATCTGGTGTAGCTAATGTCCCAGATGATCTCATTACTAGTGGTAATTGTTGTATAAATTAAAACAGGGCAACTTTCTTTCAATCTCCTGCTTAATCAGTGTATTTCAAAGCATGCCAGCTTCATTAGCCCAGCTGTGCTTTTCTTATTGTTGTATTTTTGTGTTTTTTTTTGTAATGCTCCTCCCCCCTCATCAGCCTCTACACATATACCCATCCTTACAAAAAGAAGGGGAAAAAATTAAGACCCTGGATGCTATAAACTTGTAGCATTTTCTATATGGCAATGGATTGACAAGAATAGCTATGTTTGAATGCCATATCTGATAATTACTATTTATTTAGTAATGGCATCAAAATTTCTCTCAGCCTCAGCTTTCTCTTCATCTGTAAAAGAGATAGCATCACCTATAGTACATTACAGTATAGTTATAAGGATCAAAAAATAAAATGTATTCCAAGAAGTTTGGAAACTTTAAAGCATTACTTAGATCAATGTCTATTATTAAAGTGATTTTAAGTCCATGAATTTGCATCAGCTATTACATACATTCAAAAGTAACCTGCCACTAACTCTAAAGGCAAAACATGAACAGATAAACAGTGGATGAAGGATTCGTAACTAAAAAGTTTTTTTGTTTTTTTGTTTTTGTTTTGGATAGTGGTTTTTTTTTTGGTCTCTTCTGTTAGTTTCTAGCCTGGTGAATGGAAAGGAGTTTTAAATTATATAGGTCCCTAATTCTAGTACCAATTCTACTAAGTGCATGGTTTTTGAAAGTAAAATGCCCTCTCTGATCTTTTGTTTCCTTACATAAAAAAGTGAAGGCATTAGATAGATTGTCTCTAAAATTTCTTCTTATTCTTATAGTCAGGTTCTTGTCAGAAACATGATTAACTTTTCACCTACCTACAGGGATTGTAAGACTCAGGCAAGATAATACATGACTAATATACAGTGAAACTAAAATTACTATATAGGGGGCAGCTGGGTAGCTCAGTGGATTGAGAGCCAGGCCTAGAGATGGGAGGTCCTAGGTTCAAATCTGACCTCAGACACTTCTCAGCCGTGTGACCCTGGGCAAGTCACTTGACCCTCATTGCCTATTCTTACCACTCTTCTGCCTTGGAGCCAATACACAGTATTGACTCCAAAAAGGAAAGTAAGGGTTAAAAAAATTACTATATAGATTGAAGTATTATCAATAGTTGCAGCCCTCACCATGTTAATAAGGAAGATACAAGAGCCCCTCAAAACAAATACAAGTCAAACCTAAAGGGCACAGTTCCATTCCTTTCTTACATTTCATTCATTCATTCCTTTATTCCTTTATCAAAGTCATATAAATATTAACATTATATTTTATATATATAGTGTTTTAAAATTTGCCAATTGCTACATCTATATGAATATCTAATATATGTCATGGTTCTGTACTGTGTATGTTTAACAAAATATAGCATAGACTTTGCTTTGAATGTTCTATTGTGTGAGAAAGTGGGCATAGGTCCATATTTACCTCGATTTGGAGACACATTGTTCTCAATGTCTGTTGTAGCTTTATTTTTAAAATCATAGTAATGTTTGTATCTTCAACAAACTTCTTCAGACCTCAAAAATCATCAGATTTCAATAAGCAATGAATAATAAAAATGTTGCTTCTTATATGTGAAAACACACAGAGTATTACATTGAGGGATATGAGTGTCAATGCTGTATTTGTGAAAGAGTGCTGGCTAGAAAACCAACATATTAAAAAAACTAAATGACAAAACAAATTCTGAAAGTCAAAGATGACATTAACAAAACTAAAAATGAGGGGGAAAAACCTCATTAATTTGATCAATAAAACTGAAAGTTGATTTTAAAAAATAATAAACTATATAACTGCTAGCTAATCTGATTTAAAAAGACAAAGGGAAAACCAATTTACCAATATTAAAAAAAAATTAAAAGAACAGCTAACTACAAAGAGATTAATTAAAAATATTAGAATTTTGCTGTACCAGTTAAAGAAGCCAATAAATGTTTAGAAAAGTATAAAATACTCATAATTTAATAACCAGAACTCTGAAAAAATAAGTCATGAATAAATTGTTCAAGGAAATAAATAAAGCCCAGGAAAAAATGAACTTAAAACTGAATTCTATCCAATATTCAAAAAATATTCAAAATTTAAATAACTTTTTTCCAAAGTACTAAAAAAAGAAATCCTTTAAAATTCTCTCTATAGAACAAATGTAGTTAAAATTATCAAAGAATCTAGAGAAATATAATTTATATTGTAAATATTACAACCAGATTGTTTTTAAACTATAAAGAGTTTCAATTTCATTTTTAAACAAGAAATTTTGTTTTTAAACTAGAAATATTTTCAATATTAGGAAAACTATAAATATAATGGCCAATATCAATAACAAAAGTATTAAACTAATGGAGAAAAAGTTTTTGGCAAAGTACAATGCTCTCTTCTATTTAAAATATTTTTTAAAGTAATAAATGGACCTCCAATTAATTTGGTCAATTATGTCATTTCAAATCAAGAGGAAGCATTTTATAAAATGGAGGAATTCTAGAAGACTTTCCATTCAGTTTTAGGGTAAAGCAATGATATCTATTATCACTACCATTGTGTTATATTATAAATTAATATACTAATCCAGAAATATTCATCAGGCATCTACTGTGTAGCAGAAGTACAAGGAATGAAAGTAGTCCTAGTCACTAGAGCTTATATTCTAATGGATGATGGCACAATAAATACATATATAAAATGAATAAAAACAAAAACCACAAAATAATAAAAATTCAAGGAAGTTATAGATGAGGGCCAGCTTTTTCGAAGTTGAAATTGGTACTTGTATTATATTTGAAAGGCATAGTGGTACTCTTAAAGGAGAGGAAAAGCAATAGAAAGAAAGAGAGGGAAGGGAGAGAGTGTAAGAGAGAAACAAAATAGAGAAATAGCTATGTTGATATAGATAGATGTATATCCACATCCAAATACACAGTAGTTCTAGAAAGAAACATTATATATTATATTATATAAATGCTCTATGTAACAGTAAGTCAAGAAAAATATTTAGGAAATAAAAATATGCAAGGAGGAAATTAATTCATTGCTTTTTATAGATGATATAATGTTCCACTTAGAGAACCCTAGAAGCTCAACTGAAATTAAAATAATTAATAACTTCAGCAGTACAGCAGGACATAAAATAAACCCAAACATAGGAACAAAAAAAGCTCTGTAGAAAAACATGAACCACAGAAATCATCAGTGTTTCTTTATTTCATCAAGAAGATCAAAAAGACGAGATAAGAGAGTTATATTAGAAAAAAACTACATAACATAGAAAATATTTGAAAGCCAAACCACTAAAACATGACAATTATATAAAATATAGCTACAAAACACTTCTTAGAAAAATTTAAAAAAAAAAACTTTAATAAATGAGAGGTACTAATTGTACATAGTTCTTGATTTCCATGGTTACATCATAAACAAATCCAAATAGTAGGGAAGGAAAATCATTGTCACAACTACTGATAAAGGAATGAATTTTAGCCAGTGATAGAACAAATAGTAGAAGATAAAATTGACAATTTTTATTATGAAAAAAATTAAAAGGTATTTTACAAACAAAAATTAATGAAGCTAAGATTAGAAGGGGAAAAGCACTGAGACAAAAATAGTAGCAGCAATTTTCCTTGATAAAGTTCTGATTGCTAAGATAAATGGGAATTGATTCACCCACATAAAAAAAAGGAGCTATTCTCCAGAAACTAAATGTCCAAAAGCTATAGTCAGTTTCTAAGGAAAGAAATAAAAGCAATTAATAGGTACAAAAATGCTACAAGTCACTAATGTTATGATTAAATTATAATAATTCTTGGATTCCATCTCATATTCATCATATTGACAAAAAAGCAAATAACAATCATTGGAAGAGCCAAGGGAGAATGGAGGCTAATGATGGTAATAAAAGAATCAAAGAAGTGTTTACAATTTTTTTTTACAAAGGATAGAGAAAGATACTGACAAATAGGGGATCTTTGTAAATGACATTTTTCACAAAACAGATTCATACAATTATTTTTGAAGTTTCATGTAAAAGCCACCTTTTTATTCATGAATGAAAATATTTTTGTATGGTCATATTTGGCAAATTTACAATAAAAGAAAATTTAAAGATAAATATAAAACCCTACACTACAGATCAAATAAATCAATAACAATGGAAAAGAGAGACTGGATAATGACATGGATTAGCAGTAATTCATATGAAAATAAGATGTTTTGCATGAACTTTGTGTTTAATTTTAATTAGTAGCATGTTATGATTATTGTTCCCTCCCTCAAGAAATGCTAATGGTATCTTAGGCTATCTTAACATAAATATATTATCTAGGAGGAAAAAAGTAAGGGGATAAAATACCACTGATCTTTCCTGATCAGATCACTTCTAGAGTTTGGTGGTAAATATCAAAATCTATCATTTAAAAGAGATATTATTAAATTGGACTTCTTCAAGAAATAAATCAGGATGGAAAAAGGACTCAAAACCATTAAAAAGAAAAACTGTTGAAAATGACAATATTTTACTACAAAAAAAGGGAGCCTTTAGGAGAATATGACAGTTATCTCCAAATGCATAAAGATATATAATGTAGAAAAGAGATTGGTTTTATTTTGTAGAGTCTTTGAGGATGAATAACATAAATATATCATTGTTTACAATAAATAAGAACATAATTATGAAATAATTGTTCCAACATGCAATTATTTGATCTTTTAGTTCATAATTTCTTCCATCACTGGAAGTTTACAAGTAAAGACTGTTAACATATTTGGCAGGAATGTTCATTTGTTAATTCATTCACGTAATACCAATCAACCATTTACTGAACAAACTTTTTGTAAATACTTATATCACATATATCAGGTACTATGCAAAACACTAGGTATACAAAGAAAAAAGCAAAGACATTCCCTGTCTTCAAGGAGATTGTATTTTAAAGAATAAGAAAATGTATACTGTACATGAGCCAGTACATAAAATATATTTTTTAAATCAATAGATAATGTTCTTAGAAGGTAAGAAATATTTATTTCCTATTGTGTGCTCAGAATAAAGATAGCCACTACCCTCTGCCCTTATTATAGTGGTCTGGAGCTAAAGTAAGCGTTTTGGATAATACAAACTTTTTGAAGTCAATTCCTTCATTGGATGGAAATTTGACCTAGATGGCTTAACTACATAATTCTAACTTTATTCTAAAATTATTTTTAAGTCAATGTATAGGCGTAGTTTTTTTCACTTGTCTATGTTGTTTTCAAATTAATGTTGCATCTTTTAAAACCACAAATCATTCTTTTCTCTGCACTATTTGCAAATTCTCTTTGAAAATGGGCCAACTTCTGCATGTGAACCTTCATAAAATCCAAGTGGACTTATGTTTAAGTGTGCTTGTTTGCATATTTCTAAGTATTTGCATAAATGTTTATGTTTCAATATGTATGCATGCTGCCTTTTTCAATGTTCAAGCAGAATTCCTCATCCTATTTTCTTCATTCAGGTTGTTGATTTAAGGCAATGAATCACATCAACTTCAAAAGTTACGAGTCTCTCTGTATTGGTCTCATTTGTAACATCAAAAGTTATTTAGGATATATTAATTATAGTGACTTGGCTTTCAGGTGATTTTTATAGGCAAGAAGTATAGAAAACTGCCATATGATTGTAGATTATTATTATATATTCATTGTTATCATCCAGACTCTATGAAAAGAATTAAAAACATAGACTTTAGAAAATAGTCATTTGGATTTTCTGGTGAGTAACCCAAAACCAAATAACTTTTTCTAACATATTTAGATCTTTAGATTATTGATTGTGAAACTTCATTTAAGTCAGTCAACATATGTTAAGCACTACAGTGTACCAGACACTACACAAGATTGGATGTAAAGATGCAAAACATCATAGTCATAAAATAACAGAATTTAGAGTTGAAAAAGATTGTAGAGGCCATCTAGTCCAACCAAAACCTCAGAAAGGATCCCCATTACAACATAAATATTCATTCAGCCTAACACTTCTCTCTAAATCCACTCCTCTTTTCCACTATTCCATTAACCAACTAATTACTATGCAAATAATCCTTAAAAATCAATCTATTATGTCACTTCTTGATCAAAAAGCATTCAGTGACTCTCGGTTGTTTCTGGGGTAAAAGACTGAAGTCAATATAATTTATATGTTTTCAGTGAAGCTGATGAGCCAAAAGGATCAATGCTTACTTTGGCTCTAATCATCAATCTAGCCTTTTTAGCTCCTCTACCTTTTTAGACTTATTTAATATTACTCCCAATTCACTGACTTTAGAATGTCCTACTATCTCTTCCCTAAACTGGATATACCATCTTATATTTGTTGTAGTGCTTCAGTCTTTTCAATTGTGGTCAATTCTTTATGACCCCATTTGGATTTTCTTGGGAAAGATGCTGCCTTCTACAGCTCTTTTTATAAATGGGAAAATTAAGGAAAACAGGGTTACATGACATGTCTGGGGTCACACAGCAAGTAAGTGTGAGGCTGGATTTGAACTCGGGTATTTTTGGCTGAAGACCTGGTACTCTATCTACTGTCACCTAACTGCCTGCCATCATTCATTTCCATGTCTTTCTGCAGGCTTGGAACACAGTCTTTACTCCTCATGCAGGAAATATAGACCTTGTCCCTCAGGCTCAGAATTTTCAAAATTCTTGGAATCTGCATTCTTAACTTCATTGAAGGTTTATAACAGGTGCCACCTCCTACAGGAAGTCTTCCTTATTCCTCTACTTGTTAATGCTCTCTCATTCCTAAAATTACCTTTCATCTACTGATCTCTGTAGATGTTCTATCCTTTAGTAGATTATAAACTCACACTTAATAAATGTTGGTTGAATTCAATTAAATTGAATGAAGACTAGTTTTCAGTCCCAGTTCTATATCCTTAGACCAAACATTGAACCTCTTTGTGTTTTTGTCCAGTTTTCTGCAAATCCCCAAGGGAACTGTCCAAATTAAATAAGGTCTTTACTTATTCCAATGGGAAGTAGTTACTAAGTCATTCTCACTGGATTTGAGAAGTCTAAACCAGTGAAAACAAGGATGTGCCACATTTACAGTGGGGTGGATGGAGGTAGGGTAGCAGGAGGTAGGGAACACAGTCTAAGCAGTATTTGAATGAGAAGCTGAGAATTATCCAAACTTCTTGAGGTTTGCCTGTCCCTATTTGACATATACTGACTCTTTCAGAACTCCTCAAATCATAGACAACAGCCAGTAAAGGTTGTATGAGTTCAGTTTTCTTTGAATGTCCCTCATCATCCAGGGAGCAGGTAGGCCCAGTGAGGATTCTGAAAACAAATTTATTCTCCCAAGTGTATTAGGTCACATCTGGTAACTGGATTTTTGTCATTTGATGAATGCATGCCAAGGCATTACTCTCCATCGACAGACCTTGTTTCTCTGCTCAGAGAATCCACGAATATGATAAAGAAAAAAGTAGAGGGGTCAGCATCATTTACATTCATTTTCATGATTGACAGAGGAGCTGGTGAGCCAGGAGGATCTATACTGATATTTACTTCAATCTTAGTGCAAATGTACTTGGGGGAAAAAAAGAACACTCAGCAGGACAACAAGACCTCCAGGAGAGTCTCTCCATTCCTGTTGCTTAGTTACTGCAACAACTCTTGGAAATATAAATGCTACTGGATTTAGTACGTAAGCCACAGATTGGATAGAATACTTGTAAAACAAAATTTGGCTGTTCTCATCCCCCAACTTTCAGTCTTCCGAGGGAGGCAGCCAGGAGAAGAGGACAACACACCATCCCCAACAAAATATCAGTCAGCCATCCTGCACTGTGTATAAAGCAACCCAGGAACACATAACACAGAAACAACGAAGGAGCTTTCATAGGCTGAGCATAATCTGGATCTATCTGAAAAAAAGGGGTTTGGACAAGGTTTCTTCTGGCTTTAAGTATTATGCTCCTTCAAACCCAGGTCAAATTGCCCAAGTGAAGAAGTGTTGAAACTGAGACAAAATAACCTGAATTATGCCCCTCACATTTATTGGCTGTGAAGCCGAAGGAAAAGTCCTTACCCTCTCTGAGCTTCATCCATAAAATAGAAATAATGCTACTTATAACATCTGCCTAACCTATAACCAGGATTGAAAGACTCAAATAAGGCAATGTTTGTAGAGGACTTTGTAAACTTGAAAGTAATGTATAAATGTCTATTATCACTATTAACATTAAAGAGAACAAGTTGAGACTGAGAGGATGAGAGGGTATTAAAAGCTTAGAGATAGATTCCTGAAGAATTGAGCACCTTAGAATTGGAAAGGATCTAGAAGTCATCTAGTCTGACCACCTGTCTTAAAACCTTAGTGAATCTCTTCTTGAAAGAAAATGGAAAATAAGAGGAGTTGGAAGATCGAAGGCACACATCAACTAGCTAAATTGCAGAGTATTTAGGAGTTTTCATTTTCATAAAAATGAAGTTATAGTTTATATTTTCCCCTAAAAATCATGTTTTAAATTTTAAGGAATTTTGAGGATGATTAAATATGAGACTCAGAATGGATAAAGGATTTACCTATGCTCATACAGGAGGCATATAGAAGTCAGCTAAAATTCCAGATATTGTGACTAGATTCAGAAGTAGTTAGGGGGCACAGTGATTAATACACTGGATTTAAATTAAAATATAGGCTCAGATATTTCCTAGGTGTGTCAGCCTGCACAACTCACTTAATCTCTGTCTGCCTCAATTTCTTCTCCTATAAACTAGGCAGTTGGCACAGTGGATAGAGTGAGAGATCTGGAGACAAGAAGACTTATCATCCTGATTTGAAGTCCAGTGCTCTCTCCACTGTGCCACCTAGGTGCCCACTCAAAGTTTAGTTGGTTCTAAATTATGTAGCATATACTACATGAGAGGCAGCCAGAAGCAGAAGAACATGCCTGGGATTTTAAATCAGGAAACCTTAATTTAAGTCATGATTCTGACTCCCCATGCAGTGTGACAATAGGAGAGACTCTGTATCTTCCTGGGCTTCAGTTTATTCATATTTAAACTAGGATAATGTTACCTCAAGAACTGAAGAAATGTAATTCATTACACTTTTCTTGCCTAATGACAAAACTTTTATTTTGGTAATATTTTGCAATTTAGTAAAGTTATATCCTCAAACAACCCCATAGAGCAGTGATTCCCAAAGTGGGTGCTACTGCCCCCTGGTGGTTGCTGCAGTGATCCAGGATAGCGGTGATGGCCACAGGTGCATTTATCTTTCCTATTAATTGCGATTAAATTTTTTAAAGAACTTAATTTCCAGGGGGCTAAGTAATATTTTTTTTCTGGAAAGGGGGCGATAGGCCAAAAAAGTTTGGGAACCACTGCCATAGAGTAAGCAAAGGAGGTATGATTATTCTCATTTTATAGATCAGAAAATTGGCACTTATAGAAGTGAAATGATTTTGCCACCAACATAAAAATGGAGCTTTGTGATTGTTGCATTAAGCTACACTGGGTAATATTGTAAGGAATAAGTTTTTAAACTTCAAAGTATTGTATAAATGTGAGCTCTTTTTAGATGCATGTTATTTTTCTTTATTCCTGTGTTTGATGGAGCTCAGAGAACTGGTCTTGGACAAATCACTATCCTGCTATTATTCTTATATGGTTTGTGTTTAGCAAACAAATTAATAGATTTATTTTGTCCAATTGGATGAAAATACTGGTATGCAGGCTCATGATTTTTAACTTCAAAGAAAACATCTTTCAGATAACTCCAGTGGAAGAGGGGATGATAGTTTTAAGATACTGTATAAAACTCACAAAGCTATCATTCTTTTTCCTTTTAGATTTCTTTATTTTGAGAACTTTTCTTACTATATAATGCGGAGCTAATGACGTAGGAAATCAAATGTATTTAACCTAGAAAATTAGGTAGGACACCAAAGACTACACATCATGGTACATCTATTAATTTTTTTTTTAAATTTTGTGCATCAGTATTATGTCTGAGTAATTATGGGTAATAGTCTTATCTGTGATAGTGACCTAATTCTAGTCTACTTTGTTAACTTTTCAAGGTATTGATATTCATATTTTTCATATGTGGATTTCTCATGTTTATGAAGAATAGCTAGTATTTAGCACCTAATTCTGGGAATGTGATCAGAGCTATTTTTTAAAAATATTTTGTGAAGCTTGAACAATTTCTATCATTTTCTTTTTGTAAGGTCCTTGTCCCTCAATAATTAAAGGATACTTAAAATATCGTCTTTCTGAAGTTTCTTCTTACAACCTGATCCTGTATCACTATAATAAATCATTCCATTTCTATACACAATTTTGTTATTGTTGTTTTATTATTACTATCATCATCATCATTATCCTGAAGTTACCATGCCAGGAATCCTTAGAGTGCACAACAGAGATGCCAAAAGTATGTAGAGCAGAAAAAAGACCCAAACAGGTAAAATCTGTCCATGGTGCATATGGATTAAACAACAGAGAACTGTTAGGCAAAGGTAGGCATGAGACACAATATATCTCAATTAAAAGGCCAGTTCAGGAACCAAAGATTTAATTTACAGCCCAGTCAGTGAACAAAAACTGTGGCAATGATCAAGAGAATGACCAGAATGAAATAGGACATAGAAGTTTGGTGAGAAAGCCAAATATATATTATTGTGAATCATGCAGTGGGCTTGAGGATTAAGAAGTAACAGTAAAACAGATTCTAGAAAGAAGGAAATGATGGGGGAGACATGGAACATTTATAATAGAGAATTGGAAAAGTTGGAGAAGAAAGATGTGAAAAGAAAGACGGAAAAAGACATATAGAGTGAAAGAAAGAGAGAAAAGGGAAGGCACATGGAAAGGTCTATTGTCCATGAACTAGCATTATTCAAGGGGTAGAAGCATATAACCAAAAGGCTGGCCACAGAATGATGAGTGGTTTTTCATCACGATAATTTACAATAATGATCTATTAAGATGTAGAAGGTTGGGATCAGTGTCAATATATGTTGCAATGAAGCCACAGGTATTAAGGACTTAATAAAAAGGAGGCAAAATATCTCCAGGGGACTGTAATTTCATTGTAATCCTGAAGAGACTCAGTGGATTTTAGAGTCAGGTAAAAAGGGCAACAAGCTGGGGCAGGATAGAGAAGGCAATAGAAATGAGCATTTAAGTGGGAGTTGGTGAAGGGAAGATAGATAAAATATTAGCTTGTTATGTTGAAAGGAAATTATCTGTCCCCAGATGCCTCCAAAATCAGATAGCATTTGTGTACACAGATGTAAACAACAGGCTTGATAATTATATCCAGAAATAGATGTGAGTTCTATCTTCATAATAGGATTAAATGTATAAACCCACTAAAGAATAGTTTAATGTTAAAGGATCCAATGGATAGAGCGTCAGGCATGGAGTCAGGAAGATTGATTTTCCCCGAGTTCAAATCTGGCTTCATATTGTTGCCAGCTCTGTGACACACTGAACAAGTCATTTAACCCCATTAGCCCCAATTTCCTCATCTGTAAAATGTACTGGAGAAGAAAATGGCAAACCACTTCTGTACCTTTGCCAAGAAAACCCCAAATGAGGTCACAAAGAGTCAAACACAAATGAAAAACAACTAAACAACAACTGAAATCCCAGATTAAGTTAAAATACCCAATTGTGGAAAGAGTCTGTTTTAAAGGGGATCATATTAGCGTTACTTCAATTTGTTAAACTTTCTGACTAAGCAAAATTTTTGTGACTATAGATATATACATTCATGTTATGTTTCTCAATTAAACATTCTACAGGAACCAAAGCAGGGAAAGAATTTAGAGTTAATATAATTCAATACTGTGATTTTACAGGTGAGGACAATATAATACTTCTAGAAAATATATGACTTTCTCAAGATAACAGGGAGCTAGAGCAATATAGTGGAAAGAATTCTGGATGTGTTTTAAGGAAGACCTGAATTCATCTCAGCTCCTGAAATTCCTAGTTGTATGCTCATGGGTTAGTCACTTAATCTCTTTCACATTCAGATCTTCTCACTAGACAAAATGATGGTCTTAGAGATGATAAGTTGTAGAGCAATTACCTATCTTCATTGATAGTTTGTGTATACATACACAAATATGTAATATAATCATGTACACATATAAAATAGATCTGAAATATATTTATATATAACACCTAATAATTATTTAAAAATTTTATAATGACATTATTTGCATTCTATAAAAGAAGTTAGTGGAAAGGTCAATAAGAGTTCTTCAACACCTTGGATTTTTCATGCAGAATAAAGTGTCTTATTTTTATAGTGTTTTTTTTTTTTGGAAAGGACTTTTAAATTATGGCATTATAAGCAATATCCTTTGTAGAAAAACCATTCTTACAGCGTACTGGTAAATTAAGCAGAAGAAATAAAATTTTGTTGAGGCTTACCTTGTTTATGTCATTCTGATGGTTGCTGTCACTGGGATCAGTTTCCAAAGAGTTGACATGAATTAATAAAATCGTGTATATATATATATATACATATATATGTATGTATGTATGTATGTATAGATGTATATACAAACACACACATGCACACATATATACAAACATGTGTGTATACACGCAAATATATGGATATGGGTGTGGGTATCTCTACAGCAAATCTTGATTAAAACACAAATCCTCTTATTACAAAATCATTCAAATAATATTTGTCCTCATTCTAACATTTTCAAGTCAATTGTAAGATGAAAATAACTATTTTTTTAAAGTTTTATTCAATGCACAGTGATTTCTAAGAAGCTCATATTTAAAAAGATATTCAAGATATAGTAGTTAATCTTCCATATATATATATATACATATATATATATATGTATATATATATATATTAACCTTGAGAATTGGGCCCATGTTTTAAAGCAGCCACAGCATCTGGAGAGGAACTTAGGAACCAAAGAGTCTAAATCTTTCTTTTTACATATGAAAAACTGAGGCTCTGAGTAGTTAAATGATTTGCCTATGGTACACAACTGTTAAATTTCTAAAACAGAATTTGAATCTAGGTCTTCCTGTCTCTAAGTCCAACACTCTACTCACTATGTAATATTCTTATATCTAGTTGATATTTTAAATTATAGCTTTAAAAGAACATTGTGTAATTTATTTTGGTTTTTGATTATATTTTCTTACCATCTGCTAATTGTGGTATATAGATGTACTTATTAGCATTTAAAATTTTAAAAAGCTATCAATTAGAAACGATTTAAAATTGGACTCTCTGGCAGAAATAAATGCCTGTTCTGACACTTGAGTCATGGGTAATGAAATATTAAAAGCAAGATAAAGTAATGAAGGCCACAAATCATATATATATATATATATATATACATATATATATATATATATACACCTATACCCCTCTTGTTTGCAAATCTAGCAGAAGTGGTGTTGATTACTAATCGTTACCAAGGAAAGAAGGATGTTGTTTACTATAATTCCTACTCCTTTTCTGTTGATCAAGCTACTGTTCCCCTTGGACTTGATTTCCTCTCCAGGCATTCTCTCAATATTACTCCTCTGATATGGTCTTCCCTTGTAAACCACAACCAGGAAGATGGGGAAAACAAAACAAATGAAAACTGCCTAGAAAGATATTAACATAAATATTTTCTCTGTTCTCAGAAGTCATAAAATGAAACAACGATGCTCTTCTATAGCTTTGAGAACCCAGAAAAAGTCTGCTTTCTGGAAAAATACAACAGCAAAGTATCCTCCTTGGTGTCCCCCAACTCTTCTTCTCTTTATCAAAGTAATTAAGATAATTTTTTCAGTTAATGACATTAATGGCAAAGCAAAACTCTAGACGGAAAAGGATACCAGTTTTTAAGGAGTTGAGTAAAGCTCTTAATACCTGGGAAGATGCATATCTGCCCTCTATGAGAAGAGGAAAATTAGGAAGGCCAATAAGAAAAAAAATAGCATCACCAGCTATATAATTTCAGGAGTCCTGTCTGGTTGCAGCAAAGTAGCATTTGCTTCATGTCTCCTGGGTGATTTGATGATACTACCTTGATTTCAGGAGTCCCATTACCCACTTATCAAGGTACCTGCATCATTCCATAGTTTTGCTCTCTTGGTCCTACTTGTACTCTCCTTTTCTCCTCCCAGCAATTATACAGGATGTGAATAGCTAATAGCTGTTGTGAACAAAAACCAGTCTCATTAAGTGACAGGGCAACTAGGAACTTGAAGAAGGCAATTCTGGGAGATCTTCAACCCAAACTAACAGGTATCCATCTTAAGGATCTTATTACATGTGCCTAGTGTTAATTGTCTATATATTTGTTGTGTAGGATGATAGACTCTGTCAAAGCCTGAAAGAAGTAAGAAATAATATGTAAATGGCTTTCTTCATTCCTTCATATTTTATTAGTACTCAACTCTTTCAGAATTACATACAATCCTGATGGGAAAGAGTATGTAATTTGCAGTATATCAAAGGCATAATTGGTATACCTAGTAAAACATAGATCATGAAAAAGAACTTTTTAGTGTCCTCAAAAAAAAATAAGTCAAACTTTGCTTTCCTAAAGTATGTCTTTTTTTTAATTTGATCACGCCCTAACCCTATTAAGTAATAAATATCAAAGAAATGTTTCCCTCTCTGTTTAGTTCCTAAATATCATTCAACTCTTACAAACAAAAAAAGTGAAGGATTTACCTACAGCTTTAGAATATGTCTTTCTATATAATCACTATTATTCACTTATAGCTTTCTATTAGCTGCTTATAGTTAGTATGATTTAGGATAACTTCCATTTTAATAGTATTTCCTAAAAGGGCTGTGATAGCTATTAATGTCTTAAATAATGCTGAGCCAATACAGTTTTATTAAGTGAGAAGCAAAAGCAATTTTTGGTCTTAAAGAATCCATTTTTCATTTTTTTCTACATTACTAATTTATATACAGTACATTTATAATGCTGCATAACCACAGAAAACAAAACAAAGGATTTTGAAAAACAGCAACTGTATATTCTTTAAGCTCTCATCAGTGCCATCATTACCAACACCGCTGGCATTTTTCTAGTGGCATTCCCAATCTCTACCAAAGAGACAACCTTTAACAGTAACATTTGATTCCAAGGTAGGCAAACTTGGAGCAGGGGGTGAAATGGGGAAGGAAGGCAAAGAAAAGAAAGACAGAAATTATTTCCAAAGAACAAAGTATAAAATGGATATGGAAGACATTTATCTATATGGTGGGAAAGCCTTAAGATCCCACTTCCAGGGTATTTAGGTCATTGTTCTCCTTAAGTCACATGTGAATTTTGTGAAAGACATTCATAGCTAGGTTTAATAATTTCAGGGAAGTAGCAGCTCATTTTCCTCACCCAAAATGAAACTTCCACATTAGAACCAATGAATTTTTACATTTCAGACTCCAATAGGAGGTACAGGATGGAGTGTGAGAAAGTTTTTTCTTTTTTTTTTTTAACTCCAGCATTTAAAGGAAGGCATGCAGGCAACGATTTATTTTAAGACTAGGCAAAGTAAAAAACAAATAGCCAATGTGATGGCATATTACCAGGTCATGGAGATATTGGGGAGGTATTGTGTGTGCTCAACAGAGGACAAAAATGTGAATGGAGAGCAGAGTTATGAACCACTAGAACAGTGATTCCCAAAGTGGGCGCTACCGCCCCCTGGTGGGTGCTGCAGCAATCCGGGAAAGTGGTAATGGACACAGGTGCATTTATCTTTCCTATTAATTGCTATTAAAATTTTTTAAAAAATTAATTTCCAGGGGGCTAAGTAATACTATTTCTGGAAAGGGGGAAGTAGGCCAAAAAAGTTTGGGAACCCCTGCACTAGAGGATGAAATATATCTCTCTAAATATTGGTTCTTGAGAATAAAATCCTGGAGACATTTTACTTGGAGGAATATGCTTTATTGGATTAGAAAGCTGTGTCATTTTATAATATATTAGAGAGAGCACTGGATTTTGATCAGATACCTGGATATAAAACTTGGGCATCCATGGATCAGCTGTGAGACCTAATAGAAGATCAAGGACTATATAAATGTGGCCTCTAAAGAGACAATAATTTCTTGTCTTTCTTATGGATCTTTCAGATAGCAAAATGTCTCTGATGCCCTGGAAATACTAAATAGGTGGTAAATACAGGATAATTCTGAGTATTAACCTGTCTCTTAAACGGGCTACATGCATTAGGGTATTAATAGCTTCTTAGTCACCTTACTCTAGGTGATCTTACCTAATCTCTGAAGAAGACCAGAGACTGTGTAGGAAGTATTATCAGTTGTGCTCTAACCCTGCTGTTCTTGCTTATTAGCACCACTTTAAATAGGGAGACCTATTGTGAACTGTAAAACTATAGCAGGACTGTATGGAGAAGATCATTAAAAATTGAGACTAGGTCTTTCCAAAGGGAAGAAGTGAACCTGCACTTTTGGCTGAATTTCCCCATACTTAGTCTCTTCAGGAAGCTGTTTAAGAGTTTCTTTTCTTTCATTTTATTGTTATGCTCTCTCTCACTGCTTTCTATTTCAGTCTTCTTGCATTGTTTAACTGAGGATTTTCCAGTAACAGCCCTAAAGCCATCTAGGTGGTTGAAGGTACTCCAGGAATATATAAAAGTCTTGCTACCTAGGAATGCAGTAGCAACAATAGGTTAAATAATAGGTATTGAATAGGTATTTAATCTCTTCTTAAAATTTAATTAGCTCAGAGGGAGGAAGTTGAGATGATGTGGATTACTGGGCACCTCAATAGTAACAACAACAACAAAAACAGAAATTAGGAATTCCAACTTCTCCCAGATGCTTGATAAATAGACCAACCACCAAGGAGTAAGATAGAAACAAGGGATCTGCATTTGCCTAAACTGATAGTATTTTCACTAAATATTCTTGTAGAATATCCCTCTCTTCCTAAGACTACATAAATTTCCTGTTTGTTACTAATGGAGAGATCTTCCACAAGTGGTATTTCAAACAATTTTCTTCCAACATCAAATCTGAGGAAAATAGATGAGCTTGAGCAATCCTGGCCTACAACTAGTAATTGAAACATACTCAGAGAATGCGACTACCCCCAACCCCCAAAAATTTTGGCTATATCCTTTGAAAGAGATTTATTAAAGTATCATAAACTCAGGAAATTTTGAGCCAGAAGAGACCTCTTTAAAGGAATTTCACTGAAAACACTTAACCCTTTCACACATGAAAATATTGATGCCTATAAAGATTAGGTCCAGGGTCCTATAGTTACACTGAGGTTTAAAGCCCAGGCCTCTAGCTCCAAATATATTGATCATTACATTGTTCAAGAGGCATTGGTATAAACTGCACATAATACTAAGGCATGGATAAAGTGGGGTCCACATTGTTGAATAGAGTACCCACATCAATTTAGTCCCAACTTCAGGAAACAGTTAAAGAATTATTAGCTACTTTCGACTTACCTTACAAAATATAATAACAAAATCTTGAATAAAATTAACAGAATTTTTTATTAAGCACTTACTGTAGGCAGAAAACTATGAAAAGTACTTGATATGGTAAGATATTTAAATAAAGTATACCCCTACTTTACAGGATGGTAGAGATATAACACACACATGTATATTTAATCATGACACATACCTCAAATATAGGTAATGCATATATAATAGACACATAATAAATACATATTTATATATGCACATATATGTTATATATACGTAAATCATACATAAAATCATTATAAATTGATATAAACATGGTAGAAGAATAATGATCATCTATATGAAGAAGAGCTATTTGAAATAGATTTTTAAAGAGTAGGTAGAAATTTAACAGGTCAAAAGGAGGCAGGAAAAAAAAGAATATTAGGCATAAAGACTAATGTGAGCATTGGGACAGCAGGAAGAAACTGAAATAGATAAAAAAGATCCATAAACATAAATGGTCCAAAAACATGAGATAGCCCTTGAGAAATCAGCATAAGCAGCATTAATCCCATAGTCAAATCAGACACTCCAGGATCATCCAAGTCAGAAAGAGGAAGATCTGGAACACCAAGAGAATGCTGCTGGAAATTAACCAACTATGAAAGTTCAGGGCAGAGGAAGGATAGATCAAGGATATTCTCATTTCTGGCCTACAAATGAAGGTGAATAGAATGTCACCCACCTGATATCTTTCTAGTATAACTAAGCTTTTGAAAGCATGCAAGGGCTTAAAATTTAAAGATAACAAGTTCAAAAAACTTAACCTCTTTAAAAAATGATTATTTGAAAAATGTTTCACTCTAATTTTTGTTATCCTGAGGAAAAGCTTTCCCAGTGTTAAGGCTCAGGGCATATATGAAGGATGGTGAGTAGAGTAGCCTTTTTTCACTGAGGCACCTGGATGGGAATATCATGACATAAAATATCACTAATTTTCTTGATAGTATTGATATTTTATCAAATTAAAAATTATTATTTCAGTTATAGCTCATATATTTTTTAACCCTGGAATGGTGTAGTTATGATAAAAGTGAAGGAATGATATGATAAAACAAGGAAACTGGGTATATATTTGTTAGATAATAGAGAGAATTTCAATAGATAATCAACTAATAAACATTTATTAAGCACCTAGGATGTGCTCGTCACTATGCTAAGTGTTGGAAATTTGAAATATTTTGAGAGTAGGACTAGAGTTTTTATCAGTAATATTACTGTAAATCTGGTAGGATAGATTGCATCAGGAAGGAACTGGAGCCATAAAGAAGTAATAATTTCATTCCAATAGTCCAGAGAGGCTTCAACAAAGTAAGAACAATGTTTGTTTTTTAAAAAGGTAATTATTGTCGTGGTAGAATCTGATCATCAGTTGTAAGTAAGAGAGAGAAAAAACCAAAGGTAATATCAAAATAACATGCATGAGAGGTCAGATGAATGGTGAGGCACAAAAATAGTGAAGTTTAAATGAAGAGTATGATGGAGTGACACCTATTTGTTTAGATTGGACTGGTTTTCCCTTTAAAGGGACAGTAGGACAAACAGGTTCATCATTTTCTTGGTTTCTTTGTCACCAGTCATAAAAGGTACAACTATAAAAATGAGTTTGTTAAGACTTAAGATGACTTTCGGGGTCAACTGGGTGGCTCAGTGGATCAAGAGCCAGGCCTAGGGACAGGAGGTCATGGGTTAAAATTTGGCCTCAGTCACTTCTTAGTTGTGTGACCCTGGGCAAGTCACTCGCCCCCCTTTGCTTAACCCTTACCACTCCTTTGCCTTACAATCAATACATGGTATTGATTCTAAGACAGAAGATAAGGGTTTAAAAACATTTTTAAAAGATGACTTTCCATGGCCCTGTGGATTCACATTTCTGATTTAGTATTACTGCTGTGTTGAATGTGTATGTTAAGTGGAGTGGCATTTTACATGAGTGGCATTTTACATGAGTCATTATCCTTTTTAATTCTAAGAACTATATTCTTTTAGACCTCCTTCTAAATAAGATTGTTTTAATTGTTTTTTATAGTCCCAGAGTGCCTCATTGCTTTCTAACCCCAAGTCTGGACCACTAGACCACACTGAGGTAAGGCTGACACAGAATATATTGGTTTCAGGGAAAGATAAAATGCTCACTTTAGGACAAGTGAATTTTGAACTGTAATTTTGACATACAGACAAAAATGTCCTCTATTCATTTGGAGAGCAGCCAGGTCAATAATTAAAAAGATAATTTTGTATGGATATGGGGATATGCAATAATATAGAAGAGTTTTGTATGCTCTGCCAGCCATTGTCATAATTCAATTTCATACTATAAAGCATTTATTCTCAATAACTATATTCCAAGCACTGTGTAGGTGTTAGGAATACAAGGATAAAATTTAAATTCTCTCTGATCTCAAAGATCTTAAATTCTATAGAAAGGGTACTTATAGTTGCCACTTTCTGAAAGAGAAGAGATGTTGAATACTCCAAGTCTTTCTTCTCAAAGCTCTGGATCCAGAACGTTGCAGTCAGACTCAAATGATTAGGTTAAAGAGTGTATCTATGGGGAGCTGCCACTAGAAAGGAGGAACCATGTCACAGGATCCTTAATTTAGACATAGTATCCTCTTTTTTAACTTCTCATTCTATAGATTTGGAATAGGAAGTCTATAGTGAAGCAGTTTATTCAAGGTTATTGTGACTGAAAGAGCCAGAATCCAAACCCAGTTCTGACTCCCAATCCAGTATTTTTTCCATGACACCAGGCTGTCTACATATGTAGTGTCACCATTTAAGTCATTAAATAGTTATTAGAAGGTAGTGTGGAATAGGAGAAAGTCTGCTTGATTAATTCTTAGGAGGGCAGGGATTTATTTTCCCCCCACCCTAGGCAAAATCATTTGCTGTTCTGAGTCTTAGTTACCTGATTTGCAAAATATAGCGTAATGACTTCCCTGTCGAAGTCACAGGATAGTTATGGGGATGAAATAAAATAAATTTTCCAAAATGAAATCTCTTTGAGGTGGCAAGGCATGAATAAATTAATTTGTATAATAAGTGTGACATCCGGACACAACATTAAACATGACATAGATGTGAAGATGACATCTCCCCTTCTCCAGTCTTCCCCCTAACTGCTTTAATATTCTGTGGTTATAGTAGAATGGTCATTGTGTTGAGAGTTAGAATCAATCACTCAATGAAAAAGCATTGATTAAGAGCTTAAAATATGTCACGTATTATACTAAGGACTGGGTATACAAAGAAAGGCAAAAACACAACAAAGTCCCAGATTTTCACATCTTCTCATTACTATTTGTGTGGTCTTGGTCTAGTCTCTTTCCCTCTCTGTGTAAATTTTTTCTATGTGTAAAATAAAGGGTTGGACTAGATGGTCATAAAGGTCCCTTATGATTCTAACATTCCCTCCACTCACATATGATTGTTACTAATAGCAAAGATGGTTTCCAGATTCTGCTAAATAAACATGACTTCAATATTAACATTAATTAATTATTTCTTCCTTTCTCTTTTTCTTCATAGATTGCTTGTTATTCAGTCACTTCAGTCATGTCCAATTCTTCTTGACCTCATTTGAGATTTTCTTTGCAAAGATCTTGGAGTGTTTTGCCATTTCCTTCTCCAGCTCATTTTACAGTTGAGGAAAATAAGGCAAGTAGTTTTTAAGACACTTGCCTAGGGTTACAGAGCTGGTAAGTGCCTGAGGTCAGATTTGAACCAAGGTCTTCCCAATGCCAAGCAAAGCACTCTATCCATTTCACCACCTAGCTTTCTGGGCATCTAGAATCCCTCCAGCTCTATAATAAATTCTTTGGGGGAAGGGAGTCTAAGAAAGAATCTCTGTTCTCAAGGAGCTTCTGATTTACTGAGAGGACTATAACGATAACAACAAAAAAGCAAAAATGTAAAAGTAAAGATGAAGGTGAGTTATAGGGGAAAGAGAGCTGCATATGGAATTTAAAAATCTTGGTTTGAACTTTGGTTTGATTGGAAGGATCAAATGAGATAATAATTTTAAAGCACTTAGCAGAGCATCTAGCACATAGTAAACTCTATAAAATGTTAGCTATTATTATTTTTCATAAAAAGAAAAGCCCACAAAATTGTTGAAATAAGAGGTCTCTAAGGTCAGATCCCACTCTAGATTCCATGCTCATATTCATAAGGTGATATAATTTGAGCTGAGACTTAAAGGACAATTTAGGATTTGCAAGCGTAAAGAGAAAATATTACGGTATCGTAGGTAATGAGGACAGCATGAGTTTAAGATAAAAGTTATATTTGCACACCAATGAAAGGAAAGTCCAGGCTTGAATAGAGGCCATGTTGTAAACGGCAGTAGAAAGAAATGAAATTTGATAGATATGATGAGGACAAATTATGAAGGTCCTTCAAGGACATAGAAAAAGATGATATGGTAAGAAAAGAGTTCCTGATGGGCATCAGTAATAAGTCCTTCCAAATTCAGAATGCTGGAGACTAACAATTAAGTCCTAGGATGCTATGGTCCTCCCTCCACCCTCAACCCCCCCAAAAAGAAAAGAAAGTGAGTCATTAAAAGCCTTAGAATAACAAACTCACTTTTATATAGCCATCTAATGTTTGCAAAGCATTTTCCTCAGAGCAACTTCCTTTGAGGTAAGTGGAAAAATATCCCACCCTCCAATTTACCCTTGTGGAAACTGAGACACTGTACACTTAAGAGATTTGTTCATTGCCACATAGTTAATCAGTGGCAAAGGAAGCATTTGAATGTGAGACTTTTGACACCAGCTCCAACATTCTTTCTCTGTGTCTACAGGAGTAACATGAAACAATACTGTTACAGGAGGATTAGTAAGTATAAAGGATGAATAAGAGTGATTGGTCATGGAAAGACAAAATAATTTTAACTGGTTCCTGGCTTTTACTTTAGGCTTATATAGTGCCAAAGCTACCAAATTAATATATTTGGTGGCATTTTTCGGTTCATTTAGACACTCCACCAAAACAACTTATTCATAGTTGAATTTGCTTCTGGAATTTGAATGTATTTATTTAGATAAATATATAAATTCCAAATATTTACATATATGTAAGAATATATAAATTGATATAATATACATACATAGGTGCGCATATCTATCAATTATATATACATCAATGCACATTTAATGCTGCTATACCTTTCATTACAGTATCAGCATTTTATATACTATATACATCTATATTTGGAAATATGCACATATCTAAAATTGCATGTGTGTAAAATGCTTATACTTTTGAAAGTCATTGCAGACATTAAATATTAGTAATATACTTAAGAGATTTTTCTCTTGCTGTTTAGACTTTAGAAGCTGTCTTGGAGATTAATTTCCAAAAGGAAAACAGGATTAATAATTTAAGATAATATTTTAATCCATGGGAAGTGGTGTCAGCACAAGAATCCACATTGGCCCCCAGCCTAGTCCATCTCATTGGTGAGTTAACATGTGCATCTATAGAATCAAAATAAATTTTTGATGTACCACAAGAGTTACATTTTTTTTACTCCATTTCTTTTTCTAAATCTCTCCAAACATGGATTAAGTGTCATTTAATGAAATTACCCACCTGAATGTTGTTAAAGGGAGATTTCCTATATCCATTGTAAGGAAAATTAAAAACAAGCAAGGAAATGAGAATGTTAAGATCCTTTCTGAAATAATTCCAACAGGTTCAAAAAGTGAGAATAAAGGAATGTGGGAGAAAGATGGATTGCCAACTTTTAAAAAAAGGAAAGTTCCAAACAAAAAAAGGGATATCATGGTTTAACAGAATGTAAAGAGGGGGCAGCTGGGTAGCTCAGTGGATTGAGATTCAGGCCTAGAGATGGGAGGTCCTGGTTCAAATCCAGCCTCAGACACTTTCCATTTGTGCGACCCTGGGCAAGTCACTTGACCCCCATTGCCCACCCTTACCACTCTTCCACCTATGAGCCAATACACAGAAGTTAAGGGTTAAAAAAAAACAGAATGTAAAGAACTCATTCCTGGGGGGGGGGATAAAAACAACAAAGTACCACAATATTAAAGTTCTGTTTTTGCCACTGACTGGCTATGTAACTTCTGGAAAACCAAGTAATCTATCTGAGCTGAGTTTCAGTGTCTATAAAATGAAGTATGGTAACATTTGAATTTGAAGCTAGGTGATTACAGTAAATAGAGTATAGGTCCAGGAGTCAGAAAAACCTAAGTTCAAATCCTAACCACGATGTTAGTCCTGTGACCTTGGGCAAGGCATTTAACCTATCTGCCTGTTTTGTCACCTATCAAATGGAGATAATAATAGCATATATTTCATATAACTATTTTGAGCATTAGATGAGAATATTTGTAAAGCACTTATATTATCTGGCATATATTAAGTACTACATAAATACTAGTTTTTTCATATTTAATATGTTATATAATTATTCAAGCAATTAATTAGATTGATAGATAGAAAGATAGACACAGAGAATAAATAGATAGAACTACATATCTCAAAGAGTTATTGTGAGAAAGTCTTTTTTTAAACATTGAAGAACTATTGAAATGCAAGTTATTGTTGGATTATTGGCTGGGCTATCACTTCCCCTTTTGAGGTTCAATTTCCTCAACTGTAAAATGCCTATTTAATGTTTCTAGTCGTTTCCAGAATTAGCATCATTCAGTGATGCTATAAATTATTTCTATTATTCACCTTATACAATAAGATGCAGGAAAGGTGTCAGATGCTCATAACATGAGAAAGAATGTCCTACATATAGGTTTACACCAGTGTTGACCAGCCTACCAGATGAAATAATTTCCTTTCTTCCCTTTTCCTTTCACACTCCTCCATCTCTAATTCATAAGAGTAGCAAAAGGAAAGTTCTTTACCTTTTGGCACCAGAGGGCAAACTGTTATGACCTATTAAAACAAGAAATATCATCTCTTTATGTATGGAAACTAAAGACTATTACGCTATGCAATCCTGAGAATCATTTATTAATATCCCTGGCATTTCCCTGTTTCTGTCCCTGTCTATCATTCTCTCTCTCTCTCTGTCTCTCTCTGTCTCTCTCTGTCTCTCTCTGTCTCTCTCTCTCTCTCTCTCTCTCTCTCTCTCTGTCTCTGTGTGTGTGTGTGTGTGTGTGTGTGTGTGTGTGTGTGTGTGTGTAATTCAGTAGTTAGCAGAAGGCCTGGCACATAGTACAAGTTTAATAAATATTTATTGACTATAGGTATAGAATTTCACTTGGGAATTGGAGGGAAAAGTCTCCCATTGAGGAACCCAATACTGAATGGGTTGATGGGAAAAGACTCATTTGGATTAATGAGAGGCAACCATTTGGTGGATTTCTCTATTAAATAATTATTCCTCTCAGCTAAGTTATAAATTTAGTTGTTTCTACAAGGAATCTTAAATGCTATTAGCACCTTCTAAATTTTGGTGCCCTAATAGAAAGTGCCCTTTAGGCAGTCTTAATTCTAGCTCCACTACCCAGAGATAACCTCAGTTTCCAATGCTCTTAATAATGGTAGCCTATTCTCATTAACCAAGTCCCAGCTGACCCTCCATTCAGTCTTGCATTGATCAAAGTAGCCACCTGACACTCAGGTGAATATAATAGGAACCATTTCTATTACTCACCCAGTTTAAGTAGGAGACAGGCTTACACTTTAATAATACTCAGCAAAATAGTCTGGTTGAACCGAATGGAAAATCTCATTGAGAGAAATCCTTAAAGAAATCTGCCTAGGAAATATTTTAAAGGATTTAAATTTGAATTGCAAATCT
Source organism: Gracilinanus agilis (assembly GCF_016433145.1). Lineage (NCBI taxonomy): Eukaryota > Metazoa > Chordata > Mammalia > Didelphimorphia > Didelphidae > Gracilinanus > Gracilinanus agilis. The sequence goes on along the minus strand of NC_058131.1, from coordinate 203,481,844 downwards.
GATCTCCTATCTCCCTGTTGACTCTTTAATCTTCATGCCTTCTCCTTTGAGTTCAGCTCTGTTCTCTAGGAACTTATCCTCTTTCATGTTAATGCAATAATTTTCTTTTCAGTTCCTTTTATTTGTTCTGAAAACATAGTTATAAATTTGTGAGAAAGTAAATAATGGTCTATCCCATTTTTTTTTCTGTCTGGCCTGAGTCATTTTAAATGAATTGGAAAAAGCAATGAATCTGAAAAAGAACCACATATGTGCATAAATATAGGGCATCTATAAGGTTAGAACTGAACAGAAACTAAGAAAGGCAGTCAATGCTCACCCTAGCTCTGGGTCTTAATATTCTAGTTTTGCAACTCTGTGAGGAACAGAATTTCTTTGAAAATTTTTTGAAGAGCCTTTCCCTCAGGGCTACCCCAGGCTCTCAGTTATTAGGACTAAGTAAGGTCAGATTTGTAAAAGAGCAAGATTTAGGGATGTAAAAAATAGATCATATCTATTATTTGGTATATCATCTTGTGATCTCTTTTCCCACCCTAAACCAGACAAAACAAAGCAACAACAGTTTGACTAACATTAGTCCCATTTTACAATTTTGATCTAATGATATAACATGGAGCCTAGTATCAAAGAACTTTCATAGACAGGGTATGATTTAGAGTTTTTTACGAAATTCATCCCTTTTGAGGGGGTCTTATTTTGGATTCAACTTTTGGGGTGAAAAGCAGGAAGAGCCCACAAAACTGCAAATGCTTTGCCTTCCCACCTGGTGTGTTCCCCTAGGCTATCAGACTCCTTAACTCCACTTTATAAACTCAGTACAAAGGGAACAATGACTCTTCATTGCACCAATCAAATAATTTATCTTTAATGAAGTATATGAATGGACAAATAGGCAGGACCAGGATAAATCCA
>NC_058131.1:203229879-203478363 GCF_016433145.1 Gracilinanus agilis | reverse complement strand
GCTAGTGCTAACCTTATAAATATAACCAAAGTTTTCAGGAAATCAACATTTACTTCCTGGTTACCTTCTAACCAACTGACAGCCAGAAAATGGTTTCTAAGGCTTTGTGGTTAGCTAAAGAATTCTCACCCTTAAAGGAAGCTTAGCCTGGCTGGTTTGGAAACAAATCTTTAGTCTTATATCAAGTTGTGCTATTGGACTTCTCCTATGTTATCCTTGACACTATCTTAACCCCCTACTGGTCATAACAAAATCTGGCCTCAGACACTTCCCAGCTGTGTGACCCTGGGCAAATCACTTAACCTCAATTACCTAGCCCTTACCACTTTTCTGCCTTGGAATCAATACACAGTATTTCTTGATTGCAGGATAGAAGGTAAGGGTTTAAAAAAGAGAGAGAGAAAGAAGGGTATATTTTATTACCATTATACTAATTCCTTTCTAATTATGCAGAGCATTTTAGAATTCTACTAAGAGAGTATTAAAAATTTCAATACCCTTTGACCCAATGATCCTGTTGCTAGGCATATACTCAAAGAGGCCAAAGCAGAGGGGAAAATATATACACAGAAGCATTAACAGAAATTTTTTTGTCATAATGTAGAACTGCAAATAAAGCAGTTGCTTATTAAGGAATGACTTAACAAATTCTAGTACATTAATATAATGAAATATTACTATATCATAACTAAAAATTTCTATGAAGAATACAGGAAGGCATGGGAAGGCTTGTATGATTTAATATAAATGCAAGGAAGGAAGGAAGGAAGGAAGGAAGGAAGGAAGGAAGGAAGGAAGGAAGGAAGGAAGGAAGGAAGGAAGGAAGGATGATCAAAATTATTATGATCAAAATTAAAAAATTAACCCGGAAGAAAGGAGAAAAAGAACATACTTCCCTCCTTTCATTGTAGATGTGGGTATCTATGATAATACAATATTGCATAAGCTGTCAAATATTGTAACTTTGTTACAAGGAATGATTCAATGGTGAAGAGATGAGCAACACTATGTTTAGAAATAAACATAATGTAAAAATTATCAGCATGAATTAAAATAACATTTTAAATAAAATTACAAATGTCTATTGTTGTCCACTTGTTGAGTCCTTACTTTAATACATAGTACTTGGAGCTCAAAAAGACTCATACTAAAATATTAAAAGTAGCATCTTCTTATCATAGCAGAAAACTACAAATAAAATGGATGCCCACTAAATAGGGAATAGCAAAACAAATTGTAGTATACAACTTTGATGGAATATTTCTATGATATTGATAACATGCCATAACAAAAAGAAAACTGAAGTCCAGAAAAGTTAATTTACTGCACCAAGGTCAAATAAATCCATGCAGTTCTGAAATAATTGAGAGGAAGGCTACTATGTTGGAAATCATGACTAATTTCTCATCCCATTTCATCTTTCTCAATCTGTTTCTTGGTCTGGAAATAGGGATATTAATGCTTGCAGAATTTTTGTGAGGAAAGCATTTTATAACTCTTAAAGTATTGTAGAAATGTGAGTTACTCATTTCTTTCAGAGAGTTTTGATATATTTCTTTTCTTCCATGTTTCTTTCATTCACAATAATGTAAACTAGGTCATGAATAATGAATCATGTAGGCCTGAAAAAAGGATTCATTTTTATAAAATATACAGCACAAGAAAGAAAACTCTTTAACACTCCAAAGTTTTGTATTTAAAATATGTGTTCTAAAATTATGGTATTTCCCAAGGAGACTTTTTTTAAACCCTTAACTTCTGTGTATTGTCTCATAGGTGGAAGATTGGTAAGGGTGGGCAATGGGGGTCAAGTGACTTGCCCAGGATCACACAGCTGGGAAGTGTCTGAGGCCAGATTTGAACCTAGGACCTCCCGTCTCTAGGCCTGACTCTCAATCCACTGAGCTACCCAGCTGCCCCCTCAAGGAGACTTTTTATGACTATTTTTCCTAGGGTATTCATAAATTGACAATAGTTTTAAACTAGTCATGGGGCAGCTGGGTAGCTCAGTGGAGTGAGAGTCAGGCCTAGAGACAGGAGGTCCTAGGTTCAAACCCGGCCTCAGCCACTTCCCAGCTGTGTGACCCTGGGCAAGTCACTTGACCCCCATTGCCCACCCTTACCAATCTTCCACCTATGAGACAATACACAGAAGTATAAGGGTTTCAAAACAAACAAACAAACAAACTAGTCATAAAGCTAGATCAACTTGATATTGTTTGCATTTTTAATAGATTTGTAGACAACATAAAAAAAATGTTCACCCTTCCAACTCCAGGTATCCCCCTAACCCCTCTTGGAAAGAATGATAATATCCTGAAGTTTATCCTACAGTTGTTTCCACTGTGACAAGGATGAAATTTTGAAGTGTTAGTCCTGGAGCTAGGAAAACTTGGGTTTGAATAAACTTTTCACCAAACACTTCTGTATATTGCCAGGTAAGTCATTTAAGCTCTCTGAACCTCAGTTTACTCAACTATAAAAATGGGACCATGATATCTAGAGTACCTACCTCATAGAGTCTGCCTTGATTACCAAATGAAATAAAATAAAGAACTTTTCAAAATTTAAAGTACCATATACATATATATATATATATCATTATTGTTGTTATCATTATCTTATTATTTTATCTCATGAAGCTCAGAATAGAAATGGTCTAAAGACAAGTTGCTGTCACAATATTATTTGATAATCAGTGGCAAGTGAACAGTTTTGCAGGTAGATAAGTAAAATGACTACTTTTGCAAATGGAAAAAGTATTATATTGTAAGTTCATTTTTTGTAGAGTCATTGAAAGCACATTCAGTATATTCTTAATAGCAGACAGAATGCTATGGATGAGCCAATATCGTACCCTGTTTTAAAATATTTTCTACATGATTCTATATTTTGAACGTTTTTCATTTCATGTAATTTGGACTTTGAGTATTCTTTGTGGAAAAATCTATTATTTTTTCTAAAAGTTGTATGGATAAATATTATGTCTGGGTAGTTGAACATCTATCAATCCATTTCTTCTTTCTGGATGAAGTGTTAACTTTTCTATAGCTTCATGAGATTTGAGTACTGTAATGTGATGAGTATATTTTGGGTCAGACATCTTCTATTTCTGTTGTCCTCTATTTTATTGTGCAAAAAGTATACCAATATAACCATTATTATGAGTGTTAGTTGTTTTACACAATTTTTCTCTTTGAAATTTGACTTCTGATTGCCAGTAAGTTATTTGAAAAAACTTCTTCAGCTTTCCATTTTATTCTTGTTGTTGGTTTTAGACCATCAATAATATGATGATATATTCCCTAACTGTATTATTTAAAAAGTTTCTTTGTTATAGCATATTACCATATTAAGCTGATTTAAGAACATCATCTTTATCTAATTTGGATTTGAATCTGTAGACCTTAAAATAATACTATGTTTCAAGGCAAGACACCTCCTGATGGTAGGAAAAGAATAAGTTTTGTCATAGAAGCTGGGTTTGAATCCTCTCCACTATTTAATTTTTTGGTGGCCTGTGGGACATCATTTCACCACATACAGCCTCATTGTGCTTTCCTGTCAGCTTAGGGGATTAGAACATATGATCATTGAGACCCAAAATGAGGACATTAGTGAAGAAGTCTTCTGGGGTTCCTTTCATCTCCAAATCTATGATGCTAAGATCCTTAAAACTTAAAATTTATAATCTGATAATGCACTCCAATGGAAAGTCATCTACCATTTTAAAAAAGTGTGATACATGCTCTTTGAAATATAGTCTTTTAAAATGTAAGTTTGAGTTAGCAAGAGATAGCTTAAAAGAAAATCAATCAAAGGAGCAGATTGAAAATAAAGGAAGGTATGAATTCTGATTTTAAAATAGAGATAAGCTCAAGGAACGAGAGGGATGGAAAGGTTTATCAGAAGGATGGAGAGAAGAAAAACTTACTTCAGTTCAGGTAAAAGTTGAGTGGAGAACCATAAAGAATTTAATTCAGGGAGACTTTGGGCTCAGTGGACCAGAAAACAAATCTAGATCTCAATTCCTTTATCTGTAAAATTATTAAAATAGACTAGATGACTGTTAAGGTATGTTTGGGATGAAGGGTAGAAAGGGGGATTGCAGATCATAACCAGAACACCTGGATCCAGATCCAGAACTAAGAGAGCTGAGTCTCCAGCAAAGAACATGAGGATGACTATTCCTGCAGATTTCTCTATGTCCAGAAACCTATTGATCCTGGAAGATCTCTGCAGCCATATAATTTGACTCCTGCCTCTGATTGTAATATTCCTCTTAGAACCTCCATTTAAGGAGAGAGGCTTAGCCAACTGTCTCTTCATTTCTTAGTCATGTCTCCCTTCCCCCTTTTTTCAGCTACTTTTTAGCAATTGTCTTCTCTGATTAGAAGGTAAGCTCCTTGAGGACCATTATCTTTCTTTTTACTTGTATTTACAGTCTTAGCTCAGTACTCTCTTTATGTATTCATGTATTATTTAAATTGTTCATCCAATGATACTAAATAACCTCTAAAATTAGCCTTTTATAGATATATGGATGAAAGGAGATAAGAGATGGGAACTTTTCCAAATCCTATGTTCCTTAACTGAGTTAAATGCATTGGGGAAGTAACATATTAAGTGGAAATAACATATCAATCTGAAAAATTGAATAGCAAAATATTATGAATTATTTTAAATTCCAGACAAAACAATTTGAACAGCATAGGCAATGGAGACTTACTGAAGGATTTTGAGTAGATGAGTGATGTGGCCACATCAAACAATCAGAAAAATTAGCTTGGTAGCTATATGAAGGCTGTATTGCAGAAAGAGAGTCTGAGAGTAAGGCAGACCTGTTTGATTATTATAACAGACTACATAGTCAGCATTTAGCATTGGTGATAGGGCTGACAGCTTAATAAGACCTGCCAGAGCTCGCATTCCACTCTATGGCTTTCCAGATCTTAAAGGCACCTCACTGTCATAATGAGCCATTAGAGAAGAATTTCAGTGAAAACTCAAAAGATATTACTTTTATATTACCAAAGGTTAAAAATGTAATCTATTTTGAATGATTTGGGAGGGGGACGCTAGGCTTCCCAATAACCCCTTTTCTCCACTATGTAGTCCAATCATTACAACAGAACTAGCCATTTAAATAGTTGTGGGTTTTTTTTCTCAGTTTATTATTGGTAGTATTTAAGATATTAGCACAAACACTAACACTGATATTTGCTTTTCATGTAGCATTCTATTGTTTTACATGAATTAGGATATTTGAATCTCAAAACAGCCTTGCAGATAGATTGCACAATTATTATCCCCACTTTACAGGGGGTGGAGAGGGGTGAGAATGAGACACAGAGAGATTAAATGTCTTTTCTGAGTTCATACAGCTACTAAGAGGCAGAATTAGGAATTTACTATGGCTCATCTCATCCAAAATCCAGTACATACTCAATTACACTATGATGCCTCTCATTAGGTTAACACACGTGTCATTATAATGCACATTGATTTATAGTATATTGACCTAGAAGGGACTTTACTAGTTATTATATCCATTGAAAAGGTATAGATTCCACTTCCTACTATAACATTTTTATTCCCTTCAAAAACTTCCAAGCTAAAGTAATTTACTTATTTAATATCATAAAATCAAATGTCAAAAGGAATGATACCTTTACAAAGTATTTTAGAGGCAAGATCAATTGGTTTAAGAGTACAATGCATTAAGTATATTTTTTCTTGATGAAATTATCTTTTAGAATGTTTATGTTATTAGTAAGAGGAAATATGCTATAGTAGTTAGCACCAGACTTAGCCTCAGGAAACTTTGTGTTCAGGTCTGCACTCTTGACACATCTTGGCTGAGTCATTCTCGTCTCATACTTAATTTAAAAATTTGGGGTTATTTAACAAAAGCTTTGTTTTTTTCTCTCTTCCTCATCTCACATGACTCAGACATCTTTTCCTGTTCTCTCCTCCTACACTATGGTATTGGATAAATAGTGAATGGAGTGTATTGTGTGTTCCAGAAGCGCTACTACCTCTGGTGTGAGGGCTTGCCTAGCCCTTCTCAGGACTGCTCACCCACCTTTGATGCCCACCTCATCCAATTATTACTTCTGGATCTAAGAAACTTTAAGATGCATGGAAACTATACCCCAGTAAAAATGCCTTGGTGGCTTGGTCAAATTATAATTTGTAGGTCTCAAAACTATTGGTAAGGTAAGGAGGATGTCCATTCCAAGCATGTGAAGATTTCCTCTGACAAAATGAGTGGATTAAAACAAATTGTTCTGCACGAACTGAAGCATTTAGACCTTAGTTGCCAAGGACATGAACATCCTGGAGCATCACCAGTAGTCTTGACTTTTTGCCCTGCCACTACATTTCCATGACTCTGGAAAAGAGAGTAGTGAGGTCTGCAACTTTGAGCAATTCTGCCTCACTTAAATCCAACTCACGTGTAAGTCAAGATACCATACCCATGATATCATTGGCCCTTTACAAAAGCTAAAGACTAACAACATTATATCCATCATATCCACAAATCCAGCTGTTTAATTTAACAGAAGAAAATGAGGTTCAGAGAAGTTAAATAATTTGTTCAAGGTCAGATGTAAAGAAACAAAGGCAATATTTGAACCCAGGTCCCCTCACTCCTAATCAAATATTTGTTCCATTATTGCCTTGTATCCTACATCTCATTTCTCATTTTTGGGTAGACAGTAAGTGTTCCTTGTTATAACTACAAATGATGAATGGGTGGCAAGAGGAAAGGCATTGCTATTTTATAAGTATATTATATTTAACATAATCTTCAAGCCTAGAGAAAACAGTAATAATTATTCTTTAAAACATTAGTTTAACTTTTCATTTTTATTGGGAAATTCTACAATAAAACTGATTTATAACACACTGCAAAGTTAAAATATTAATAATGGTCAATTTATATTCAAAGACCTGTTTAATACTCTTTCAGGAATCTATTTATTCTTTCATGTGATCCTTTACTTTAAATTTAGTGACCTTTCTGATTTCTTCTAGGGAAAAAAAACCAGCAATATCCAACTCTTCTTTTCTCTTAATAACTTCATATCCTTCCTTTGATTGCTGCCATTGACCTTCAAACATCTTTTATTGCATTATATCCATAAGTTTGTTTTAATATCTTCACTCCCCCTAATTACCTGGATCATTCTATATCATTCCCTACAGGGAAATATACTGCTGAAGTTTGGGTTTTTAAATACTAATTAAAAAATTCATTAGTGTGTGAATTAATTTCCTCTCTTTGTATTTTCCTCTCCCTCTTGATAGCCATCAGACTTGGAGAAGCAATCTCGTTGTTGCCATACGGAGATCCAGAACTCGCTTTAATTACCCTGGTAGGATTCCCATATCAGCCAGGGGTGCCAGGAAATAAACCTCAGTAAAAGACAACCTCACCAAGGCAGGCGAGGAAATGATCATGACTTATATCTAGCAGTGTTTTCTCATTGCTCCTCATACCAGGGCATCCATCAGCATCTTCTCTAGTGCTTTAAGGCACCCCACTGGAGACTTCAAGACTCACAACTGAATGTTAATCAGTTTGCCACAAGCAAAGGGAAATGGACACTTGAGATAATTAGCAAAATAATTCAAGCCCCAAAAAGCCACTAGGGGCCTAACACTAGAGGAAAATTCTCCATGGGGTGCTTCAACTTCTCTAGATGGGTTATTTGGAGAATTCACCTTCCCACAACAGAATGTCTGTTGAAGATAAACTAAAAGCTAGTCCCAGAATGACACCAGTTCACTAAATAATTAGCTTCGTATTTTTAGTATCCTCCTAAGGCTGTCAGAAGATGTCTATTGCAAACAGCAAAGTCTAGGTCTATTAGTCATCTCGTTATTTCCCTTCCTACCCTAGTCATATCAATTCTATTATGATACTGAAAAAGAAGAGAAGGCTGCCGTTACCTATTTTGCGTGGGGGTAGGTGTTTAATAGCAAATTGCCTTTCAAATACTGTGTTGGAGAGAAATACTTTATTATTATTATTATTATTATTATTATTATTATTATAAATAAATAGATACTTAGATGAGTATGTCTACCATCAAATATTATTCAAAAAGAGGAATAACAATAAGTGCTTAAAGAAGAAATAGATAAAAATCTATTATATGTTCCAGAAAGTTCACAGTTAAATCTCCTTTGAAAACAAGAATACAGAGTTCACCAGACCACAGATGGTTTTGCCAGCTGCATTATCTAGGGTCATATAAACAGGGAAAAGTCACTACCATACCAAATTTTCTTTCCCTTTCTGGCAGAAACCTCTATTCACTGTGAATGACTGGGCAAGTGGCCATTTGCAAGGTTGAAGCAAAGGCGTCTTCTTAATGATGTAATCACCAAAAACCTCCTTAGTCAATTCTCTCCTGGACTGAGTTTTCTGAATGATCCTTCCAAAGTCCTAATTGTTTGTATAAAGCATTAAGATCAGTTCTTGCTCCCTGAACAATCTACAATTCTTTTCTCACAGCAAGGAGAGTGCTTTAAAATACCGGATGTATAACATCACATTCTCTGTGTTTTCTTTATTTAGGAAGCACAACTGCATTGCAGGAGATGATTTCTAGTCTTGTAGTATGTGATTAGGTCAGAGAGAAATTAGCCTTCTTTTCATTGTTTAAGTCCTCCCAAAGTCAAAGGATTTCCAATTAAACAGAAGACCAAGCAGAGAGTTCACAAAGTGTACTGTTCTAAATTCAGAAGGCTTTAAAGTTAATTTCCCTTAATAAAAGAAACATGTAAGATGAGAAGGCTATTAAATAAATAAGATTAAAATGCAAACAGCCCTAATTTCCTTACATTTGTCCAGAGAAATCAAGCTGTCTTCACATGACAGGCAGACCAGAACATGGCAGAGCCAAAAACTTTCATTCCCTTTGCACATCTCCCAGCCATGGATGATTCTATTTAACAAATTCAATTCAATTGAATTCAATTAAATAAACTTTTTTTTTTAGAAAAGAACCTCATTTATCCAAGTCAATAGCAAAACAGAAATCAGAGAAAGTATACAAATGAGACTATAGACTGAATATTACTTATCCAAGGGGTTCTCTTCCTTGAAAGCAATATAACTCAGCTCAACCAAGAGAGTCCCAAATCTCACCAAAGGGGAAATTCCTCAGATTTAGTTCAGTGAGCTGGGAATGGGGACAGGATCCAAATCCTATATATCGATTAACTTATGTGAATATTCTTAGTGAGACTACAAAAATAATAAGATGGATAAGGAAACAAGTTGTAATAGAAGGAACTATGGATTTGGATACAAAGGATCTTCATCTCAATTTCAGTTCTGCCTCTTATTGTCTATCTATGTGACCTGGAATAAGTCAGTATTCCTCTCTGAGTTACTCTCGGTTTCCTCATTTGTAAAATGAGTTGGTTAAATTAAATTACTTCTAAACTGTTATTCAGATCTACATCTTACGATTCAATGAGCTTAAATGGCATAAATACAAAGGTGAAGTTGGAAGACATACGTGGATGGTAATCTCACTTTCAACTGGGAAAATCGGGGAAGACATTGGGGAGGAATTAGCTCCTTTCTGAAGAGAAGGAAAGATGTTAATTGTGCTAATGGAAGTAAATATACTTCAGATATAGGAGTTAGCTTTGGTAGCAGTAAAAGAATGGAATACAGTGGAAACACTAAAGGGGATGGTGTATATTCCAGTTTGGCTGGAAAAGAAAATATTGAAATAGAAATAAGATAAGCCTGAAAAGGTATGAAGGAACTTAAATTGTATAAAGGCTGTGAATTCTAGGCCATGATGAGCATGAAATGATGCACAACAGTTGCTCTTCCTTCATTTTGTATTTATAAGACCAGATAAATTTACAGAGATGCTTTGGGGAAAAAAATTGATATTCATTCTCATTCTTGGTTCAGTCATTCTTGTTCATCAATTATTTAAATAATATTAAAATTAGACATGAATTCAACTTAATAATGCAACACCTGTGTAGAAATGTGTTTAATTATCATAAATATATTTATAATCTTGAATAATTGTGATACACACTTATGGAAATATGCGATTTTATCTTATTTTCATGAATTCTTTCAATAAGTATTTGTCTAATATTTACTATGTATTTCAAAAACTCATGGTCTAAGGGACAGGTAACTCAGGTACTCACCCTTGCTCTTCTGCTATTTCTTTGTGTCACCTTAAGTAAACTGCTAAACTTCCCTGGACTCCAGTTTCCTCATCTGTAAAATAAAAAAGTTAGACAAAATGACCTCTAATGTCTTCTAATGTATAAAATATTATCATTTTAGGATTCTATACTCACATCTCTTCCAATTCTTTATGGATCTTTCCTTTAAACTGATTACATTTGAGCTTCTTTAATTTAGATACAACTTCATTCCCTGCTATAAATTATGTGCTTCCTGTTGGCAGTGACTGCCTTAGGATCATAGCTTTAGAGGTGAAAGGAATTTATCACTGGTGTAGTCATTTTAAAGGTGACAAACAACTAAAAGATATAGATATTTCTCCCCTGCCCCCACTTTGAGGATTTTATGTTCTCACTTTCTAAATTTACAAAAATTTGAGGAATAATAAATAGATTTATTGGCTCTATGTATTACCAAAGAACATCCATATTCTAGTGATCAATCTTATGATGCTTTAAAAGAATTAAGGGGGGAGCTGGGTTGCTCAGTGGATTGAGACTAAAGACAGGAGGTGCTAGATTAAAATCTGGTCTCAGACATTTCCAAGCTGTGTGACCCTGGGCAAGTCTCTTGACCCCCATTGTCTAGCCCTTACCACTTTGCTGCCTTGGAACCAATACATAGTAATGATTCCAAGACAGAAGGTAAGGGTTTTAAAAAGAAAATTAAAGAAAATTTTAAAAAATTAAAGAATTAACACATTGCTATTCAATGTATCTTAGGGAGGGAATTGAATTTAATTCAAGACAATATTTTTATGCACCTACTTTGGGAAAGAAAGAAGGAATAAGGACCAGTGGATGTAGTGTTGAACATCAGGCAAGGATAAAAAAGAAAAAAAAGCAACCTGCATTTAAATCCCACCTTTGACTTATCATAAATTCTCTAAGATTTATGGAATTACCTAACAATATAAAATACGATTGGGTTGTGATCATGCAAATGAAGTCAAAGGTTCTTGACTTATGTGAAAGGAAAATAATCTTCCCAAATGGAAAAAATCATAGTTATGAAAGGTTCCTGAGACAATAGTAACTATTAATAATTATGTCTGTTTTCCCCATTCTATAAAATCTTTGTGAGAATGGTTTAAAGGTATCTTTCATAAAAATAAAAATAAACTGAAAAGGGAATGGGCACATCACCCTTTTATGTACAGCATAACTAAATATATAATGAAAATATAAGAATTTCCATATGTCTCTAATGGAAAAGACTTTATGATGTATAAAATTATAAAAAGATTAAATGATCCACTGGGCATTGGCCTTCATTCAGTAAGTTAGTCAACATTCAATAATATTTATTATGTGACTACACTGTGCTAGGTACTGGAGATATAATAACTAGTTGCCTCCTTATTATCTTTGAGATCTTATGTCTAAAGACCTATTGTACCAATTTCTCTGCCTGTCTTATGTGGCCCTCTGCACTTTGCCACTAATCTAGCTTCCCAGATTCCTTCATAAATTGGCACAACAGAGGTTTTACGGGAAGATGGCGGCTTAGATGGAGAGAATCTTAAAACCTCCTCACTCTTACACACCGAGATAGAAAACAATGCACTTCCAGAAGAAAGAGGACCAAATCTAATAACACAACAGAGCAGGGGGAACCCTACTGCAGCACAACTAAAGAGGTATAACAAGAAAAAGGCTTCAATTCTTGAACTGTCATGTCTGGGGGAATAGAAGGGGAATCCTAGGACACCTCCCCTACATTTCAGGGATGAAATTCAGTCTTTAAAAAACAGAACTCAACAACTAGAAGCAAATGACTTCACAAGGCAGCAAGAATATATGAAACAAAATTTAAAAAATGAAAAATTTGAGGAGAATATGAAACACTTCATTGATTCAAACAAAGATCTGGAGAACAGAGCGAGAAGAGATAACTTAAGAGTTATTGGTTTAGGAGAAGCTGGATAGCTCAGCGGATTGAGAGTCAGGACTAAAGATGGGAGGTCCTAGGTTCAAAACTTGCCTCAGACACTTCCCAGCTGTGTGACCCTGGGCAAGTGACTTGACCCCCATTGCCCACCCTTACCACTCTTCAACCTATAAGCCAATACACAGAAGTTAAGGGTTAAAAAAAAAGAATTGTTGGTTTACCAGAACATCATGATAAAAGAAAAATTTTAGATAGCATCTTACAAAAAAGATTTTATCAGAGAAAATTGCTCTGAAGTTCTTGAACAAGAGGAAAAAGTGGAAATTGAAAGAATCCACAGATCACCTCCTACATTTAATCCACAACTGACAACTTCCAGGAATATTATAGCCAAATTCAAAAACTACCAGAGCAAAGAAAAAATATTACAAGTTGCTAAAAAGAAGACATTCAGATATCAGGGAACCACAGTTAGGATAACACAGGATCCGGCTACATCTCCATTGAAGGACCAGAAGGCATGGAACACAATATTCTGAAAACCAAGAGAACTGGGTCTACAACCAAGAATCAACTATCCAGCAAAAATAACTATATTATTGCAGGGGAAAGTAGGGTCATTCAATAAAATCTAGGACTTCCAAATATTCATCAAGAAAAAAATTGACTTAAACAGAGAGTTTGCTACCCAAACCCAGAACTCAAGAGAATCAACATAAGGTAATTAAGAGAATGGGGGGAGTAGAAAAAAAATTCTTATCCTTAAGGGACCCAACAAGTTCAATCAATTTGTATCACAAGAAGAAAAGAAGATATTGGTGAATATTAAAAATTGTTATTACCAACAGGGTAAACTAGAAGAAGTTCACATAGAAGAAACAGGGACAAACTGTATAGGATGAAATGTCAAGTGATATATGTATGTGTATATATCACTTGAATATATATATATATATACACATATATATATATCACTTGACATTTCATATATATATATATATACATACATATATCACTTGAATATATATATCACTTGACATTTCATATATATATATACATATATATGTATGTATGTATATATGTATAAATATATACAAAACTAGTGGGGGAAAGAAGATAATGATAAGAAAAGTAGGAAAACAAACAAAAAGGAATAAATTTATATTCCATAAAGAAGCGTGTGGGACAAATAGGGGAAAATAACAGTACACTATAAGGGTAAAGAAGTTAGAGGGAAGAAATATTCAATACTTAAGTGCATTGAAATCAACTTAAAGAGAGAAAAACAATCAGATCCATTGGGGCAGAGAATTAATTCACGCCCTATAGAGAAGTAGAAGGGTAACAAACAGACTGGTGGAGAGGCAAGCAATACTAGGGAGGGAGAGGGCTTGGGGGGAGTGAAGCATAGCTTTAAAGAACAGTAAGAGGGGAATGAGAAGGGAGGGGGGGATAAAGGGAAGTCCAACAAGGGAGGGGATTATAGGAATTGATTAAAAACAAAACACTTGTATAGAAGGAAACAGTTAAAGAAGAAAGGACAGGACTAGGAGAGAGAATCAAAATGTCTGGGAATACACAGTTGATCATCATAATGCTGAATGGGAATGGGATGAACTCACCCATAAAAATGAAGCAAATAGCAGAGTGGATTAGAAACCAAAAACCTACCATATGTTTTCTAAAAGAAACACACATGAGACAGACAGACATACATAGAGTGAACATGAGGGGATGGAGCAAAATCTATTGGGCATAAAAAGAGGAAAAGAATACAGGGGTTGCTAACATGATCTCTGACAGAGCCAAAGTAAAAATAGATAAGGCTAAAAGAGATAGGGAAGGTAACTACATCCTAATAAAAGGCAGTATAAACAATGAAGAAAAATCAGTACTCAATATGTATGCACCAAACAGTATAGCTTCCAAATTTCTAAAGGAGAAGCTAGTGGAGCTCAAGGATGAAATAGATAACAAAATCATACTAGTAAGGGACCTCAACCTTCCCTTATCATATCTAGATAAATCAAACCAAAAAATAAATTAGAAAGAGATAAGAGAGGTGAATGAAACCCTAGAAAAATTAGTTAATAGATATGTGGAGAAAAATAAATAGGGACAAAAAGGAATACACCTTCTTTTCAGCAGCATAGGGAACATTCACAAAGATAGACCATGTAATAGGGCATATAAACATGGCAAACAAATGCAAAAAAGCAGAAATAATAAATGTAAACTCCTCAAATCATAATGCAATAAAAATAGTTATTAGTAAGAATACACGGAGAGGCAAACCAAAAACTAATTGAAAATTAAATAATTTAGTGAAAGAACAAATAATAGAAACAATAATTTCATTGAAGACAATGACAATGATGAAACATCTTACCCAAACCTAAGGGATGCAGCCAAAGCAGTTCTAAGGTGAAAATTTATATCACTGAGTGTATATATTAACAAATTAGGGTAGACAGAAGTTAATGAATTGGGCATGCAACTTAAAAAACTAGAAAATGAACAACTTAGAAATCCTCAGATGAAAACTAAATTAGAAATACTAAAAATCAAAGGAGAAATTAATAAAATCAAAAGTAAAAGAACTATCAAATTAATAAATAAGACTAGAAGCTGGAATTAAGAAAAAACAGATAAAATAGACAAAGTACTGGTAAATCTAATGAAAAAAGTAAAGAAGAAAACAATTAACAGTAGCAAAGATGAAAAGGGAGACTTCTCTAATGAAGAGGAAATTAAGGCAATCATTAAAAACTATTTTGCCCAATTATATGGCAATAAATATAGCAATCTAGGTGATATCGATGAATATTCACAAAAATAAAAATAGCCTAGATTAATAGAAGAAGAAATATATCACTTAAATAATCCAATATCAGAAAAAGAAATTGAACAAGCCATCAAAGAATTCCCTAAGAAAAAATCACCAGGGCCTGATGGATTCAGAAGTGAGTTCTATAAAACATCCAAAGAACAATTAATCCCAATACTATACAAATTATTTGATATAATAAGCAAAGAAGTAATCCTACCAAATTCCTTTTATGACACAAATATGGTACTGATTCCAAAGCCAGGTAGATCAAAAACAGAGAAAGAAAATTACAGACCAATCTCCTTAAGGAACATAAATGCAAAAATCTTAAATAGAATACTAGCAAAAAGACTCCAGCAAGTGATCAAGAGGGTACTGCATCATGATCAGGTGGGATTTAAACCAAGAATGTAAGGATGGTTCAAGATTAGGAAAACCATCCACATAATTGACCATATCAACAAGCAAACCAACAAAAACCACATGATAATCTCAATAGATGCTAAAAAAAGCCTTTGACAAAATACAACACCCATTACTACTAAAAACAATAGAGTGTGTAGGAATAGAAGGTCCTTTCCAAAAATAATAAACAGTATATATATCTTAAACCATCAACAAGCATCATATGCAATGGGGATAAATTCAAAGCCTTTCCAATAAGATCAGGCATGAAACAAGGATGCCCATTATCACTTCTCTTATTTAACACTGTACTAGAAACACTAGCAGTAGCAATTAGAGAATAAAAAGAAATTGAAGGCATTAAAATAGGCAATGAGGAGACTAAGCTATATTTGCAGATGTTGTGATGGTCTACTTAAAAAATCCTAGAGAATCAACTAAAAAGCTAGTACAAATAATCAATAACTTTAGCAAAGTTCCAGGATACAAAATAAATGTACATAAATCATCAACATTTCTCTATATCTCCAACGCATCATAGCAGCAAGAGGTAGAAAGAGAAACACCATTTAAAATCACCCTAGACAATATAAAATACTTAGGAATTTATCTACCAAAACAAACACAGGAATTATACGAACACAACTACAAAACAGTTTCCAAACAATTAAATCTAGATTTAAACAATTGGAAAAACATTAATTGCTCATGGGTAGGATGAGCTAACATAATAAAAATGACCATTCTACCCAAATTAATTTACTTATTTAGTGCCATACCTATCAAACTACCAAAAACTTTTTTACTGAATTAAAAAAAAAACAAACTATAACAAAGTTTATTTGGAAGAAAAAAAGATCAAGAATATCAAGGGAAATAATGAAAAAAAAACATGAAAGAAGGTGGCCTAGCAGTACCAGATATTAAGCTATACTATAAAGCAGAGATCATCAAAACAATATGGTACTGGCTAAGAGACAGAAGGGAGGATCAGTGGAATAGACTTGTATAAGTGATGTCAGCAAAACAGTGTATGATAAACCCTAAGAGCCCAACCTTTGGGACAAAAATCCACTATTTGACAAAAACTGCTGGGAAATTTGGAAAACAATATGGGAGAGATTAGGTTTAGATTGATATCTCACATCCTACACCAAGATAAATTCAGAATGAGTGAAAGACTTGAATATAAAGAAGGAAACTATAAGTAAATTAAGTGAACACAGAGTAGTATACTTGTCAGATCTCTGAGAAAGGAAAGATTTTAAAAACCAAGCAAGAGTTAGAAAATATTACAAAATGTAAAATAAATAAGTTTGATTATATTAAATTAAATAGTACAAACAAAAACAAAGAAACCAAAATCAGAAGGAAAACAGCAAACTGGGAAAAAATCTTTATAAAAAAAAATCTCTGACAGAGGACTAATTACTCAAATTTACAAAGAGCTAAATCAATTGTACGAAAAAATCAAGCCATTCCCCTTTTGATAAATGGGCAAGGAACATGAATAGGCAATTTTAGGATGAAGAAATCAAAACTATCAATAAGCACATGAGAAAGTGTTCTAAATCTCTAATAATTAGAGAAATGCAAATCAAAACAACTGAGTAACTACCTCACATATAGCAGATTGGCTAAAATGATAGCAGGGGAGAGTAATAAATATTGGTGGAGATGTGGCAAAATTGGGATATTAATGCATTGTTGGTGGAATTGTGAATTGATACAACCATTCTGGATGGCAATTTGGAACTATGCTCAAAGGGCTTTAAAAGACTATCTTCCTTTTGACCCAGCCATAGCACCCTAAGGAGATAATAAGTAAAAAGTCTTGTACAAAAATATTTATAGCCACACACTTTCTAGTAGCAAAAAATTGAAAATGAAAGAATCTCTTTCATTTGGGTAATGCTGAACAAATTGTGGTATCTGTTGGTGATGGAACACTATTGTGCTCAAAGGAATAAAGAGCTGGAGGAATTCCATGTGAACTGGAATGACCAGCAGGAATGGATGCAGAGTGAAAGGAGCAGAACCAGGAGAACATTGTACACAGAGACTGATACACTGTGGTACAATGGAACATAAGGGAATTCTCTACTAGCAGCAATGCAAGGATCAAGAGCAAGGCTGAGGAACTTATGAGAAAGAAAACTAGCCCCATTCAGAGGAAGAACTGTGGGAGGAGAAACACAGAAGAAAAACAACTCCTTGAACACATGGGCTGATGGGGATATTATTGGGGATGTAGACACTAAATGATCGCTCTCTCAATAATATGAAATTAGTTCTTGATCTATGATACATGTAAAACACCACAGAATTGTGCATCAGCTAAGGGGATTTGGAGGGGTTTTGTAGAGAGGTAAAGAACATGAAACATGTAACTATGGTAAAATATTCAAAATAAAAATTAAAAAAATATGGAAGGAATCCAAATAATAATTATCCAAAAGAGTTAAAGAACTGATACTTCATGGGCATACAAATAGACCACCAAAAAGTATCAATGGCTTCTAATCAAGAACTTGGGTAAATGGCTTCATTTTGCCAGTAAATGGGTGGAATTCTCTCTCTGCCACTTCGTACTTTAGTTGCCTTGGGCAGATCATTTAACCTCTTTAGGCCTCAGTATCCTCTAAAATAAAGAGAACATCCCTCCAGATTTCCCTCTTTGGTTTCATCATGCTACATATGACCTGAAAATGAGGCGAGCTAATCAAGTAATAAGAATGAGTGATAATTTTACAATGTAATAGTAATTAAAGGATATAAGCAAACAGCTTTTTGAAAAAGAACTGAAAATTATTAGTAAGCATTAAAAGTGCTCAAAAACATCAGTAACAATAGAAATGAATATTAAAGAAGGTTTGAGGTTCCACTTCACCCCCATAAAATGGCAAAGGTGACAAAAATATGGAAAGTCATCGCTTGTTTTAAACTGACACAACTTCCACAGAAGTTTGTATTATAATAGACTGTACTACATGCCACATGAAATAAAGTTAGGACATTTCCTGTTCATAGCTGGTATTTTTCAAGTGTCACCTTTTTAGTTGAGTATAAACTCCTTGAGGTCAGAGACAATTTCATGTTTGTCATTGAATTCCCAGATTAATAAATGCTTATTGAATGGAATTGAACTTTAAAAAGTGCTAGTATGAAAAGTGAGAGCAATGAGGGAAAAATGTAATATATCAAAGAAGGAAAAGCTATCACTTTGTGTGTGTGTGTGTGTGTGTGTGTGTGTGTGTGTGTGTGTCCAGGAGAGGTGCTTAGTGGAATTGGACTTCAGGTTAATAATGATTATATATACCATTTGAATTGTATTTTGTTGTTTACAAACTATTTTTCACACAACATAAGTGTGTTTTAAAGAATTCAAGTAGTAAAGTCCCATTAAGGGAAGAAAGTAGAACCTAGAAAGTTTGAATGACACCTTCATAGTCACGTAGAAAATAAATGAGTCTTTTTAGTAGCTACAAGAGGGCAAAACAAGAGAGTTTGCACATCCCCAGGACTTCAAACCAATGAGGAAAAAAGAAATACAGTCTCAGGACTGGGAGTGTCAAAATTAGCAATACCTGATTCCAGAAAAACCCAGATTAAGTATTTAGTTGCCAGGGCAATGAGATGGAGATAGATTTTGACAACACTAGAGAAAAAAGGATGATGCAATATTTTAACCACAGGAAAGGTTTGGTCGGGGTACACAAGTTGGTCTAAATCCATCAAAGGATCTAGTGTTTGCATGGTCATTAGCAAGCAATTATTCCAGCCTCTTTATTTTCCCAATAAAGAAACTAAAGGACAGAAAGAAAAATTACGCGCCTAAAACATACTGTGTCAGGGTGAAGATGAAGTGTGTTATTTAATTGTGGTTGTTTTAGCCAGCATTTCTGCTCTTCTCTATATTGAATTAGGTCAAAGCAAAGGTCCCTTGATACTACTTGCTGGCTTATTTGTATACCCATAAAGTATTGCTCTTTTAACTCAATCTAGTGTTCTTTAGAGAAATGAATTCCAGATCACTCTCCCTGAAAATACTGACCTTCTTTGATTAAGAGCTAGGAGATCAGGATTCTCTTCCCAAATAGATCACTACATTTGTGGACATGAACAAGTCAGTTTACTTTTCCTTCTTTTGGTTTCCTTTGTAGCAAAAATGGTAAGGAAAGACAAAGACCCAGTGACCCTTATCAAAATCGTGGTGTGAAGGTAGAAATAAATATAATTTCTGTGTCTCACTTCTCACAGACGGAATATAATAATACTTGGTTCATAGTTCATGCATACATGTTTTATAAAACATCTATGTCAGAAATTCATTATTACCCCTAAATACTATGAAATTATTTGAAATATTTGAAGTAGGTGACAAATACAAGGGATAATTAGCTGGGTTTTCTGGAAAATTAGATCATCAAGCATTTATTTAGTTCTTAGTGTGTGCCAGGCAGTGTTCTAAGCAGAAAGAATACAATTTAAGCAAAAAGTAAGATAATCACTGCCCTAAAGGACATGATTGTAATAGGGGTGATTTTCCATTAATTCTAGCAATTTCTTGTCTAGCCCTTCATAATCTGTCTTGGTTCTAATCATATTTATGCAAGAAAAGTGTGAAATTGAGGTTAGAAGAATGGAGTAGAGTATAGAAAAATATTTTTCCTTTTCATGAGAGATGAATTGATAGATTTTATATATGTGTAATATATAATTATATATTTCTAGATGTATGTTATTTATATACATAAACTTATATACATCAAGATATAGATCTACACATATACACATATATGTGTATGCCTATGTGAAATATATAGAATATATACCTTATACTATATATATGCACATATGTATTGAAGAGACAAAAATAAAGACCAATAAACAAATGAGAGAGAACCATAGAGAGAAATGGTAAACATCTTTTGCTCAGAGAACTTACTGAATCATGTTCCACTTGCTCAAGAACTCTTTCAGGGTCCCTCATTTCCTACCTCAGATGACTCTAAGTTCTTTAATATCAAGGCTAAATGCTTCCAAAATCTAGTTCTAGTCTATCTTTACAGGCTTATTTCACATTATTTCCCTTTATATACCCTATACAATGGCTGCCACAATCTCATCTCTTTTGTAAACCTTCTTTAAGCTTTTGTGAACACGTGAAACTGAAATACTATTTAGTCATTTTTGAACCTCATCTTGTCTTAAGATTTTCAGATTGTATCTGATACCAGGAATCTCCTACCAAATCTCAGCCTGCTCATATCCTTTTTTATCTTCAAGATCAATTAAGTACCTTCCTGACTATGTAGGCTTCTCTAATCTTATGAATGGTAAATGATTCCTCTCCTCAGAATCAACAATGATTCTGACTTACTTCCTCTATTCACATATAATATTCTAAGGCTATAATGAATTGTATATATGATATCTTTTTATCAGATTGCAAATTACTCAAGGGGAAGGATTATCTCTTAATTTATGCTTTTATCTCCCCAAATACCTTCCTGACATTAAGTGTTTAATACATGTTGAATTTAAATAGAAGGATAAAAAAAAAGAGAAAGAGGGAACAGGACACTAGGAAGAGAAGGAAGAAGAACAGAAGGAAAGGAGGAGAAGAAAAAGGAAGAAAATGAGGGAAAGAAAGAGGAAATGAGAAAAAGGAGGAGTAAGAGAGAGAAAGGATTAGAGGAAGAAAATGAGGAAAGAATGAGAAAGAGGGAGAGTGGGGAGAAAGACAGAGAGAGTGGGAATAGAGAAAGAGAAGAAGAGATTGGGGGAAGAAAGAAATGGAAAAGGTAGAAAGAACCAAGAAGCATGGAGAAAGAAAAGAGAGGGAGAGATCAAAAGAATGACAACAAGAGACAAATGAGGGAGAGGAAAAGAGAGGAATAAAAGAAGAGAGAAGGAGAAGAATTAAAGAATTGAGACTTTATCTTTGAGGTAGAAAGGAAGTATGACTACTGAAGTGACTATAATTTTGTCAAGTTGAAGAGTTCTAGAGAGGTCTGCCTCCATAAACTTGGACTTTGAATAGGTTATAATCTTTTCTCAAAAGAAATATAATAATGACCTAGAAAGTCATTAGCAAATGCCTATTAAGCAGTTTTGCACATACAACTTCTGCTGATGAGGATACATCTTTAAGCTATTTTTAGGCACTAAAAAGAGCTCCACTGTTCTGAAAAGTTAATGTGTATTACAATTGGACCTTGAAGTACAATGATGGAAGCTCATAGCCTAAGAGACAGATAAAAATACAAATACATATGACTGTAATATACAACACAATGTGATAAGTACATGAGAGAAATACAAAATAAAATGTCTTGGGAAGTCCAGGCAGAAAGTGGTTACTGAAAGAGAACTTATACAAGGTTTCATGGAGGAAATGACATTTTAGGAGAGAGATCTTAAAAAAGGTAGGTTGGAATTCAATGGATAAAAGTGGGAGGAGAGAAAAAAGTAATTGTAGAAATATAGAATAGCCTGAATGAAGGCATGAAGGCTTGAAAATCCAGTGTGTACATGGATAAGAGAAAACTTCCTGTATGGACCTGAGCACAGAGCACGCTGAAAGAAGTAATATGAAACAAGGATGAAAAAAGCAGGGTGACCCCAGATTTGGGGAGCTTTTAAGCCAAAATACTTAAATATGTTAAGCTATATAGGATTATAATAGGTTTTTTATTGCTTTTTCTTAACCTGGGGAGAAACAGAGTCAAATCTATGGATTAGAATAATCACTCTGTCATTATAATGAAAAATAGATTGGTAGAGGAGAGAGTTGAGAGGGGAGACCTCTTAGTCATTTTAATAATTTGAAAGAGACAGACAGATATAGAGGCAGGCAGAAACGAGAAAAAGAGAGTATTGGTGGTCTTTAATGAGGGCATGTACTTCCATCTTTGGAAAGGAAATTAAGGAGAAAAAGATTGAGGTAAGAGATGCTTCACATATATAATCAATCAAACTTCCTAGTATTTCATAATAAAAGTGGAAAAAAGGATAAAAAGCTATGAATATGAGAGACCAGAGAAGTGATGATGGTATTGACAGAAAGCATAATTTGATGAAGCAGTAGACAATTCTAATGAGGAATATACAGTTTAGGATGGGGAAAGGGGTATAGGAGCAAGCAAAATGGGCAGTTCAACTGAAGATACTATCACACTGAAAAAGAGGGTCACCTCTGTCCATTGACTCTATTGTGAAAGTCAAGTTGCCAAGGGAATGCCATAATGATAGACCTGGGGAAAGGCCAAGGTGCCACTGCATCACATGTTCATAAAAATTTACAGAAGATTTTACAATAGAGATGAGACAATGGCACACATTGTAAGGAGTAAATGCCAGTTACCACCTCTTGTTACAACCTAAAGGCATATCCCACATTATTATTAGCTCCACTGCTGAGTAAGGAGGGGAAAGATGATGGACTTATTTGGGGAATATTGATTTTGAAGTATTGCCTTAATATCCAGGTTAAGTAACCCTAGAGGGAGTTGGTAATATGTTTGGAGTTTAGGTTGTTTTTTTTATATTTTTCATAAAATTTGGGAGTCATTATGGTTAAATGAAGGAGTACTAGATTTAAATTTATAGGATCTATATTTACATTCCAGCCTTACCTTCTGGACTTTTTGGACTTTGTCACTGCGTCTGTAGCCTGAAAGGTCCCTGTGTGCTCTCATTGGTGAGTTCATCCCAAAGTCTTCATTTTTAGAAAATGTACAGACTTGCCATCTTTCACTCCTTTCCTAGATCTTTTCCTAATTCTCTGGACTGTGCCACCATGCTCTAATGTGGGTCCTTCACTCCTATCAATTTGTTTTTCAATTCCCTTTTATGTGTTGTTTTCCTCCTTTAGAATATAAACTCTTTGGGACTCCTAGGTGGCTCAATGGGTGTTCAGACCTGGAGGCATGAGGACTTAGGTTCAGATCTGTACAGATGACCCTGAACAAGTCATCTAACCCAAAATTGCCTTGTCATTGCCATTCTTCTGTCTTAGAACCAATATTTAGTATCAATTCTATTTGAGAAGATATGGGTTAAAATTAAAAATAGAATATAAGTTCCTTGAATGCAGGGACTATCTTTCTAATCCAATACATCCAATCCCACAAACACTTTTTAAGCACCTACTATGTGCAGGTATTTTGCTATGTGCTGTATATACAATTTTAAAAAAGATAGTCCTTGCCTTCAAAGAGCTTATAGTAATTTTCTTTATGTTTAAATTTCTATTTCTAGTATTTAACACAGTGCCTGACCCATATGTAGTGAGGGCTAAATTTAAGCTCATTGAATTAATTTCTTGATTTGTTAGTATTAGAATTAAGATAACAACTTTGAAACAATTAGTAAACTGAAAATGCTGAATTGTCTGAATTAAGAGGAGATAGCTTTGCAGCCAAGCAAGCAAGGCAGTAGCAGATTTATATTCACATTGGTGACAAATGGAAATGAAAATCAATGTGCCCTTTTCCCAGTTACATTAAGGAAATTAGCAGTGACCTTTGTAACTTTTATTCTGAAGGCTTCAAACAAGGAAATTTGACACATTTATTCTCCAGTACTCAATAGCAAATAGCTTTCCAACACATGGAAGAGTTATGGAGTAAAGTCATGCTTTGTTTGTCTTTTGCATTGTTAGAGCTGGGCTTCCACTAGAATGTTTGAATGTTGTTCATACATTTCATTTCATTGAACTCTTTTAGAGATTTTCTTGGCAAAGATACTCGAGTGGTTTAATTAAGTGCATAATTAGACACTAAAAATAACTGTGCTTAATGGTTATTTGATTATTAATGTCAAAAGAAGTATAAAACAGAAGTTCTCTAGTAAAAATTTTGGGTTTGTTTGTTTTTTGCCTTTGCTGTTACTATTGCCGTTTTTGTTGTTGTTATTGTTTTGCCTATAAGATGAAAGATTCCTAGCATAAACTTTAAATGGAAAAGATTATCAATAGATGGTAAGGTCTTCCAGATGTTTCTCTCTGTCGTTGGCATTGTATTGATTGAATTAAGTACTAGAATATTGCATAAAACCTTGAGAAAGTTTAATAATCACTCAAAATAGCTTGGCCTAACCATCCAAATAAAAAACCTGAAGTGGATGAAAAATATTTATGTTGTCTTAAAATAGGGATAATAATACTATCTATCTCATTGTAAGGAACAAATGTAATATTTGTGGAGAGCTTAGCAGAGTGTCTGGCACATATTAAATGCTTATCCTTTCTCCTCATTACATTGTAGCATATTATCAATGAAGAATTTACAATAAAAATAAAACAGGTATAAAAGATATCAAATTAAATTTTTGCTATCAGACTAGGAGGTGGGCCAGCTGTGTAATGACTGTAGTATTAAATGATCATAAATTTAGAACTGAAAGTGATCTTAGGAGTTTCCAAATCTAACCCCTTAAGTTTATAATTGAGTAAGCCAAGGTCCAGAAATTTTAACTGATTTATCTGGGGTCACACACCTAGTGAGTTTTTGAGGTCAAAGCTGAAAGCAGATATGATTCCAAGTCCAGCATTCTATCTGCTATTCCAGGCTATATCTCTTAAATAATCACAAAAAATAACAAGTTACTAGCCTGTGTATACTATTGGTCCCCACACATTATCAAGATCTAGAGAAAAGGCTCTCTATGCCTTAGGCAGACCCTTTTGCAGATAATTCTGGAAGAACAAGGGACAAGTTTTCACAGGATATGATGCTATGAATAACATAAGGTGTTGAATTGAACACTGTTAGCCAAAGGAACCATCAAAGTATCATATATATCTGCATAATGAGGCAGACCACCAACAAGCAGAACAAAGATTTGGAAGAGCCTAAAATTTTAAGATCGCTTCAGGACTGCTTAAAAGAAGAGGCTCTAGTGTAGGGATCAAGTTACAAGGGTTCAAGTCACATTTAAAAATGAGTTAAAGAAACTAACTTCAAGCAATTCACATCTGAAGACTTCATCTGCAAAATGAGAGGGTTAGGCTAAAAGATTTCCTGTAGCAGAAAGAGGGCTGAATTGAACGTCAGAATATCTGGCTTTGAATCCTAGCCCTTTCATTTGTTACTTGTGTGACTTTAACCTTGGGTAACTAAAAAAAAAAAAAAACTTAAGAGTCTTGGCTTCCTGATCTATAAAATAAGGGGGTTTTATTTGATTCAACAAATGTTTAGTAAGATGAAACTTTATGAAACTTACTGGAGTAGAAATAAGAAAGGAAGGAAAGAAGCTTAGGATGAAAGAAGAATTGTTCAGGGAGGTCACATTTTACTGGGAGATACAACATAGAAATATTTCAAAGAGAACTGGAATGAGATAGACTAGTCATAGAAAGTAAAAGGAATTCTTTATCAGGACAAGAGGACATAAAGGAATTTTGGTGAAGATCATAGTATCATAAGATTTAAAGCTGGAAGGGTCTTCAGATATCATTTAGTCTAAGACTTTCATTTTACAGATAAAAATAGGTCCAAATGAGCATATGATTTGTTGTCAGTATTACAGAAAGAATGAGAGCCACAACTTGAAACTATGTCCTTTGATTCCAAATCAAGGACCTTTTGACTACATCCTGCTGTCATAGTGACAAAGAATTCTAGAGTAGTAGCTACTGGATTGTTGAAAAAGGTGAGCTTCAGATTCTGTCCAGATGAGAAGAAAAATGAAATAAGAATTGTGATGATGGACTGGGAGAATATAGAGGGAACAAGGCAACAAATGACCTGATGAAGATACAGAAAAGATACAATCACCATCATCCTAGAAGTATACATAACAGGAAGGAAAATTTTACACCTTGAAAAAACTAGATAAAAGCTAATTGTACTCAAAAACATATATTGGAGAGAGGGAAAAAATCAAAAACAAATAAGCAAGCTTATTTTTCCTCTTTTCCCAATATAGAAAAGAAAAAATGACCAAGAAGAGAAGCTTCTCAATTATTCACACCACATGACAACAAAAAAGATGCCCTTTTCCTCTAATCTAAACAAAAGATTCATCTACTCTAAAGTAGATATGTGTTAAGTCCAAAAGAATGGTTTCTGCTGACTTATCTAAGGGTCAGAGTTGAAATATGAGGCACATGATTTAAAAGAAGGCTTCAATTTAGGTGACCTGCAGATAAGGAGCTTCATTCTTCACCATAATCAATCACCTTCAGGGGCAGTGTGCTAGCACCCAGAGTGGAGAAAGCAAACAAGTCAAAGACTGGGAAGCTGAGATCTGCCAGAATGAGATGCCATGGTTTTGCAGCAAGCCATGTTGTGTCAGCTCTATTCTAATGCTTCAAGGAAAGCACGATAACTTAACTCAACAGAACAATGAAGGATGGGAAGCAAAATAATTTTCCATTCTGTTTTCATGGAAAGTGGTCTATGAATTTAGCCTGTTCAATTTAGCCTAAAAAGACATTTTATACTGTGAAATCCATGGCTCATATGTTATTTCTCATGATTTGAGAGGAAGCCTAGTTTAGTAACTAGATTCCAATACTACCTGAGACACTTACTAGCTGTGGAACCTCTAAAAAGTCACATAACCCCTCTGGGTCTTGCTTTTCTCAATTGTAGAAAGGAGTTGGACTGCATAACCTCATAGATCCCTTCCATTTCTAAATTAAACATACTATGTCCTTGATAAATTTTGACAATAGAACCACAAGCCTTAGTGAGAAATGGACATTAGCTGTTTTCTTCAAATGACAAGGATGTTATCTAACCTTAAAACTTTGTAGGTAAAGAAATTGAAGACCAAAATATTTGAATAACTTTCACAAGGGGGATATAAAGTAATCTTCTAGTGGCAAAACAGACTAAAACAAAGGAGGCAGAAGAGCAAAAAACAGCTTTGACTCTAACTAGCTTTGTAACATCAGAGAAATCAAATAATCTCTCTGAGTCTACATCCCCATCAATGAAAACGAGGGTGGAGGAGGAAGCAGAGGTTAGATGAGATGACATCTTATTTCAAGCTCCAACATTTTATAATTCAGCCTTAGAAATAGAGATGCACAATGTGTCAAAATTTAGGATGGTCTATCAGTAATCCAATTAAGAAAATGTTCATTTTGACCATTGATAAACCATAAGGTTATAGAATAAAGTTCTTTTAGAAAGGAAATGCATTATTTAATTATGCTTCCTATTTATATATTTTCATTTTTCACTTCAAAGATTGGTCACATATTATGTTAAAGATGAGCTCCAAATGAACAAAAAATCCCAACTGGGTTAGGTAAATTTTTTAAAGTTCAGAGGATGCTTATTAAACTGTATGATTTGTAAGAAATGTAATGATTGAGTTAATAAAAAAAGGATTCATTTTTGTCCCTTTCTTTCTAAATGATCATCAAATTTACATCTTTGAACAGAATATAATTATTTGTAACAAGAAAGCCTTTACCCTAAAAAGACTGCAGATCTTCCTAATGTTACCTCACAACTGTAGAAAGTGAGAGAAAGCAAAATATAGATGAGAGGGGCAGCTGGGTAGCTCAGTGAATTGAGAGCCAGGCCTAGAGACGGGAGGTCCTAGGTTCAAATCCGGCCTCAGACACTTCCCAGCTGTGTGACCCTGGGCAAGTCACTTGACCCCCATTGCCCACCCTTACCACTCTTCCATCTGTGAGCTAATACACAGAAGTTAAGGATTTAAAAAAAAAACAACAAAAAAATATAGATGAGAAACAAGAGACATATTTGGTTTCTCTTAATATTTTAAAAAACAATGGTCAGGAAGTATGGATTATGCAGCATTTAATTATAACAAATTTGAGAATTGGCCATCTTAGAAAATGGAGTACAAATGAATACATAATTAAACAATCAAAACACTAAATTTTGGAAAAAAATGTTCCTCTAGACTTCAGCTTTTTCATCTGTGAAGTAGAATAGGAAACAGACTAGATTTCTAAAGACCTTTCTAGCTCAAAGGTGTTTTGTTGTCGTTTTGTTTTATTTTGTTTAAGTGGAGGAGTGGGACAACCAAATAAGTTGTTTTGCTTAATGGGTGAGGAAGGAGAGAGGAAAAGGAAATTACTTATAAGGTTTGGTCAAACAATAAAATAATTGACTATCAAAGTATATATTATGAAGAGGGATGCAAAAAGTAACTAATTTGAAAAGGATTCATTGAGATCCTAGTAGGTGCCAGATGATACAGATAAAAACAAAACAAACAAAACTCAACCTGAAACACACCTAGACTTCAAAGAAATTAAATTATACAGGGAAAATTGAAGTTCATGAGTACACAGATTAAAAAATACAAAACATGACAAGTAATATAAAGTCTCAGTGTAGGAAGATCTTTAACAGAAGAGGATTAGAAAAGGCCTACTATAGGAGATAAACACTTAAACTAAGTTTTGAAGATCACTAGGGATTCTAGAAGGTATAGCTGAGGAGAGAATTCATTCCATTATGGGGAAGGTGGTTTGGAGGGAACTGTATTCAAAAGCAAAGAAATGAAATATCATGAATGACTATAGAATTAGAAATAGAATTCTCTGACTTTTAAATCCCTTCACAATATGATCCTGACCTATCTTTCCAAACTTGTTATATATTAACTCCCTTCCCATAATCAAAAATCTAGACAAAAAGGCTATGCCTGCTTGCCACTTGGTACTCTTCACAACTCCTTGCTTCTTTGAAAGACCTTTCAGCCTTTCCTGAAATTCACTCCCTTTGTCCCTTCAATCTCATAGAATTCTTTATGTCCTTCAAGCCTTGCCACATAAATGACATTCTACATAAAGTTTTTCCTGATCCTTTTCCCACAACCTGTTAGTAATCTCTATTTAAACTGCCTTATGTTTATTTGCTATTTATTCTGTACACAAACGTGTGCACACACACACACACACACACACACACACACACACAAGTATTTCAAAAGTCTTAAACTATCAAAGCTTAAAACTGCACTAAGACTTTTAGGATATCACATTTTGTGTTTTGGTTATCTCCAGCAAGAGAATATAACCTCCTAGAGACCAAGCATTTTTTTGTTTATTTCTTTATTTCCTTATCCCAACAGTTGGTAAATGACTCAGTACTCACTTAATAAATGTTTGATGAGTGATTGACTGAGATGAGCAATAGCAAGTACTTCAATTAATTTGAAAAATAAGGATGTCAGAGAAGAAACTAATGGGAAATAAAAATTAAGAGATTTTATGCATTAAATAGATAATTGTTTTTAATCCTACATGCAATAATGAACTGCTGAAGATTATTAAGTAGGACAGTGAAATGGTAAGACCAATATTATGTGAATTTTTTTTGACATCTCTATGGAACCAAGACTAGAAAAGGGGAGAGATTTGAAGCAGTAATGCTAATTGAGAAACCATTATATTAGCCATGATAAAAGTTGATAAAGACCTGAAGTTTATTAGCAAGTATATCAACTCAATTAATTGGCATAGTGGAAAAAAACATTAGATTTGAAATTAGAAGTACTAAAGAATATTCTGGTTCTACCACCTATGTGATGATAAGAACGTGACTAATACATGGTCCCCAATTACTAGACATCTCTATCTCCATGTCCTGTAGATAATTCAAACTCAGTGTGTCTAAATTGGTACTTAATCCTTCCTTCTACCCTGGCCCAAACCCACCTCTCTACCTAATTTTCCTACTTCTGTCAAACATATAACTCTCCTTCCTATCTCACAGGTTCACAGTCTTAAACTCTTTCTTCTTCAGATCTCTGTTCTTCTCCATATACCACATTTTGCTCATTACCCAAGTTGTAATGATTTGGAATCCATAACATGACTTGCATTCCTTTCTCTCTTTTCCCATTGCCCCTATCATAGTTCAAGCCCTCATTCCCTTCCAACGTGACAATCGCTATAGCCTCCTAAACAGCCTTCCTGCCTTCCATCTGTCTCTTTCCTCAGTACATCTCCCTCACGTGTGCCAAATTGATATTCCTAAAACAAGTTAGGCCCTTGCTCAAGAAGCTTCATTGACTTTGTCTCCTCTAAAGATAAAAGACAAATTTCTCCATTTGGCATGAAAATCTCCTCACAGCCTTTTTATCACCTTTCTTTTACATATAATATTATAATAAAATTCTTAAAAAATAGGTCTTCTTAATGACTCTTATTTATAGCAGTCCATCTCAAGCCTTTATGCCAGGCTCTTTCATGTTGGGGTTATCTTTGCTCTTCACCACAGCCTCTTGGAAGCCCTAGTACCCATTGGGGCATATGCTAAGTGCTTCCTCTTACAAGAGATTCTTTTTATTGCCTCATTTGTTCATGTTGGACACCCAAATCATTTTGTACTTAGAATAGACTTTGAGTTGACTCCTTTATGAGAATGTCATTTCCCCTAGTAGTATGTTTGCTACTGTCGAAAGGAGAAAAATGTTTCATTTTAGGCTTTGTATTCTCAGTACCTGCATTGTGCTTGACATATAGTGAGCACTTAAAAAAATACTTGTTCAACTAAAAAGAATCCTATATATAATGAGGGATTTAGTATATAAGTTTCCTTCCAGCTCTAAAACTATAATCTTATAAATAATTTTCCACCTCCTACAATACAGTATGGCACTGTTATTATAAAGGCAATTTAGATATCAGTGTCATTCTCTACTATTCTTAGTATTGATTAACTCCCTTCTTTGAATCTACCTATACAATTGTAATTTACATATGAAACTTGTTTCTAAAAAGTTCAGTGTAAATCAATTTGAGTAAAATGGAATCATATTGTCCCTTATTACACTAAGATTCTAGAAATACTTCATCTGATTGATCTTCAGATGGCAAGTGGCTTTTAACTTTCTCTATCAATTAGGCAATGATGTGTAACTAAATACAGATAGAGAAAAGTTTCCATCTAAAATCTAAGAAAGCCAAGATCCCCTTGCCAATACAAATAAGATCTAAAATATCTTATTTCTTTCTCTCTTTCTCTCTCTGCATCTCTGTCTCTGTCTCTCTATCTGTATTTATCTCTGTATCTGTCTGTCTGTCTCTCTCCTTGCACCATGGTAAATCTGTTTTGGTGTAGGGCAAGGGGGCATAGTGGTAAGACCAGTTCTCCCTACTAAATTGAAAGCTTTTTGAAGACATGGGTTATATTTTATATTTCTCTGTCTTGAATCAATGATAATAGCTAGTACAAAGTTTGTCACAAAGTAGGCAGATATATAAAGCTACATAAATAACTCATTAAACACATACAAATACAAGTATTTATATAAGGTACAAGTGTGAAAGTTATTACTAGTCAGAAAGCAGATAAAGATCAAAGAAAGCTTCTAGGAGGAAGTAGTATTTGAGTTAGAGGTTGTTAAAGAATGACTACAAATTGAACAAAAAAGGAGGTAGAGGCACTTCCACAAAGGGAGAACTGTGTGCCATAAAGGGCTATACAATAAGGCATAGCCTTAAAGTCTGGGAGAGGATATGACATGCACATAAAGTGGTATAACACAAAATAATGTGATATAGTAAGTTTAAAATAATACACAATTAAATCAAGTAATCATATTTTATCTGTCCTGGTCAGACCATGATTGGAGTACTGTGTTCAATATTTGGCATTAAAGTTTAGGAAGGATATTGATATTGGATAACATCCAGTGAAGGGCGAACAGATTGATGAAAGTTTTCTGGTTCATGACACAATAAAGATCAGGTTTGAAAGGGCAGCTGGGTAGCTCAGTGGATTGAGAGTCAGGCCTAGAGACGGGAGGTCTTAGGTTCAAATCCAGCCTCAGACACTTCCCAGCTGTGTGACCCTGGGCAAGTCACTTGACCCCCATTGCCCACCCTTACCACTCTTCCACCTATGAGCCAATACACAGAAGTTAAGGGTAAAAAAAAATCAGGTTTGAAGGAGTTAAGGATGTTCAGTCTGAGTAAGAAAAGATATTGGGGAGGTGATACTGTGACTGTCTTTAAAAATTTTTAATTCTATCACTTGGAAGAGGAGTTAGATTTTCTCTACATGGACCCAAAATAATTATTTAGGAATAATACAAAGTTGTAAAGAGAAAAATATTAAACTACACCTAAGGAAAAACTTCCTAATGATTACAGTTATTCAAAAGTGGAATGGGCTACTTCCAAAGGTAGTGGTTACAGACTCAATGGAGGTTTTTGGACAAAAACCAGATGAGTATTTATTTGTCAAGCATAACAGAGGTGGGGATCTTATTCAGAGTTGGTTGACGTATTTGACCTCAGAAAGCGTTTGAAGTTCTTAGCTTCCATGATTATGTGAAAAGCAGAGAAAACTAGTTATATTTAATTCATCTAGGAAACAAACCCTATATAAATGCAATCATTGTGATATAAAGGAAGTTCCAAAAGTTAACCTGACTAATCATCAGAAGACCCATACAGTAACAACAGTAATGATAAGACTAATATTTATATTGAGTTTTGGGGTTTGCAAAGCAATTTACAAATATTATCTCGATCCTCCTGACAATTCTGGAAGGTAAGTGCCATTATTATTATTCACTCTTTGCAAATGAGGAAACTCATACAGAAAGTGTTTAAATGACTTACTCAGGATCACATATCTAGATTGGACTTGACCTTAGTTCTTCAAGACTCCTGTTCTAGCCCTGTCTTCATCATGCCACCTAGATGTCTCACAAAGGAAAATTCTTACAAAGAAGTTAGTGAAACAAAGGTTTCATTTAGAGCTGTGGCATTTGAAATTATTGTAAACATCTCCCAGGACTCTCTGCTACAACTTCCCCCAACACCTCCCACTTCCTTTCTGGGAGGTATCTGACAAAGTATAGAAGAGACAGTTTGGCACTTTTTTCACTCTCTGCTCTCTCAAGCATGGAGGCTGGCTGACTCTCTCTGATCCTGGACTCTCTCTACTGGGGAGACCCTTTTCTGCCACTTAACCTTTCCCTTTTCTAATTAAAATAAAACCTAACTATTCTAAACCCTAAGTTGCTCTCTTTTCTTTTGTTTGAGTTTCGAAGGCCTCTGGTCAATTTTCCCCTGTCTGGGCTGGGACCTCTACCTTCCTTTCCCTTCCTTTCCCTTCCTCTCTCCTTTCTCCCATCCATTACACCTTCCTACCTTCCTCCCTTCACCCCCTCACAAAACACAGCCCCAAATATTGATAAGAAGGAAAAAAAAACCTTAGGGTAAATATGAGAGAGAATCAGCCAACATTCAATTTTTTAAATGAATATTAGCAGTAGTTATTGCATACAAGAGGCATGGAATAAAATCATATTCAAATTCATTGGAAGGGAGGAGATAACCTTTGTTGAAAGGGAAGATTTTTAAAATGAGCTTTGAAGAGAAAATAGTATTTCCAAAGGTAAAAATGAGGAGGAGGACATTTTAAATGTAAAGGTTTGGGATAGACTTGAACAAAGATACAAAGACATGAAATCAGAGCAGAGCAAATAATGTTCTTTGACTGGAGCACAGAACAAGTAATCAGGACTAATATAAGATATGGAGATAAAGAAAGATTAGAGACAGACTGTGAAGAATTTTGAAAATCAGACAGAAGTTTTAACTTTGGTTGGTAATGGGAAGACACTGAAATGGGGTATTCAACTATGTCTCATCACTACAAATATGCAATTGTATAGCATGTGGCCTGTCCATCTGTTAGTCTTTACTTTCATTACATGATCGGTTCATTCTCTTTTCTAGGCATACATCTCTTTAATAGCTTTCTCACCACAACTTGAGTATAATTTTAGTTGGCAATAAGCTAAAGCATATTTTCATCTACCCTATATCTCCCAATTGCCCTTTGAGTGATTTAAAAATTCCCAAATACAGCTTAGCCTACTCTCTTGCTCCTGTTTAATTGTGGGCTCCATTCATTGCTTAGTTTCATTTTTTTAAGATAGATATACTAGTACTCAAACCTGATGATTTATGTGATACTTATAGGATCTAAAAATTATTCCAAAACTTAGAAGTTTTAGGCAAGAAGAGGAAGGCTAAATGTAAAATAACTTGTATTTTCCTTACTGGTCTCCAGTCAAAGAAAGGAATTAAAAAGAAAACATGTGATATGAGAAGTGAATAGTTGGCTAAGAACACAACATAAGAGAATGTGATTTGACATTGTGAACTATGGCAAAAATATCAAGATGACAGACATCTTGACAAGGGTTAGAATGAGACTAACAAAGTCTGGCAAGACTATGTTTGACCACTGCTAGAGAGACTAAGTTCTGAATTGCAGTGAGCTAAAGCTGATGTGATGTCCACACTAAGTCCAAGGTGTTGGGACTAAAGGGACTTTCAACCACCTTAGGAAGAGTGAATTGACAAGGGGCACAAACACAGGGCAGCTGGATGATACAGGGGATAGACTACTGGGTCTGGAGTCAGGAAGACAAGTTCAAATCCTGTCCTAGACAGGACTGCATGACTCTGGGCAAGTCACTTAACCCTTTTTGCCTCACTTTCTCATCTGTAAGATGAGCTAGAGAAGGAAATGGCAAACCACTCCTGTATCAGACTTTGCCAAAACTACTGAACAACAAAAATAAACTCAGTAGGTCAAAGCTCTCACGCTGATCAGTAGGGCAATCAGTTCTGTGAATATGTCTAGCCTTGACAAGATAGATAGGCTCAGTCCCCAAACCAACAAAAGCAATAGGAAGAGCAAAAATAATAATAGTAATAAAAGTATATTATCTTGGAAATTCCTCAGATGGGTTTTAAATTCTTTTTAAAAGGTATATACACATATACACCACGAGAGGAAGAGAAAGAGATGCATGTATGTATATTTGGATTCATCTAGGTATATCCCTTAGAAAGTGACTATTGTGAAGAAAGATGAAAGGAAGAAGAGTCATTGAAGTATCCAGAAGCTTAGAGCAGACAGAAGTCTAAAATAGGAAGTAAGAGGTTTCTGTTTGCTTTATTATAATGTATACATAAATACCTGAAGTTTATGCAACAAAGAGGAATTAATGGCTTCAATGCATGAGGAAGTTATAACACACTGTTCACTCTACGAATTTTTCTCTAATATAAGTGATGTGTGCCTTATTTCACAATATGATGAACATAGACATACATATTATATGATAACATATGTACCACCTATAAAATATTACCTGCCATATTGGGGAAGGGAGAGAGATGGGAGAGAGAGAGAATATGGAACACAGAATGTCAGAAAACAGTGATTAAAATTATATCAACATGTAAAAAAATAAAGTCAACCTACAGATTTTTTTTAAAAAGAAGTTATAACAGAATATGGCTTTGGATGAATATACTTCAGTCAACTAGAAAAGGATAGGTAAAGGTAGGGGTAAACCTCTATTTTTTAAATATTAAACTCATGTGAATAAAACGAGGGAGAGTATGGTGGTGGGCTTTTGTGAGATGACCAATCAAAGGAAAAGCATAAGTGATTTCCTTATCACAGTAGAGGGAAATGAACTAACTTAAGGAGTTTGGAAAAATGATCATCAGCCTAGCACAGAGGCATGATATAGCAGTGAGAGGGAATGTGGATTTGTGAGACATCTATTGGAGTTCTCTGTCTTTGCCAAAATCATTAATGATAATTTATCCTTCAAAGGGTAGAGGACACAACAAGGTAAAGTTATATTCTGGGCTTATTCCCATTAACATGAAAGAACTGATTGCTCTGGTGGAAATAAAGACCTATTGGGAGTAAATGGCATTCTCTCCTAGAGTTGTGATATAGGGAAAAAAGCTAGGCATAGTTTGACAACCACCATGGATTTGGGAGGAAAGCAGATTTCAAGGGTTCAGGAAGAATGATAGGATTCCAAGGAACAAAATTTTATATATAAGTTCAGCACAAGAAAGATGAGAATCTCCTAAGAAAGAAATTCAGAAAATTTGAAGAGAAATAATTAAAATGGATAAGAAAAAATGGTACTAGTTTGAAGAGACTAATGTGGAAATATATGGGCCTCATTGAATAATTTAGATTTTTTTAAAGCTATGCACTGAACATGGAAGCAAATACAGTTAATAGGATAAAGAGAAGATTAGTAGTAATAATATTATTTTCAAGTAGTACTTTTAAATAGTAATAATAACATTCATGTAGCACTTATATCAAATGTTTACTCAGACAACTGAATTTAGCAAAGGAAACCAAGAGTAACAAAAAAGTGTTTTTTCCTTTTAGGAGGTCAGGTGGGGAGGTTATTTTAAAATATATGGAGAGAAATATAAGGATAAAATAAGGGATAAGAACACTCATTCGTATAAAGGGAACAATGGTAACTGATGGAAATGAGAAGAAAGTATTATTCAATTTTATTTTGCTTCTGCCAAAAGCAAAGACCTGTCTTTAAAATTTGCTTCTTCCAAATGAAAATGGAATTGGAAATGATATGTAAACATGACTAACTAAAATAAATAAGGTAAGAGTAAAAGAGAATACAGTAACCCTTACAGAAACTGAAAACACCTGATCCATATGAAATATATAATCAGGTACTGAAACAACTGGAATATGGGATTATTGAACCATTGATATTAGAAAGATCAAACATATGTTTTTAGAAGGATCATGTAAAACAGTAGGTGTGGTAGAAGTGGAGAATCACAAAAGTCCCAAATTTTAGTTTGTTTGAAGTTAAAAAATGTAATCTTGAATAATTCAAGGACTTTATCTTGATTTTAATCTTCAGAAAATTTTAGAATTGATCATAAAATAAATGGCTAATGAATTTCTAAAAAAAACAATGGTTACAAAAAAACAATATGGCTTCATCAAAAACAGGCCATTCCAAGTTATATCATATTACCAGGAAGAGGAGTGAGAGAGAGGGAGGGAGAGACCATGGATCATATAATATCAGGACATGATTATTGAAAATTATGCCTATGTATAATATGAAAAAAAACTTCAAGAAAAAGAACAGATCATAATATACAACTTTTGGAGGGGAAAGAAGGGGAAATGGATCAAGGGAATGTTGTAAATCTAGTTACCTAGATTTTAGCAAATCATTTGAGAAGAGTATAAAAGGACACTATTCTTCTGGAGACTAATAAACTACATGACTATAAAATTAAGTGAATTAGTCATTTGAAATGGCTTAAATTGTTATTAATTTAAATATTAATAATTATTAATGGTTCAATAATACATTGTTTGAGATTTCCAGTGAAATACCACAAAGATCCATGACTTACCTTGTGCCAATAGACATTTTTTTTTTATCAATGATTTGGAGAGAGCCATAAATGGCATTCTTATCAAATTTTAATATGGCATAAAACTAAAAGGGATAAGTGGTATATAAAATCAGATGCCCAAAATATATTGAAAAGTTACAATATTGATTTTAATCTAATAAGACTACATTTAAAAGGACTAAATGTAATGTTTTACATTTAGGTTCAAAAACTGACTTTACAAATTAAATAATAGTTTGAAAAAAAGTTAAAAGGATTTTATTGATGTATAAGCTCATTAGGAGTCAATATTGGAATGTGACAGAAAACTAATTCAAACTTCTGCTATGTTAAGAGAAATAATTTCCAGGGATTTGAAGTTCTTTCTATAGTCTGTGTTAGTTCAACTA
Source organism: Gracilinanus agilis (assembly GCF_016433145.1). Lineage (NCBI taxonomy): Eukaryota > Metazoa > Chordata > Mammalia > Didelphimorphia > Didelphidae > Gracilinanus > Gracilinanus agilis. The sequence goes on along the minus strand of NC_058131.1, from coordinate 203,440,402 downwards.
TATTTCAACTATTGTGATCTGTTCTACAAAGTATAGTTTATTAAGTACATATTAAATGATCTGTCTGATAAAGGATAAGCAGAATGGTAAAGGGTCTTGAAATTATACCATTTGAAGATTGGTTAGAGAAACTGACGATATTTAGCTTTCAGAAGAAAAGGCAGGACATGATAGCAATGTTGAAATATTTGAAAGGGTGTCAAATATTTGAAAGGGGAAGTTAAGTGGCACAGTAGATAGAGTTCCAGGCTTGAACTCAAGAAAAATCATCTTCCTAAATTCAAATCTGGCCTCATATACTTAATTGCTATGTGACTCTGGGCAAGTCACTCAACTCTGTTTGCCTCAGTTTCCTCAATTACAGAAGAAGAAAATGTAAAATTGCTCCAGTATCTTTGCCAAGAAAATCGCAAAAGTGATTACAAAGGGTTGGACATATTTGAAAGCTACTGAACAGGGAGGAAGAAAGAAGGGAAGGAAGGAAGAGAAGGAAAAAAAGAGAGAAATAAAATTATGGTGATAACTACTGGTCAATATATCTATTTTCTTCTCTCAATGACATCTTTATAAAATCATTTTCACAGCTATTTATACTTACTGGGTGTATGGAAAAGGAAAAAAGGAAGACTTACATTTGTAATTTTACAAAAGACCAAAACTTTATTATTTATTCAATCCAAGTTACTAAGAATTTATTAAATTTTCACAAGATATAAGGTTTTAGGCTCTTTGCTGGTGATCAAAAAAGAAAACAAAAGAATAGGCCCTTTCCTTAAGAACTTTTTACCTACTTGGAAAAAATACAGCATTTTATATAATTAAGTAAAAAAAAAAAAAACAAGAAAATTTGAAATAAAGAGTACACTTATTTAAGAGTTCTATAACTACCTTTCAGTCTCATAATTAACTAAAAATAGAAAACAATATTCCTTTTGCTTATTGTTGTTTGACTAAAAATAGCATTATATTTAGTAGAATAAAATGCTACTTTAATGTTTCTCCACCAAAAAAGATATATCCCATGATTCAGATATTAAAAAACCAATTCGTTTAATAACTTTATGATTAGAAATATCAAGTCTAAAACTGGAGGATGGATACTCACCAATGGATTTTACAGCTGTAATGAAATACATGCATGTAGAAGAGGCATTACCAGTAAATGTGGAAGTCTTCTAGAAGTTCCTTTTGAATACATTGTTATAATTGCATGAAGGTCCTAGAAATAAGCAGAACCAATCATAAATAACCATTTATTTAGCATCTGTTATGTGCCAGATAATGTGCTAAATACATACTGAAGATACAAAAAGAGGCAAAATATGGTTCCTAATCTCAAGAAGCTTATACTCTAATGGGGGGAATCCACGAATCAACAAATATGTATAAACAATTTATATCCTGGATAGATAGGAAACCTCTCAATAAGACCTCCAAAATGAGATCCACAGTCACTCAAAGGAAATTGGTATAACTACTGCAAGGAAGAAACAAGTAGATTTTTTAAAATGCCTGTTATTGAGATTATGCCACAGTCTGTCAGTACAAATATCTAATGATGAAAAGATTACTGGGTAAAGAATTGAATAACAAGAGGAAAGCAGACCGGATTTCCTTTGAAAAAATTGGTAGCAATTTTAATGCTCTAAGCTTATTGTTTTGACAAGGCCTATTTTTATTTTGCTCGCCAATATTCTTTTAGACCAATGCAATATGACTGTAAAGAATATATTCTCCAAAAGAATAAATAACTTTTAAAAAATAGAAGTTTAAAAAGTCAGCCAAATAACAGATAAAGTCATATCCTGGACCTGAGACAACTGCAACATCTTAACAACAAAGAATCACGGATAAGTAGTGTAAAATCCTATATGAAAGAAATGTATGTCCAGAAAAGAAGGTAAGCAGATCATGTACAGATGCTGAGGACAAGCTGTGTATTCTTATGGTATACATGACCAAAATGGGGAAGAAATACAAAATTGTGCCATTCAAAAATTGGTTAAAAGACTAGGGATGGTTATACTGGAGAGGAGATAACTTATAATTGCCATGATATAAAGGAATTAGATTTCCTCTGCTAGGACCAAAAGAACAGAAATCAGATCAAGTGATGAAAATTATAGTCAGGTTTCAACTTAATGTAAAAAAAACTAGCTAATAGAGCTTCTCTTCTCAAATGGGTAACAGATTCCCTAATACTGGAAACATCCAAGCATAATCTGGATAGCTAATTGTTAGGAATTTTCTAAAGGACATTATCATAAATTTCAATTTTACTTACTTTTTAGACTCCTTCCAGTTCTGAAATTTGTAACTCTGAATGGTTTATATAGGGATTAATTAGATTAGATGAATCCCAAGCCTGAACACTAGAATTAATCTAACTCTCAATTTTACCATTCTCTACCAGATACTTGGTAGGGTATTTAGGGACTAAAAAGAAATATCTTAAACATGTGATCTTTATAGATAACATAATTTTACCTATGATGAGCCCTAAATTTGAAACAATTTGACTCAGATTCAGATCCAGCTCTACAATATATCCGAGCTTGGGAAATATGCTTATATCTCTGCTTCTCATTTTTCTGAAGTATAGAATGAGGAATATTTTTTTAATCTCTCATCCTTTTCAAGTCTAAATCAGAATCATAGAATTCAGTTGGAAAGAGTCTCAGGAGTTATGTAATTCAGAAATGTCAGATATACCACTTAGCCACATGCTACCCACAATATTTTGTAGTACAGGCTAAAGCAGATTAAAATCTAATTGGGAAATATTTAACAAAATAAGTAAAAATAACATAGAATATATGATTTTCTAAATCAATATGTGTCTTCAGGGAAACTTATGTAAGACTGAATGGCCCTATTTTTTATTTGAGTTTGACATCATTGGTCTAGTCCACTCAATGCCTGAAAAGAAACCCTTCTACAATATACTCATTAGTGTTCATCTAGCCTTTGCCTATGTAATTCAAATAAAAGGGTAACTCATGCCTTTTAGTAAATACTTATCAATTTAGGAATCTGTGACATCTAAGCCAATACGATATGAGTAGAATATATGATACTTAGAAGGATGTTCTGAGTAGATTCTCAGAAGAATTTTATAGCTCCCCCAAAAGAAAGAGTAGGGGAAAAAGAGGTCCAAAGGTAATACTGGTCATAGTATATGGTAAGCATACATGACAAAGTCTTCTATGTGCCCATGGAACTTGAGGGCATGTGCATTTATAGGCAATATTTCATTAATTTTTAATTAAAATATTCATTAAAGAAGTCACTATGTTTTACTTGGGTGAGATAAAAATGGAAATTGTATGTATATAAAAAATTTCCATTTATATATATACATATAAATAATTTCCATTTATATATATATATATATTTCTTTTATTCCTTAAAGAAAGAAGGAGTCATTTGCAGTCATGCAGTTATGGAATGTCCCCACTGGCATCTAAATATGATGAGATAGGGGTTGAAGGGAAGGGGACAAACATTTACTAGGTGTCCAAGGTACTATATTATCTCATTTTATCAAGACAACAACCCTGGAAGGTAGTTGTTATTACCTCCATTTTACAGTTGAAGAAACCATGGCAGACATAGGTTACATGAATTCCCCAAGGTCACATAAAGATTATATGTCCAAGGTTGTCTTTGGTATCTTCCTAACTCTAGACCCAGTAATCTTTACTATTCTATCCAGCTATCACAAAATAATAATTTAAACTAAGAGACATACCAGTAGTAATAAAAAAAATTTATGAAATACACTTAAATATGCTCACAAAGATATAGATCTTCAAGGGGTTAAAATCTTCCTTCTGAATTCATATACATGAGATAAACAGTTTTGATGACAAAGAATGTTCTGACATGATGCATTCTCTGCCAATCTCCTATTTTCATTTTCATAGGATCATAGAATTCAGAGCTGAAAGAGAATGAAGAAATCAACTCATCAAACCTGCTCATTTCCAGAGAAGAAAGGTCTTTGAAACATGGAGAAACCTCTAATGATATAATTTCAATTATTAATAGAAATATTCAACATCCATTTCAATTATTAATAGAAATATTCAAAATTCATAAAACCCAAATTTAGTTATACAAGAAAATATTTACCAATGAAATAAACCTTACTTATTAGGTAATAAGGTAGTATATGTGTCCAAGTACATGGTAACATCTAAATGAGGTTCATGACTTCACCTGAGCTTTGGGAAGCACTTATGAGATGCTTTCTTGGATTTTTCTAGCTGTATCAGAAAGAATTATTCAGTTCCAGACTTAGCACAAACCTTGCTCTGATCTTCTACCCACCTCCTGATATTTAGATTTACCTCCTCATTTCCACTCATTTTCTTTCATAATCTTGATCTAATAAAAATGTGTTGAAATTTTGAAATATCCTCCTAGTCATTCTTTTTGACTATTTTTTCATCTGCAATTTATCTTTTATATCATTGTCTAAGGAACATATATAATGTACCTCTCTAATTTTCTCTCTCAAAAATTTGATCATGAGTGAAAGGAATTTTAGAGATAATTTAGTCCAACTCCTTCATTTTATGAATGAGGACAATGGAACTCAAAGATATTATGTCAGTTGACAATGGTTATACAGGACAGTTGTAAGGGACTCATGATGAAAAAGGATTGCCATAGAAGAAACATAAAGACTCCAAATGCAGATTGATAAATGCCAGCCTTTCCTTCATTTTCTCCATTAATTTTTCTCTAGTATAAATAATGTATATCATTCCACAACATGAGGAACATGGAAATTTGTTTTATATGATAACATATGTATAGTGTATAACCTATATCATATTATCTGCCTTCTTGAGGAAGGCAGAGGATTAGGTGGAAGGAAGAAAACATGGATTGCAAAATGTCAGAAAATGAGTATTAAAATTACATCAATATGTAATATAGATAAAAATGAAAACCATGAACTTTTCAGCTTAGCCTATAAGGCCCTTCAAGATCTAGTTCTAACCAACTTTATTCTACTCTACTCTTCTTCATGTGAGAACTAGCATAGTGGCTAGAGAGCTAGCCTTAAATCCAGAAAGATTTGGGTTTGAATCTAGCCCCTGACACATATTTAGTCAAGTGACTCTGGACAAGTAATTTACTATCTCAAATCTTTAAGTAACTATCTAAGACAAGTTACAGAAAATGTACCCACATGAACTGGCATAACCATCATATGGGTATTCCCTAAACCAAAAAAATCATCAGGCTGGTCTTAGATCATGTGCTGAATATTCTAACCAAACGAAATACTAGAAACAAAGCAGTCATGCCTCCATCAAACAAAACTCTGGAAAGCCTAAAAGATGCCCCCAGTTAGCAAAGCTCTGGTATAGCCATAATGCAGCTAAAGTCAGACACATAACTCACTCCTCATCGGAGACCTCAACCCTTCCTTCTCCTCCCTCTTTTCTGAAACTGGATGTTCCTAACAAAAACCACTGGTGTATGCATTCTAAAGGAATCTGGGTTAGATGGTTGCCCATTGACATATTGATTTATCAGCCTATAGAAAACTCTGTCTAGATTTGATGACATAAACCAAAGCCATTGTACTAAGCTTATAAACCCTTACTATCTATTGTGTATGTGGAAAACTTACCTAATCCCTCAGCCTGTTCAAATCTTTTTTATAATTTATAAGCTATGATCAATAAAATTTGCCATGATTTGCTACCAACTTGTCTCTGGCCCTCTTAATCCCCAAACCTATTTTCTCATCTTCCCCAGCCCATCCTGGGGTCCTTTCAATTATTTGATAGAGCTGGTCTCTATCACTTCTCCTTTGTACTTCTTATCACAGATTCTACCTTATCTGTAGGTATTTTAAGATCTTTTCCTACCTATAATAGAGTACAATCTCTTTGAAGGTAAGGATTGTATTTTTTTTAATTTTATCCTTAGGCCTAGGACAATGCCTTGCACCTTATATGCACCAAATACATTTTGGTTAGATTGATTATGAGAAATCTGACTTGTTTAATATTTTTATAGCAACTTCTCAATGAGTTAACTAAAATGTTTCCATGGAAAAGAGTATCACCAGAAACTGCTAGGAATTAGGAATAAAAGTACAAAGAATACATGCTTTCCATGAGTTTATATTCTATGCATTTGGAGAATTAGATCCTCTCCCTCAGATGTGAGGTTAAGTCTTTCCTGTAGGTGATTTCATATTTCTGTATTTTTAGAGTCTTATACTGAGACTAATAGAATCTTAGCATTTGAAAGGACTTGATATGGCATCTAGTCCAGTCTTCTCATTGAATCATGGACTTCCTTTAAAATATCCCTGAGAAGAAATTAGTGGAACTCTGTTTGAGCACTACCAATGACAGAGATCTCATCACTTGAGAGGCAATTGCTTAATTATTTTTTTAATCAGCTCTCATTGTTCCTTTTTTTAAATGAAGCTAAAACTTGGATCCTTATAATTTCCACTCACTGCTCCTTATTATAAATTTTTATATTTCACCAAATGGTGAAATTATTTCCATTTATTTAAAGCCCTTATTAATTTGCCAAGATTAAATATTATTAGACCAAATTCACAGTACTTTTAAAGGACAGATATGTCAAACAAGACTAAGAGTTGGGAAGACTGCCTTGTACCTGAAAACCAAAAGACCAAAATTGAACTATGTGGCCATTCAAAGCAATCTTTAAATCATTATGACTCATTAGCAATTCCTGATTGAGTGATTATTTGATTAGGTGAGTTCCTTGAGTTCCTGGCCATCTTAAAATTAATCAGACTCCTCCTTCCAAGTGGGAGAAAAGTAAGAAAAGAAAGAAAAAAAAAAGATTGATGTAGTTGTTTCTCCTCCCCCACTTCAAATGCTAATTGCAGAAAATAGAGAAAGTCCTAAATCAGAAAGCTTCATTCAGCCTTGCAGCCTCATCCATTTGGATCTTACTCCCATTTACACAGGAGGCCTGCTCTTTTGTACTTCTAATAATAGGCACAGATGTTGGGCCCGCCTTCCTCAGAATGACTTTTGCCTAATAACCATGTTCAATGTGTCCCAGTTGCACCTGTTCAGCATTTTAAACTAAATTAGAGTGCTTGATTGCCTCCAAAAATCTTGTCCACTTTTGTCAACCTGATGAAGCTGCCATAAAGAAATAATGTGATCCATAGCCACCCTGGAAGCTGGACAGGAGCCAAGCCAATAGAAGGCATAAGCATTTTTGTTGTTATTCTTGATGAGGGCTCAACTTCAAGGGATTGTTATAGATTAATTACAACATTAGATGGCACTTAGAGATGATCAGTTTAGGAGATTACCTAATCTAGCATTATACAATTAGTTGTTAAGATGAGGTAGACCAAAATTTTTTTACACATTTTGAAACCAAGGGATTATTAGGGATGTTGAGCTGATCTGGGTCCCCAAAGTTTTGAAGATGTCAGAGTGGTTGATGGAAATGCTGTGTCCTGGATGAGGGAGAGGAAAATGCTATCTCTGTCTCTTTTTGTGTGTTTTTCTCTTTGTAACTATCTCTCTCCCTTGTTTCTGTCTCTGTCTCTGTCTCTGTCTCTGTCTCTCTCTGTATTTCCTTCTGTCTCTAGATCTCTACCTTTGTCCCTCCTTCTGTCTCTGTTTCTCTCTTTCTCTCCAGAAAGCTTCCCATCTATAGCCCAAGAAAACTATTTCTCTTACAGTTTTACTAACCTCGAATCTCCCTTTTCCTATAGTTGTCATCAAAATCAGGCATATTTAGATATCAGTTTTTTGGTTGTTTTTTTTAATTCTAGGTCTTACCCATCCTTAAAATATTTTCATATTCTTTTTCTCTATGATAGCAACATTTCCTCTCTTTATAATTGTGCTTTATGTGAATTAGATTTGAGAGAATTCCAAACAGATTTAAATGTGAACTTGAAAACTTAGACAGATTTTATAATCATCAATTTTCCCAATTATTTAATCAAAACGTCCCACATGGGATTTAATATTGAGAACAAAGGAGACCTGTAAATTATTCTTCTTGCTGAGAAACAACTTCTGTTGAAAGCTCTTTCTCTCTTCCTTGACCCCAACCCTATTGCATCTGCAATTTGGGTGCCATGGAGACTGTTACATCCATGAAAACTAGAGGTCGTAACTCTGATTTATGTTTCTGTACAAGTCACCAGGGGGTGGTCCATGCTTTCTTTGGAAGTTTCCTACCAACATATATGCAAGTGTAGTACTAGGGTAGCTGTTCTTCAGCCTTTACTTCCTGGAACTTCTAATTTCCTTTTTAAAGTCTAGGAGAACTGATGTTCAAATAACAATTCACAACCTACTTGCTTTGTGCCCCCAACTACTGGAGCCTAGGCATTTTCTCTTCTTTCAGGAGTCCCAAATAACTCAGCTAGGTAGTGCATTGGGTAGAATATGATCCTAGAATCAGAAAGATCTGAGTTCAAATTCAAACTCAGACACTTCCTAGCTGTGTGATTCTGAACAAGTCACTGAACCCTTTTTGCTCAGTTGCCTCCACTTTGAAAAGTGGAGAATGATAGCATCTGCCTCCCAAGGTTGTTGTGAAGATTAAATGATATAATAATTGTAAAACACTTGGCATAGTGCCTTCTACATAATAGCTACATAAAGGTTAACTATGAAATATTAATCTGCAAATAGGCTAATTGATATTTGCTACATAAAAAAATCAAAAATAAAGCTCCAAATAAGAGTTAGCTCTAAAGAAATTGTGTATACCTTCCTCTTGATCAAATTGATTTTTAAACTTTGCTTATCCTCTTTTGCTTCAAGAATCTTTATTCTTTCTTTATGGTCCTATAATTTTAGAAAGTGGTTTGGAATTATATCATGAAAGTAATGAAAACATTCCTTTCCCTTGACTTATAGTTTCTACTATCAAGAAGGTACCACTGCAGAAATCAAAGATAGAAATATCTCCTATGTACAAAGAGAGGCAAATATATCCAAAGACCTTAGACTGGATTTTTTCCAAACATCTCTGATATCAGTCATTGGATAATAAGGAAATGATCTCTATATGTTCCAGCTAAATCTAATTTGTTCATCCTATAGACAGTGTATTTAACTCTTGGCTCACCACTATAAAAACTGATCACTGGGCTCCATCCCCTAGTAGAATATTTAATACTTTTGTAAGCTTGTTCCTCAAAGTATGTGGGTAGGACCAACAAGCATTGTCTCCCCAAGTCAACTTCCTTTTCTATACCTTGTTTTATAGTGCAGTTTACCTTTAAAACAAGGCAAAACCTTACCATTTAATCCTAATTAAAGCTTGAGGACAGAAGAGTAAGAGTTAGGCAAATGGCTTAAATGACTTGCCCAATATCACACAGCAACTATCTAAGACCATATTGGAACCCAGTCCTCCCCACTCCAGGCCTAGCACTCCATCCACTATGTCACCTACCTGATCCTAAGTACAGCTTACTCTTGAAGCCAGAGACAAGTTATATAAACTGGACCCAAGTTTTATCCCACCATAGGCTTCCCATGCCTGTAGTAGACTGAAATGCGCAACTTTTTCCAGTGTTAATCTTATGCCCAAGAAGTTAGTCAATGAAAACAATGTCTACAGGAAAAATACTGTAAAATTGAAACCCAAATATAATAGCCACAAAACACTTTACCATTTTTAAAGTCCTACCAGTTAAGAGGGATAAGCCAAAAATTATATTACAAAGAAGTAATGATTTTGAAAATTTTGTACTAGTTAAAAATAGTTATGTGGCAAAGTTTATAAGGATGCATCAGAAAGAATTCAATAAAATAGCTCAGGGTGTGATAAATCTGAGAAGACATATTAGTTGAGGAAGAAGTCTCCATTTGACAAGAACTACTAATAAAACTAGAATACAGAAATTAGATTTCGACCAACATTTTGTATTACGTAACAAAATTCACTCAAGATGAATATGATTCCTGAATATTAAAAGCCACACCATAAAACAATTTGAAGAAATTAGATCAAGTACATTTCACTCTTAAGAGGAGCTAAAAAATTCTCAACCAAAGGATAGAGGCAATAACAAAAGATAAAATAAGTAAATTTGATTACATGAAAATGAAAAGTTGTGAATACAGCTAGTATAAGAAGGAAAGCCCATGAGTATGGGAAAATTTTGTATTAACTACCTTTATTAATAATCAGATATCTAAGATATAAAAGAAATAATATAGATATAAAGACTTAGAATCATCATGCAAATCAATTAATGGTCTTGGGATATGTACAAACATCTCTCAAAAGAACTGCAAACTACTAATGACCACATGAAATACTGCTCCAAATAACTAGTAATAAGGTCCATGTAAATCAAAATAAATATGAAGTTTTATTTCACACCTAGCAAATTAGTTTTCAAAAAAGATGGAGAATAGATATTGGAGGAATTGCAAAAAGAAAGGAACATAACAAATTGTTGGCAGAGCTATGCCAATTGTTCTAGAAAGTTATTAGGAATTATACCCTGAAAGTGATGAAAACATTGTCCCAGTGTTTCCATTGTCAGGTATGTACCACCACAGAGACCAAAGATAGAAATATCCCATAAGTTCAAATTAATAGCAATATTTTTATGTGGTTGCAAAGACCTCAAACCAAAATATATTCCCATTATACATGAAATGCTTAAATAAATAAAAATATGATATGTGAATGTAATAGATTACTATGCCATGAGAAATTATGAAAAATTCAGGAAAGCATGAGAAGACATACTGATGCAAAATCGCATAAACAAAACAAAAAATAACATACATATTTAACTCAACGGTATAAAAGTTAAGAGCAAAATTAAAATGCATGAAATATTATATAATTATAATCCACACACATTGAAGAGTTGAGACAATGAGCTTTCCAGATTTTCTCTTTTTAATTATTATATACTTAATAACCACCACCAAACAAAATTAACTAAACAAGTACATAAAACATTATGTGCAAAACCATGAGCAAAATTGTTTACAATTTGTTTAAAACCATTTAAGTTACATATGTGTACCATTATAAACATCCTCTTCTTTTGAGTTCCCTTTGGATTTTTTTTACTTGGATACTTTTTTATCTTGATTTTTTGAAATGTAATAATAGTATATATTATTCTTATTCTTTTTTCTCTTTTCATCTCATCATATATTTCCCTTATTTTCTTTACATTTCCAATATTTGTTATTTCTAAAAACCCAATATAATCTATTACATTTGAATATCACAATCAATTCACCTGTTTCTCCCATTCATTGCACTTGTGTTATTTCCAGTTATTTTATTATAACAAAGCTTCCATGAATATTTTCATACATATACAGATTTTTATTCTCTCAAAAATGGCCTTAGGGCCTAACCCTATTAATAGGATCCCTGAGTCAATAAGCATGAACAGTTTTACAGCTCTTAATGTATATTTTCATCTTGATTTTTTTTAAATAACAATTTACAGCTGCTCTAGAAATGTAATATTAAACCTGTTTCCCCATGTTCATGTTAACATTAAATTTAATCACTTTAACCCATCTGATTTTCAGTTGATGTACTTTACCTGGACCATATCTATCTAAGCCTGTCCTTTAGCAGCAGGTACAATCTATTGCCAGGAATATAGTCTTTCCAAAACCAATTCTTTCCAGTTGTTCATATCCAGTGGAATTTTTGATCCAATTCCTCAGGAAGGCAGAATTACTTCCATAGTATGACCTTTACAAAATAGTTATGCTCTTTAAACATTGTTGTCGAGCAGCAATTATGTTTGGATTATGTGTATCTCAGGCTTATATCTACTACAAGCCTCATTTAGAAGTGTTGGAGCTCTCCTGATACCTATCATATTTAAGTTATCTAAGGTTCTATTCATTTTCTTAACTTCTTTCTTATTTATTTTTTGGTTAGATTTATCTAGTTCCAAGAGGGGAAAAGCTTTATTATTTTTTGTCTCTTTCCATTTGCTTCTAATTTAGTTTTTTCCTCTAAAAATCTAGATGCTATAACACATGGTACCTATAGGTCCATTATTGATAATGCTTCATTATCAATAGTACCATCCCCAGCATAATCTATTTTCCCTGTTCATCCCTTTCAAGCATATCCATTTTAGCCCCAAATCCATCATACATCATGACTGCTACTCCTGCCTTCTGTGGATCAGCTAAGGCACAGTATATTCTGCCCCAGGCCCTCACTTTCATTCTATGTGTGTCTCTCATTACCAGTATGCTTCTTATAAAACACTGTTAGGGGTAAAAAGGGGTTTTGGTTGGGTGAATATTAAAAGGTTTAGTTGCCAAGGAATTTAACAATTATCAATCCCCAATTAAAGAATACCCTCAAGTCAAAATGACTTTTATGGAAATTTATTTACAAATGAAAAGAGGAAGAGAAAATAAAGAAAATGAGAGAGTATAGGATAAGTAATCTAACTCACTAAGTAATTTGCCCTGGCCTCCTGGTTCAACCCAGGCAGATCTAATTAATCCTCAGTTGGAGGAGGAAGCTCAGTCTTGAGCCTAAGGCTGGAGGTCTGTAGGGCCAGAGGACCAGAGATGAATGAAGCAGAAGATTCAGTCACAGAATCTCTTTTGAAAGAGCAGTTTCTTTAGAGAAGTCCAGGAAGATTTAATCTTTACACTCACCACATGTAGTTCTAAGGGAAAGATAAAAGAATAGTCTCATCAAGATTTCAGAGTGCCAGGTCCAGTGCTCCTCCAGGTCCAAGTCACAAATAAGAAGAGAGCTACAGGAATTTGTCACTCTCTTTTAAAGGGGCTTCTTTTCTATCGCTTCCTGTGCCTTCCTCTTAGTTTACCTGTCCAATCACAACAGACGCTTTAGGACTGTCCAGGAGGGAGTCAATAATTTTTATTTGTTACTCACTCTAACACACATGGGTCACAGACCTCCAAACTTGTGAATTAAGTTGGAATGTTCTCACCTTTGGTGATTAAATCTAAAGATGGGCAGGGCAAATTTAATTTCATTATAACAATCTCTCCTGTGATCAATTGGGAGATTCATCTCCCCAATTGATCATTTGATGAAATCATTTCGTACCCCTAAAAATCTTCTAACTACAATAGTTAGAGAGAAGAGGGAAATAAGAGAAAGAGAGAGAGAGAGAGAGAGAGAGAGAGAGAGAGAGAGAGAGAGAGAGAGAGAGAGCATAAAACCAATGTTTCGCTAGATGCACTGAAAAAGAGCTAATTAGTGGGCAATACCCTTTGGCATAAGAGTTTACAATTCAAAATAATTGTTTTCAATGCCCTTAAGTACAATCAACTGCACCCCAAAGTTCATTCTGGATCATCTTGATTCAGTGTAGGTTTATGTAGGCATCTTTCTCTAAATAGTTCATCTTCTGGGTTCAAAGCATCAGCAGGCTTCTTTTCCTGAAATTTTTCTCGAACAAAATTTTAAATCTTGGATTTCATTATCAAACTACATGGGTGATCTTTCCTTCATAATTTACTTTATTGTCTTACATTGCTTTTATATTCTTTCTATTTTCCCCAAACTTTCTAATTTGTTTTCTGAGGTGTTTATAAAGCTCTCTAAAAGCTCTTTATGAATTTTTGACCATTTACTGTATTTTTTTGCTATTTTTGAAGTAGGTTTTCTTACATCACTTTCCTCTGACTTATAGCCGAGTTTTTCTCTTTCTCCATAATAGCTATCAATAGTTGAGTTCTTTCTGATTTACTTCCTCATTTTTAATTATTTATTTGTTTGTTTTAAAATTTTGTGTCCAGGTCAATGGATTTAATTTTTTTTATTGGAATCCTCACGTTCCTATTGCAGTGGGATTTTCCCTCAGGTTTCAGAACTTTTTTGGGAGGAGAAGAAGTCTTGTTTTTACCTGTTTCCTATTTAGTAATTCTAGGTTTTATACCTAGATATAATCCGAGGTCCCCTGCTCAAGCCCTTGTTCATAATTGGCAAACAGAGCCTGTAAGCAGTTCTACCACTGTTACAGCCAAGGATCCAGTATGCCTCTCCCTATGGAAGTAACAGGAACTCCATTCTCCTCAGAGTGACCACAGCTGATGATACCCTAGGCCCTCTGCAACCATACTCACCAATATACAGTCCTTCCTTACTCCTCCTCTATTACTGCCACAGCCAAGGAGAGAGAAGATGTCTAGTCCACATTCCTGGGACCTCCAAAAGCTCATGTTTACTAGTAGCAAAGTTTGAGCTCCTGCCCTTAGGGCTCAGCACTGGCTAACTCCAAGGTGTCCACTCCTTCAATATCCAGGTGTGGGCCAGCAGTATTCTCCAGAGCCAAAGTTACAGCAGACACAGCTGCTTCCACAGCCCTCATTCTGAGGATTCCAAAGATATACTCAGGGACGCAGGGCCTGGGCCTCAGCAAACAAGGTTACCAATTCTACCATCAGAGGTTACCTTGTTGATTCTATTTTGTTTGCTCTGTTCTGGCCTCCAGTGCTTACTGTGGTGGTTCTGAGGCTGAGGAAATCAGAAATCATCCTCCCTAGTTTCTCTGGCTGTTCAGCTTCATTCCCAACTCTAGTATATTTTTTGCTGCTTTTAACTTTGATTCTGTGAAGTTATTTTTGGTTGTTTGTGGGGTGAGAAAGCTTCATGACCTACTCCACCATCAAACAACTCATCCAATGTTATTCCTTTCATTGTAGTGGACAATGTGTATGGAATATTGCATATTGCCGGGCATAGTTTTAAGTTTTACTGAATTGCTTTCTTCCTCTTTCTTTTTAAAATTTCTTTCTAATAAAGCAATAGTTTGCTGGGAAGGAGGAAGAGAAAGGACATGGTTTAGTAGTTAGGATAATGTAAAACTATTTAAAAATTAGGACATTATAAAAATATCAATAAATTAGGCATTTTTCCCGCAAGTGTATGATGGCCTTTGATTGTTGTACTATAGAGATCCCCTGTGTCATTTCTGGTCTGTCTTCCATGATCCGTGTTGTCCAAAGAGCTGGGAAAACATGGAGAGAAACAACAGGTACCTGCTGAGCAGAAGAAGGCTATCTGAGTCATATCAGTTTATACTGCATTTGCAGAGGAATAATATCAAACGTTGCATCTAAAACCTTAATATAGTGATGGGACCTTAGGGATATCCACCAAAAGATTATAGGGAAAAATATTTTGTCGATTGTAATGTTTAAGCTGGCTTAGGCAAAAAGAAGCCTAAGCCAATATGAAGTTGCAAAGAGTCTGGATAGGGCCTTAATTTTCTGGTCTGGCCAAGATTTCACAGAATAATAGGCCTGAGAATTTATCCTAGAGATTATCTAGTTTAAATCTCTAATTTTATAGATGACAAAAATGAGTTTCAGAAAAGTCAAGTGATTTGCTCAAATTCATATAATAATGAAATAGTAGAAAAGGGATTTAAATGAGAAGAAAAAAATATTTTTGTAACACAATTTCCAAAAATAAATATATTTTTAAAGACCAATAGACCCTAATTTTTGTTTCAGGAATTTTCATTACCTAGATTTATGGCAATATTTAGATGTCGGTTTTTTTTCAAGTGAGGAAAGGAGTTTGCTACTGAACTGTGCTATCATTGTTTTAGAGAACTCTTTGTGTTATTTCTCAATATTTTCTAGCAAAAATTCTCTGGTGTTATTAAAGCATATTTCCTGTCATACACATTATTTCTCTCTTGTCTTTTTATTTTTCTTTCTCACCCTGAATTTACCTTTATCTTTTGATTCTGTGTTGGTAATGTTTATTACCTACCTTGTGGTAACTGTGACCAGTTAATTTCTCCCAGACCACTTGATCTCACATAAAACTTTCTTTTCCATTTGATCCTCAGAAAAGCTTTGTGAGGAAAGAAATTATTATCTATAATTTAGAGATGAAAAAACTTAAGTTCAGAGAAATTATTGTTTGTAAGAAACAAAGTCAGGACTAGAACCCCTGGTCTTCAACTTTAAATCCAATCTCCTATTTTAATAACATGTCACTTATAGTTGGTTGTATTTATGGATTGAAGCTCAAAGAGGTCACCATTTTCATATTATCCTCTTTTCTCAAAATGAGCATTTACAGTTTTTGCTAATGGGACACATGATAGTCTGACAAATTTTTGGCACTTTGGTCAGAAAAGGATGTCTTATAGAAATTAATGAGTGATAATAATTTATTTATGGCTTCCATATGTTTAATTAAATTACATAAAATGTGGTCTTTTGCCACATAATCAATATCAGAAAAAAGAAAATAATATAGCAAGATGTAAATAGGAATGGGCTTAGTGAAAAGTAAATACACATCGCCACAATTAAAGAAAGGCATGTATATAGTAGAGAAAAGTAACAGTTGCTATAACATAAGACAATCTGGTTGTGCCTTTTAACTGGCATCAAATTCAAACAATATTGCCTAGGATTGGTTACTTGCAAAGTCTGCATGACATCACACTTTTCTTAAGTGCAACATAGTATTGGATTTCACTTTGGCATTTTATTATGGAGAAATAAAAAACAAATGAGCTCATTGCTCTTTTCTCTGATTGCTCTAAAATGTACAGATTATCAATAATTATGTTTGCACCATTTAGAGATGAGCAAAGCAACTAGTAAGGGAGTCAATATTTATTGAGTGTTTGTCTTACCTCTGCTAAAGTCCTTCTCTGATGCCTCATCTTTGCATGGAGGTGACCCTCAATTCTAAAATCTCATGCTAATAAACTACAAGCACTGGTGGGACCTACAAAAATGAAGAGGAAAAGAAAAAGATTTCCAATACTAGCATTTTATAGATGAGGAAATTGAACTCATAGACTTCCCAATTTACCCAAGGTCACAAATTTACCTAAGATCACAAATCCTTTTAATGAAGGAGGAGGAAAGATGTATTAAGTATCTACCAAGTGCCAGTCATGATGCTAAATAATTTATACATTTTAGCTGTGATTATCCCGACTTACAGTTGCAGAAATTGAGACTTTTAGAAGAAGTCAAAATTAAAAGAGGCAGAGGTCTCCATCATGTGTCTATCTCCAACATGCTACACTAGAGACTCGGAGAACTTCCCTTTGGGTGACTCTCTCCTTTTCTCAATTGAGCTGTTATTTGTTTTAAAATGAAAATTATGTCCTCTAGAATAATAATATCTAAGAAATCAGATAGATATAATTCTAGCCCAATACCCTCTCTTCTCTTCTGGCTCCAACATCCTGTTTCCCTTTGTGTCAGGAATTAAAATCTTCATTGGAGAAGGATAGGAGGGGAAAAAAAGCTAGATATGTTTATTCTGCCCCTCTTTGAACCACACATGATACCATGATATTACATGTGGATAACTTCCTCACTTCACATTTATCAAAATCATTTTCAGATGAAAACAGAATAAGACATAACTATTCAGTCATCTTCCATTCATAAAAATCAGAAACAGAAAGACAGATGTTAACCAAAGGTGTTTGTAACAAAGATGGAAGAGATATATTTAAAAACTTGAGTTGAAAAGGAGCTTTGCATCAAAACAATATTGTACTGGCTAAGAGATAGAAGGGAGAATCAGTGGAATAGACTTCAGGTGAGATCAGCAAAACAGTGTATGATAAACCCAAAGAGCCTAAATTTTGGGACAAAAATCCACTATTTGAAAAAAATTGCTGGGAAAATTGGAAAACAATATGGGAGAGATTAGGTTTAGATAAACATCTCATACCCTACACCATGATAAATTCAGAATGGGTGAAAGACTTGAATATAAAGAAGGAGACTGTAAGTAAATTAGGTGAGCACAGAATAGTATACTTGTCAGATCTCTGGGAAAGGAAAAATTTTAAAACAAAGCAAGAGTTAGAAAAAAAATCACAAAATGTAAAATACATAATTTTGATTATTTAAATTAAAAAGTTTTTTACAAAGAAAACAATGCAACCAAAATCAGAAGGGAAACAACAAACTGGGAAAAATATCTTTATAACAAAAAATTCTGACAGAGGTCTAATTATTCAAATTATACAAATTATACAAGAAGCTAAATCAATTGTATAAAAAAATCAAGCCATTCCCCAATTAATAAATGGGCAAGGGAAATGAATAGGCAATTTTAAGATAAAGAAATAAAAAGTATCAATAAGCACATTAGAAAGTGTTCTAAATCTCTAATAATTAGAGAAATGCAAATGAAAAAAACTCTGAGGTACTACCTCACACCTAGCAGATTGGCTAAAATGATAACAGGGAGAGTAATGAATGTTGGCAAAATTGGGACCTTAATGCACTGCTGGTGGAGTTGTGAACTGATACAACCATTCTGGATGGCAATTTGGAACTATGTCCAAAGAGCAATAAAAGAATATATGCCCTTTGATCCAGCCATACCATTGCTAGGATTGTACCCCAAAGTGATCATAGAAAAACAGACTTGCACAAAAATATTTATAGCTGTACTCTTTGTGGTGGCAAAAAAACTGGAAAGCAAGGGTATTCCCTTCAATTGTGGAATGGCTGAACAAATTATGGTATATGTTGGTGTTGGAATACTATTGTGCTCAAAGGAATAATAAACTGGAGGAATTCCATGTGAACTGGAAAGACCTCCAGGAATTGATGCAGAGTTAAAGAAGCAGAGCCAGAAGAACATTGTACACAGAGACTGATACACTGTGGTAAAATAGAGTAATGGAGTTCTGTACTAGCAGCAGTGCAATGACCCAAGACATTTCTGAGGGATTTATGGAAAAGAACTCTACCTACATTCAGAGGAAGAACTACAGGAGTGGAAACACAGAAGAAAAACAACTGCTTGAACACACGGGTTGATGCAGACATGATTGGGGATGTAGACCAGAAAAGACCACACCAATGTAACTATCAATAATGTGTAAATAAGTCTTGACTTACGTTAAAACATTAAAACCAGTGGAAATGCGAGTTAGCTCTGGGGGATGGGGAGGTTTGGGGAAGGGGTGTGCGG
This sequence comes from Gracilinanus agilis, assembly GCF_016433145.1. Taxonomy (NCBI): domain Eukaryota; kingdom Metazoa; phylum Chordata; class Mammalia; order Didelphimorphia; family Didelphidae; genus Gracilinanus; species Gracilinanus agilis. Next base: position 203,421,436 of record NC_058131.1, on the reverse strand, counting down.
TTGAGGGGGTCTAGGGTAAAGTAAAAACATGAATTATGTAACCATGGAAAATTTTTCTAAAAATAGAAAATTTAAAAAAAAAAGGAGCTTTGAATGTCAAACATTGTAAAGTCTTTCAGAAGCTCCTCTTTTCACTTGTATAGTTTGTGCATCCAACAGTATGTCATAATATAAACAATAGGCATTCTTTGTACATTATGCCTCATGTGGAATAGAAGTCCAAACTCTTGAGTGGATGTAGATAAAGAAGGTTTTTGTACCATACAAGGACTTGAAACAAATAGCATGGCATTATATATAAAAGGAGGCTTAAAGTTTACCCATCTAACTATATGTCATTACTTGCCAATAGATATTCTTTATCCACCATATATTCATGCATAAGTACTTACATACATTCATGCATATAAATATGGATTCATTTATAATATGCTTATATCCAGGATAGATATTAAAAATGTGCAAAGCTCTTCTAACCACTACAAGTAGAATACAAAGGGGAATGAAGATGTGTATTATTGTTGTGAGCAGGTTACAACCTATTACCAATGAAGAATTTTGAAAAAAGAATAAGAAGAAAGAATGTAATGGGGCAATCAATGAACAAAATGGAAAATGGGTTCATCATGTGATAAAAATGAGAACTAACTGTTAATCTAAGTCTTTACTGCCAGCCTTGTGTTATCAAAAGAAAGTTAGTATAAAACCAGCATATAGGCTTGACCAATTGCAACAAACTTGGGAGGATCAGGGAAGAAGACTGATAGGAGAATTCACAAGATAATCATTACCTGTATCATTGGAGGAGCATCAACATCAATGAGATTGCAACCATTTGAATATCTGAGTTGACGGCTTGTGAAAGGAAGCCTTAAAATAAGAAAAGTGTATAAATATTAATTATAAATAAGATTGAGTGTATATTTAGTGCTCCAAAGTCCAATGGTAGTTGAAATTAAAGATAGGTCCACTATGACTAGGAAAATAAGGGATGTTTTCATGAAGAAAATGGCATTTGTGGTACATTTTAAGGATATGTCTAATTTCAAAATATTAAGAGAGGAAAGAACAAGGTAGAAAATTTAGTTGGAGTGGAAGAAGAAAAAGAAATAAGCTTTTATTAAGTACCTGGTCTGGGCCAGGTACTATGGTAAGTGCTTTACTTTATAACTATTACCTCATTCAATCTTTTTAAGAACCCTAGGAGAAAAGTTCTATTATTATCTCCAATTAATAGTTGAGGAAACCCATCAGATAAAGGTTAAGTGAATTCCTCAGAATTATACAGCTAATCAGCATCAGAGGTCAAATTTGAACTCAAGTCTTCTTTACCCCAAGCCCAACAACCTATCAACTGTGCCATTTAACTGGAACAGCATAAGTAAAGCACAGAGATGGGAAATTATGAGACATATTCCAGAGAACAGAAAATACTTCAATTTTACTGAAGGATACAGTGAATGATAAGAACTAGTGGAATACAGTGAATGACATAAAGTAGAGTCCATTTTATTCAAGAAACATTTGAAAAACGTTTACTATTTGCAAGGAATTGCCTTGAACAGTGTACTCAAGATTACATAGGGGACAGTCACTACCCTAAATAGCTACATAGATGCATAAAACATTAAAAGTTGGAAAAGGTCTTATAGATCTTGTACTCTAGCTCCTACACTTAATAGATAAAGAAATGGAGACTGAGAGAGGAGGAGTGATTTGTCTAATTTCAAACAGCTACTAAGCAGCAGAAGCAAGATGAGAACTACAAATTACTTTTCAAAATTAAATTAAGGCAGTCTAACAGAGTACACTTACAGCTTGGAGCCCACTGACTGTATCTTCAATAAGCAACAAATAATGCTCCAGCTCACTGAATTGGAACTCTCTTAGAGAGGCTCATTTAGATTTTTATATAAGGGAAAATCTCTGAACAATTAGAGCAATTCACGAGTGGTATGGTTGACTAGGTACTTAATGGGTTCGTCCTTAATGGAGGTCTTTAAACAAAGATTGGATGGCAACTTGTCATGTATGTTGTAGAAGGGATATTTTATTAAGTATAGATCAGAATAGAAAGTGTTTTTTATTATTTTTTATTAATTTTAAAATACCTGATTTTCTTAAAGACCCCAACTGATTTCCACTGTAGTAACTCAGTACTTACCAATAATGAAGGAAGGTTAACTCAGTTCCATTGCTCTCTCTATGATTTCAATCTTCTAGCAACCTGAATAACTGCGTTTTAAAATTGTATCATTATTGGATGATAATCAATAAGCAATAATATTTGATTCATAGGCGTTACAGCAGAGAAAATAGAATTGCACAAAATTTGGTTTAAGAAAGGTAATGTCCACCATGACAGACCCTATCACTTTCTTCTTTGCCTTCATGCAAAAGATCCTCCAAAAGATCCTCCAATAGAAGAAGGGAAAAAAATATAATCTCCCATTTTGATTTTACCTTAGGTACCTCTCTACTATGTTGGAAAGAAATGTAACTTTCCAGGTCTTTCAGCCATTCATTTCAACCATTCTTGCCATTGGACTGTTAGAGCACTATGGTTTTAATTTTTAAGTTATATTACTTGTCTGTGAATACATTCCCTCATTTGTAAACAAGCCCAGTAGATTAAGCTCTTTGAAAATTCAGACTTTTTTTTTCATTTGGTTCTGTCTTTGTATCTTCTCTACCTAAGATGCCTCTCAGTAAGTCTTTGTCAAATTGAATAGAAATAAAAACAAAACTAATATTTTTCCACAAATGGCATGAAGAGCTTTAGACCATAAGAAATTTCATCAGATGCTTTCAGATACCAAAAGCTTCCCAGTGAAACTTCAGTCCACAGCTGAAAAGTCAAGTGTCTTAAAATAATTAAAGGCAGGCATCTGGAAAGCATGAGTTACCAAAGTATTTACAGCTTCCGAAATATATTCTGTACCTAACTAAGCTTCACTAGTCAAACCTATTTAAAAACCTGACAGAATGTTTTTCATTTTCTACTAAACAGGAGCTTATCGCCCTCGTATGGGGAACACAAACATCCAACATTTTTTTTTTATGTCAGTGAGTTAATGTCAACACATGTTATTAATTTTTGCTACCAAGCTCATCTTAGTGGGGAGCCCCGGAGTATGGCCAACTAGAGTTTAATGAGCTGGTAGCTGTTCGAAGGCACACACCTCACAATGGTACCAGATGGACCCATTAAATTCCATCCTTTATGGGTACCCTCCCCTTTTGCATACCTTTATGTTTCTCTTTAAATTTTCTATCTTCTTACACAGCTCTCACCAAAATACTACTGGAAATCTCTCTATAGGAGATTCACTGACCTTTTTTCTAACAACAGGGCAGTCAAGTAGCAAAACTTGTCTGCTCAATTCATCTTTTTACCTGCCCTTTGCTTCTTCCCCTCAGAGAACACCTCAAAGAAGCTCTTTTAGGGTTTTCAGAATATTTGGACTACTAAGAGATCTTGATAAAGAACCAGAGTAACTTCCTGTGGGAGGGCCAGGTTATGCTTTGTCTTTTTTTTTTCTTCCCCTCTCAAGTTTTAAACAAATGCTAATTGGTTCACTTTCTAGAAACTTGGCATTTCTGTGAAATTTGTTTATATTTCTCAGTTTTCTTTCAAACACATTGCTGTTAAAGCTGAAAAGAAGATAGCAGTGGGCATAAGCTAAATTACTTTGAATAAAAGTAAAAACAGAAAGGATCTGCAAATAGTTAAATTGTTATAAAATCAAAGGCTTTTGTTTTGTTTTGTTTAAATCAGTCAACAATCAATTATTAAATGTTTATTGTATCAGGATGTGCTTAAGTACTAGGTATAAATAAACAGAAAATTAATCCCTGTTCTCAAGGAGTTTATATTCTAGAGGGGCAGACAACATGCAAATCTTTCCATATATATAAGACCTAGAATATATGAAGTTTATATGAAAGAAGGTTTTAGAAGCTTCAGCAAGGAAAGACCTAAAGATTTCATCAGATCATAAATCTAAACCTGTAAAGGATCCTAGGTCATCTAGTATAATCCCCTGATTTGACATGGGCTAGGTAACTTGTCTAAAGGCAAAATTGGTAGGGAACATATATAGAAAAATATATGTATCTTGTGCATAAATATTTTACTATTTATTATATAAATATTTTGTGATATATACACGTATACATATATTAGGTATTTGTTATATAATAAAGATTTACATTATAAATATAACCTATGTTATAACATGTAACTATATTCTTTATAGAGAGATATACAATGCAGAATATATATTGTAGGTCTTGTACATTTTAATATCAGTATATGTAGCATAAAAAGTTTTTAAAGGACAGAAAACTATGAGACAAAGATCTATCTCATGATGAAAGAAAACTAAAAGGATCTTAGCCTTCACTGATATATATATACATATATATATAATAGGTATTGAGATTAGAAAAATGGATTATTAAAAAGCTCCACTCTACTGTATATTAGATCACTTCTTGAGTATTGTGTTCACTTTTGGACAGAGATGTGCTCAAATCTGCTCAAATCAGTTCACAAGAGTCAATTTTTGAATTGTCAATAAACATTTATACTTTGGAAACTAGAAAACAACACAGATGAGGATTTGGCTTATTGCTTTGTTGATTGTCTAGGTTTATACATGTGGTTGAGAAAATAATAATTCATATTGTGCTATGAGTGTTATTTTGGGACCATCAGTTCTTAAAACATCCTGAAGTTATAGGTACTAAATTTTAGGAGAATTATGAACAAAGTATTATTTCTGTAGAAGGTGACTAAGATTGTGAGAGGATTCAATTATGTCATTTAAATCTCCATAAAAAAAAGGAATATTGGAATGGAATGGAATTGGAATGGAAAAAAGGAATTGGAATGGCAATTTTGAGCCTGCAGAAATGATCAGGAGACAATGTTATTTATATAACTGAAGGGCTTTCATGTGAGAAAGGTGTATGGAAGTGGTTTCTAGCAATTAAAATTATCCTATAAAAGAATGGTCTATCTTATCTTAAGAGTAGAAATCACAGAAGTAGAGGTGTTCAAGAAGAATGGACATAATCAATGTTCAGAAGATATTCACATATTGGTTGAAAAAATGGAAAATGATGTAGTGCTGTACTAACTAGGGAGATTGGTTTAAGAATGTCATCATTCTGCTGTTGGCTGGACTTACCTATGAGAGAATGTTATTTTTCTAATTATTTGTCTGTGTCTTCAAAATTGAGAAAGAGACACACAGAGAGAGAAAGACAGGGACAGAGACAGAGGGAGACAGAGAGAGAATATGAGGATAAAAATAGAATGGAAATGATTACCTTTGAAAGATACATATATTCAGAATTTCTGTGATAATCAAATGAGTTAAAATGTAGGAAGCACTTTGCAAACCTTGAGGTACTACATAGATGCTAGCTATTATTATTAAGTGTCTGACAACTTCAAAGGGGGAAAAATAGGGAATATGGCTAAAAGATTCTGAGACTTACTCCTTTCTTAACATGAGAGGGAAAACAATACCTAATAAGTAGGGATAATAAATGGAATTGGTATTTTGTGATATAAGCACCCCATCTCTAGAAGTCCTCAAATAGAGATTAAATGATCTCTTATTGTGAAGGCTATAGAGAAGAATCTTATTCAGGTAGAAGTTGGATTAGATCAGTGATTCCCAAAGTGGACGCTACAGCCCCCTGGTGGGTGCTGCAGAGATCCAGGGAGGCAGTGATGGCCACAGGTGCATTTATCTTTCCTATTAATTGCTATTAAAATTTAAAAAAAATTAATTTCCAAGAAGCTAAGTAATATTTTTTCTGGAAAGGGGGCGGTAGGCCAAAAAAGTTTGGGAACCACTGGATTAGATGATTCAGAAGTCCTGAATACCTCAAAAATTTGATGATTCTGTGGACTACATAAAACTTAAGCAACATTAAATACAATTTAGCCTTTTTTATAAAAATTCAAAAGATAGTTATCAACATCAAGATGTCTTAGGGGCACTAATTCACACTTTATAAGGTTACATATATCAGTGTAAGAAATTCTTTCAAGTATGCACAGATGCTAAACTATATACCCTAAGATGTCTTTTTTTTTAAAGTAAATCCTTAGTACCAATTTATTTGTTCTTTACCATTCATAAACAAGAAGGTCAAGAATGAATTTATTTGAGCTTATCCTGAACCAAATTGAAATGAAAATATTGAACTTTTACATAACATTTTAATTTAAAGAAAAGATTTCAGTGGAGGAGAGCTTAACATAAAATGCTAACATAATTATTTGAACAAATTGCTCTTTTAAAGCCTACTACTGAAGAAGAAAAAAATATATACCTCTGCCTATTACAGAATGAATTGCCAAATGTTCCTATTAAATAGTTAAGACAAGCCAGGATGTTAAAATGGTTCCTGTCATGTCATCTATTAGCATTTTCAGAAGCATTCTGAGTATGGTACTAATGAGACCAAGGTCACAGCCCTGATTCCTATATGGGTCAGTTAGCTTTGCACCAAAGGAAGTTTTGTTTTTGTTTTGTTTTGTTTTTCCTTAGCCCCATACTTCACCTCTAACCCTAAAATGTGAACCTTAAGTTTCAAGTGGGGACAAGCACAGTAAGGCATGTAACTTAATATGAGAAGTCACTACACATAACAGGATTATCATAATGATCATAAACAAGTCATTTTTGTATCAACAAGTGCTTGGTCTTTATTATACTATATTTTCCAGATTTGGAAACTTAGGATAAGCAAGATTATTGGGCTTTACCAAAGCTACATAATTAAAAAAAACAAGGCAGAGCTATCATGGGTAGCTAGGTAGATAAAACAATGGGCCTTGAGTCAGGAAGACTTGTCTTTCTGAGTTCAAATATGACTTCAGATACCTAGTAGCTCTGTTACCTTAAACAAATCACTTAACTGTTTATCTGAGCTTCTTTATTTACAAAATGAGTTGGAAAAAGAAATGGCAAGCCACTTGCCCCAAATAGTACCATAAAAAGTTGGACAAGAATGAAAAATGATTCAGCAACAAAATATGAATCCTAGGGCTGTAAGTCTAATGGGAAGTAGTAATTTTACAAGATCTTGGAGAGGTCTGTATTAGACTATATAGTATTTGAAGTTCCTTGTAGCTCTTAGAGTTTGCTGTTGAACCATACTATGACAATGGGTTGGAAAGATGATGGAAAGATAATTTTTTTAATCTCTTATTTTAGCTGACAACTAAGAAGCACAATGCATAAAGACCCTGGTAGAGGAACTTAATCTCTGCCTCAGTTTCCTTATTTATAAAATGAGGATAATAGCACCTACCTCACAGGGTTCTAAGTGGTACAATAAAAAGAATGCCAGGCCTAGAGTCAGGAAGAACTGAGTTCAGATCTAGCATCAGAATCTTACTAGATTTATGACTCTGGACAAATCACTTAATCCTATTTATCTTAGTTTTCTCATCTATAAAATAAGCTAGAGAAGGAAATGAAAGCTACTTCAGTGTCTTTGCTAAGAAATCCCAGGAACAAAATATCTGGACACACCTAAACAACAACATAGAATAAAAGAGATAATCTTTGTAAAGCTCTATGGAAATGCTAGCTATTCTCATTATTATTATCACTTTATCGTTAAGAAATCTAAGACCTACTCTTTGGGATTCAAGTCAAATATTCTTTCTATTTTATTGTCCTAGCTCTCAAAGATTATGTCCCACTAATGGAAGGTCAGTAGCATTACATTAGAATAGCCATTACATGTGTAGATTAGATAAAATGGAAGTTCCAAAAAATGTATCATTCCTATGAGAAATTAGTTGATCAATTTTTTTATAATTATCAGAAAAACAAAAGAAAAAATACATAGTAAGTAAAATATTTATTTCTAGTATCTTTCTACGTCTTTCTGGAGATAATTCTGATATACTCTCCTGTTGGAAATTATTCAATATTACCTTCACTGTACCTTAACTTCCTACCCACAAACACCATCAGCAAATTCAGTGTTATACTGAACATAAGTGCAATGAATGATAATAATATTTAAAATGTATCAGTATCATTAGAGCAAATTGACAATAATTTGGATCCTGGAAACACCTTTAATTTAAAGACAGTTTTGAAAGACTAAGAAAAAATGTGATGCCTGAACAATGTTCCTATGGCCTTGGGTTCCCAATTAAAAGATCTTTGCTTTAATCAACAAAGGCAAGTCTATTGTCTGGCCAGTAAACAAAAGCTTTGCCCCATCTTTCTGTCTTTACTGTCTAATCTAGTTAAATCCTTTTTTTTTTCTTTTAAAGAAACAACCTGAGCTGAAGGTCAGGAAGGACATTCATTCCAAAATTCTAAGTGGGCTAATTGTAGCTCATGCTGAAGAAGAGAGATCCTCTGTTGATCTGCCATGCATGGGTGAGGGCTTGTCAATAGCACAAAGGGTTCCATTATTGCTGTATCAAAGTAAATAGCTGGGGGAAAAAAGTGAGTCAGGAAGATGAATGATGAGCTAAGTGTTAAGCAGACATTGAATGCAAACAGTGGTGCACAGTTGTCCTTAGAAAGAATGTATAGAATATGTTAACCCTTTGACTTCCCTGAAGAAATATGTGTTTCAGACTCCTTGGAAAATTCCTGATGTAGAAAGGAGGAAAGGATTTGTTAATGAAAATAATTAATGATAATAATAATAGCAGTAATAGTGATGCTCATGGTAATTACCATTTAAATTATGACAGGATTTGAAATGTTTTGCATATTTTATTTCATTTCATCTTCACTACAGTCCTTCCCCATAAAGCATTATGTTCCTTATTTACACATCAAGAAACTGAGGCTGAGAGAGGCTAAGTGACCTATGGGGAAGAATCTACCTTACTCTGCCTTGTTCTCTATCCATCTGATGAACTTTAAAATTAATACCAATCACAAAAACAAATCATATTTTAAAAGCTCTTTAAGGTCTGCAAATTGTTTATCTGTCCTTCCCCACAAACAAGGGTATATAGGAGGAGGATTCTTATTAGCATATCCATTTTACAGATAAGGAAAGAAAGCTCCTGAAAGGTAGGAGACCTGATCTGACACATAGATCAGAACTGAGATTCAGCTCTGTATCCTCTGATTCCAAGTTCCTCACTTTCCATTGGATTAAGCTACTGAGCTGAATTGTAATTGGAATGTTCCTTAAATCTAATGAATAATCACTTTCCTCTTACCCAGCTTTGATCAAGCTGTCATTTTTAAACATAATGAGAACCTAAAACCTGGTTGACCCTAATTTTGTAATACTCAAGATTCATACTAAAGGACCACATTATATTTGAAAAGTTGTTACAATTTTTTATTATTCAAAAAGCACTGAAACATTTATTAAATGTTCTTTAAAATTCAGTGTATTAAGTAGGAGGGAAAGGATACAAATTCAATTAAATTCAACAAACATTTCCTTAAGCATTAGAAAATGATGGTAGTGAAAAAAGACAAAGAATTTAGATAAGATATAGTCTCTCCTATGAAGGGAAGGAGGAAGAGACAGGAAGAATTTGTATCACAGCTACTATGTGCCAGGAACTATGTTAACTGCCTTCTCAACAAATATTCTCTTATTTGATTTTCAACCTTTGCAATGCAGGTGCCATTATATTATTTATGCTTTATAGTTGAGACAAACAGAGACTAAGTGACTTGCCCAAGGTCACTGAGCTATTAAGTGTCTGAGGTCACATTTGCACTGTCTTCTTGACTACAGACCCAGTTTTCTATTCAGTGAGTGACCATCTGCCTTCTACTTGATTAAAGGGAAAATATATTGTGAAAGTATAGAACACTGCTCTGTTTTCTTTGACCTAAACATTTTTGAAAAAGGTTGTTTCTTTTCAAGACACAAACATGCCTCCTCCTTCTGGCTACCCTCTCCCTACGTCATGTCTGCAGAACAATTGTACGTAGAGGGCAAGAGTGGACTTCAATCCTTAAAACCTTCCTGCATGTGACATCAGGAATGATTAAACAGGCATCCCTGAGTAAGATACCCTTCCCTTACCTATGGAAACCCAGGTTCTTATCTCAGTTGCTGAACTGTCCTATTATATGGGGAATTTGAAGCTTATATTGAAATAGGAAAAATGAGGAAATCTGGCATAATCTGGGTGAAAAGTCTAGAGATTGAATTCTGACTGAATCATTGATCTCTTTTCTTCCCCTTCTAGAGCCCTAAGACAATGGCACCCAAGACCTAGAGATATTTTTTGGTGTCCACGTCATTTGTTTGTATCTTGTGCCTGAGATTCAGATTATTCTCTCCTGTCTAAGGATGACGATATCCATTGACTATGAATCAAATATATCCCATTTCCTGAACCTGTTTTTATACCTATCTCAACACCAATCATGTCTCCCTGTATCTCAAATTAGGTCTTATAACATTCCATGTATGAGTTAAAATGATTATTAAAAGGTCACATTTTTAGCTTCACTTGACACTTTTTCATAGATCTCCTGTATCAATAGTCAATAAGTAGTAAATAAACATTAATTTAGTGTTTGCTCTGTGCTAAGTACAAGCAATATGAAAAAGAAAGATAATTCCTGCTCTCAAGAAGCATATAATCTAATGGGGAAGGACTTCACACAAAAGGAATGAAAAATCAGAGATCTTCCAAGGCAAGCCTGAACAGAAACATCTCCTTAAATAGAGGTATAAATGACTGCACCCCAAAATCAGAGAGGCAGAGGGTAGGTAACAAGGTGGATAAGCTTTTTAAAAGTATTTATTTATTTATTTTACAGTTGTCTTAGCTATACATTTTTATTTGGAAATGAAAAAACACACAGATCTTCCTTTCTCTGCATCTGGTGAAAATAATAAAACATTTGAGATGATCTATTTAGGATTATAGTGTCACACAAGTTCCTTGATAAGAGAGCATATTTCTTTTTTTTTTTTTTGTATTTCATTTTATTATTTAGAATATTTTTCCATGGTTACATGATTCATGTTCTTTCCTTCTCCCCTCCCTCCCTGTAGCCGATGCACAATTGCACTGGGTTTTACAGATATCATTGATCAAGACCTATTTCCGCATTATTGATAGTTGCCCTAGGGTGGTGGTTTAGCGGCTACATCACCAATAATATCCCCATCAACCCATGTGTTCAAGGAGTTGTTTTTCTTCTGTGTTTCCACTCCTGCAGTTCTTCCTCTGAATATGGCTAGTTTTCTTTCTTATAAGTCCCTCAGCCTTGCTCTGGATCCTTGCATTGCTGCTAGTACAGAAGCCCAATTCATTCGATTTTACCACATTGTATCAGTCTCTGTGTACAATGTTCTTCTGGCTCTGCTCCTTTCGCTCTGCATCAGTTCCTGGAGGTCTTTCCAGTTCACATGGAATTCCTCCAGTTCATTATTCCTTTGAGCACAATAGGATTGTGGATAAGATTCTATATGTCAGCTAGGTGGTACTATGGATAGAATAACACCTCCTGGGTTGAAATCCAGTCTCAAACACTTATCAGCTTTGTGATCCTGTATAAGTCACTTAAACCTCTGTTTGCTTCAATATCTTCATTTGTGAAATTGATGTAATAATAGCATACATCTTCCATGGCTGGTATAAGGATCAAATGATATAATAATTGTAAAGAGCCTGGAACATAGTAAGTGCTACATAAATAGTAGCTATTATTACAGGAAGACGAAATCATTTCAACAGTGAACTTCCTGAAACCTAGTAGAGAGAACCCCAGGAAATACAGCCAGGTGAGGAATGCTTATCCTACAAAATGTTTCAAAGGGCTGGGACAAATATAAACATAAATAATTTAAACCCATAACCTTATATGAGAGGTTCATTAGAAAAGTGCAAATGAAGTATATCCTAAGATCACATGGGAAAAATATTCAGTAAAGGGCAAAGGAAGGCTAAATGAAGGAGTTTTATTTGAATTGGTAGAGATTCAAGAGAAAAGGACATAAAATATTTTTCAATTATAGAGGATAGTGTGATCCAAAGTACTGAAGTAAGATAGTTAAAATTGTGTATAGTAGAGAATAAATAAATCTAATCTTTCTAGATTGTAGGGTACATAGAGAAGATAAACAAAAAATAAATATAGCAAGATCCTATTGTATTAAAGTAATCCTGCTCTAAGTTTAGTCTCCCAACTCTCACTTGCACTGATTACCCAGAACCACAGAATGGCTGCTCTATTTCCTTGAGAATCTGGGGGTAGCCAAGAGAAATGATGGAGTTGTTGCTTCACCATGATTTAACCCATCTTCTTCTACAATCATGAATTTCCTTTATGACATCTTTTACATTTATTCTCTTACACAATTCATTCTCTTTAATATCTTACAGTGTGATTTGTTTCTTTTGAAAGAAGAAATGATCCTGGTCTGAACTTACAAAAGCACAAGATTTTCCATGATAGGGGTAAGTATGCTACAGTATAGGGGTTTTAAAAGTTCATTCTAAATTGGATTAAATGAGGAATATTTGTTTCCAAGATAATATGTCTAATTTCCATTCTTTTGAAAAATTTCATTATGGTGATTTGTGTAAATGTTAGAGATTTAGATACTCCTAGGAAATAATAGTATCATCATTATTACTTCCTTAAGCATTCAACAGAACATTATTAATCACCATGTACACATTCCACCTTACTAAGTCCTTCTATACAGTTTGTTAAATAACAGCATTAATTAGTTTAACTATTATTTAAATGATTCAAACCATTTTTCAAAGAGTCATAAGGTTTAATGTTTTAGTCTTTTGCTGCAATACAGTGAGATCATCGATACACAAAACATCTTTAATGGAATTTGAGTACTGATCTTTATTAAAATTTTTAAATTGTTTTTCTACCATCAGTATATTCTCACAAACTCTCATAAGCCAGCAATATTTGCAAGAAGTGACAAAGGGAAAGGAAGGTTCCTTTGGAAATCTTATAGATGAAATTATCTTCAGAAGGGTGTGTTTGAATTATAAGGATATGGAAAATAGGACTTAGCCCCAAGGTATTGAATTTGTAGAATTTTGATAGCACTTGTGGTTGTTCAACAAAATAAAATGATCAGAGTTTAAACCTATTTATCAAAACTAATAAATTAAAATACAAAATTACCAGATGGAAGCCTAGGATAATGTCTTCCTCTATGCTTCTCTGCTCTCCTCCCACCACACTAAACTGAAGGAAGATTTTATTGCACTTGACCTGGGTGCTATTTGGAGTACTTCCCCGGTACAAAAATCCCTAGTTTCAGTTCTATTTTTAAAAAGTATTAAAGTGAAGTAAGACTGGAGTTATAAAATGTCTCATAACTATATATTATTAGTACGAATTAGCCTAGAAAGGAAAAGACAAGGATAGTATGAGAATTTCTTCTGATGTTTAAAGTGTTTTCACATAGGAGAAAGATCAGACTTTTTATCTGGTGGAACATGGTAAACATTACAGGAATGTTTAGGAATTATAAACAGAAATTAGGACAGTATATTATTCTTTTAATGATATGAATGAGGGTAAAAATAAAAAAGAATTCTAAAAAGATAACCTACAAAAAATAAAAATCACTCCATCTATGTTGTACTGAATTCCCTTGTCTATAAAATGGTAGGGGGTTGAGGATGAGTGAAGAAGTTAGAAGAATTGATATAAGGTTATATCTGACTTTAGATACAATAGCCTGAAGTAAAAAGAGACAAATTTTCCTTCTTCAGATAGGAAGGAACTTTTAAACTACAATATTAGAATTTTTCAACTATGAAATGGAAAGTTTTGGCATGAAGTAAGTTCATGCACTGAAAATGGTCAAAAAGATGCCAAAGAGCACTTTTCAGAGAAATTAATTAAATTATGTCTGCTACAGTAAAGTTTAGAATAGCTTACCCCTGAGGTCTCATGCAATTATGAAAAAAATATATGTATATATGTACATATATACACATATTCAACCGAGAAACTTATCACTCAGCTTCAATTATCTTCTACTTACTCCCTCTGTAGTCTCTTTCTTATACTGGTAAGTTCCAATCTAAAACTTCCCTTTCCAAAAGGGCTCAGACCAGTCATCCTTCATTCTCTAGACTTCTCCACTAAGACCTAAGGTCTTCCTCATCCCAGCCTCTCTACTATCTAAGATATTTTCTTTCCCCCAAAGAATCTAAGCCCTTTGAACGCCTAGCACTGTCTTTCATTTTGCTTATTTTTTGCTACTGCAGCATTTAGTACAATATTGGCACAAATTACTTAATAACATATTTATTGTTGGATTTCACAATTAAAATGAATAATGGTGTAGTCAATTGATTATTAAATTTGAAGTCAGAAGATATGAGTTTGATTTTTGTGGATTATTTTTAATATAGATTTCATGTAGCTTTTGACAAGTTGCTTCTTTAAACCTCAGTTTCCTCTTCTATAAAATATTATCTATAAGTTCTGCTATAGCTCTAAGTTAAGTGATCTTATGAACAAGCACAAAGTGTGTAATTATGATTTCCACAAATTTTATTTTGTAACTCATATAAATAATCTTTTAAATCAGTGAATATGCTCTTTCAAGTTATTGTCTTCATGCTATGAATATAGGTGAGGATTCACTGTCTTGTTAGAACATATGCTTACTATCCATATATTCAGAGTTTGAAGTATAAGTCTAAATCCTTTCAAAAAGTCTGGATCCAAGGCCAAACTGGTGGAAAACAGCAATGGTGAAGCTAACTGATAGTCCAAGAACCTAATGAAGTGCTGACTGGGAGCTGGCAACACAAAGAGAAAGGGTGCTCCCAGAGTTTTGGAATTCCATTGTCCTCTTAAATGAATTATTTCAGAGAATGGTCAAGATTCAGTGCTGTGAACCTGACTGACTCAAGGGGTCCAGAATTCTACCATACACTAAGAAAAAATATATCCAGAGAAGTGGAAGCCAGCAGCTAATCTAGATCCAAGATGGCCCAACCACACCAGCCAAGAATTAAGACAGGTGTAGGACTTCATCTTAGCACCAATGCCCAATCAAAACCTGAAGCTAAAGATGCTAGTAAAAAGAAAACATCAGTGATTATCAAGAAATATTATAATCCTAGAGACACTCAAATCAAACCAAATAAAAGAGAATAACTTCACAGCTATAGTAAAAAAAAAAAAAAAAAAAAAAAAAAAAAAAAAAAAAAAAAAAACTTTTAAATGAGGAAACAAGATAGATCAGTGATGGCAAGCCTATGACACAGGTGCCAAAGATAGCACACAGAGCACTCTCTTTGGGCACATGGTCAAACCCTCCCTCTGCTTAAGAAATTTTGAGTTTGAAATACATGCATGATATCCTGAAAGAGATAAACAAAGGTCAATTAGTGGATCTTGGAATAGAGAAGAGAATAGGTTAATGCAAAGTAAGGCAACAAATTCTATATAATGGGGCCATTACAAGATTGGGTCTTGGCCCAATGCATCCTGGAAGGTGTCACTCATTGCCAATATAGATTAAATTAATCATAATATCATTATAGCAACCCTGGGGCATTGATACTGAAAGTATTATTCTCATCTCCATTTGTATATTAGGAAATTGAGGTTCAGAAAAGTACTGAGGAAACTGAGGTTCAGAAAAGCATTTGACCACAATCAATTATGTATCAGAAGTGGAGTCTGAAACTTGTTTTAATGCCAACTGCTATTGTCTATCTACTACACCAAGTTGCCTTTCATCGTATGTCTGCCAAATACTTACTATGTATAAGACACTGGCTTAAGCACTGGAGGGGATCCAAGAAAACTTGAAGCATACTTTTATTCTTCAGCAAGGAATAGAAGAATAGAAGAGGAAAGGAGAAGAATAGAGACTTTTTAGTAAAAAAAGTGTGTAGAAACATAGAAATATTGTAACTATTTTATAGCATTTAAACTTTACTCAAAATTATAAGTAACAACAATATATCTCAGAGGTAGGTAATAAAGATATTTTCCTTTACTAATAAGGGGACTGAGGCTGAGAGTATTCAGATGACTTGTCCAGGGTTACTCAACTAATAAGTGTAAGAACTAGTACTCTAAAAGGTTTTCTGACTCCAAGTCAGAATTTCCAATTCTCTTTGCACCCCCATATGCTATAAACAGCCACACAAAGCTTCATTTGATAGGTTCCAAGTTAGTGTTTAGACAATAAATATTATGTAAATATGGTAGGATTTTAGTCAGTCCTTTAAAAAATTGGATAGACATAGAGGAGAAGTAAGGATTTTACAAAGAAATATTCTTTTAGTACCAGTTCTGACATAACCCATTTAGTATTATCCAATGTTCTACTACAGACCTCCAGGCTATTACATATCTCAGACTGTTAATAATAAGGTATCGCCTCCAACTGTCAAGAGCTGTAAATGAGAGAAGCAATCTCCCTGATGAAGAAGGCATGAGAAGCCATTAATATGTATAATTTGTATAACCCTGAGATCTCCCAAACTGAAAGATTACTTTTACTGTGAGCCAGATTGTAATCTCTGTGCATTGTCATTAAAACTGATGACAGCTTTATCCCACTGAAGCTGGAGAATATAGAGAATAGGCTGTAAGCAGTCCAACAGCAAGTTCAGACTTAGAAACAAAACCAGCTGCCATTACCCAAACTGCATCAATTTTTTCTCAAATTATTCTGATAAAATTACATTTAATTTATGACTAAGGCAAAGCATGCTATTTGGGGGGAAGGAAGGGTTATTGTGGCAACCACAGCGTTTGGTGATTAGCATTTTTTAAAATGCCCCACATGTATAAGGAATGAAAGTTGGATTGAGTTTCTGGGTCCAGACAGGAGAATTTTCAGATGAGATGTGCTACATCTTCTGTGTCTTTGATGGATTATTCAGGCAGGCACAATCACAGTGCTAAAATGCAACATGTTCACCCCTGATGGTGGATTAACAAATGGATTAACACCACATTATAAATATACATCCAAGAATGTGCTGGAAAGCTCTGACTCCAAGATGTCTGGTGACAGATTTATGATAACAGCTCAACAAATTTTGGCCAACACACCAGTTAGTCTGCTGTTTGATAAACTTAATAAAACAGTGGCATTCACTGCTATTATTATTGCACCAAGCAGGAATAACTCAAAATGATAAACAGAGAAGATAAATAACTAATTGGGTCTGGTAGAGAAGCTGAAAGAAATGTAGTGATGGTGGCCCATCAATTATCTCTGTAACTGGCATGGTTCTTCCACATACTGATCATCTTAAAGAGCTGGGGACTCATTATACCCTGGCATCAATTCAGAAAGTGGCACTTCTGGATAACATTCTTATAGCCAAGAGATTTTTCTCTCAACAGTAGGTAATTATAATACACTTGAATAATGTCTATACTGTCATGGTATGTTAACCCCAGATTAATTGGAATAATGAAAACATAAGACATACAAGAATGCAAGTGATGACAGACAGGGTTAAACCAATGGTCCACCAAGCCCAATATTTTGTCTCTGAAAATGACAGCAAGGGACATTTCCTGGGAGGGTATGCTTATAAATGGCTAGAGAAGGAGATGGCAGTGTTGTCTTGTGTAAAGTGATTTGAATTTAGAATTTAGAGTCAGGAGACAAAGGATCAAGCTCTAGCTTTGCCACTTACCAGTTAAATGACTATAGCAGCATTGGCAAACCTTTTAGAGATTGTGTGCCCAAACTGCACCTTCTATCTGCCTGTGAGCCACCCACAATACCCCAGACAGCAGCTAGAGGAAGTGCTCACATTGGGCTGCTGGGTGGAGAGGGAGGGCATGTGAAAAACATCCTTAAGTGCTGTGGAGAGGGGGAACAAAGCAGGCTCCTCCAACACACCAGGGCAGGTGTGCTACATCTTTGCCAACATGGGACTACAGTAAAGTCAGTTTTTCTGGCTTATTATAAGGCTCAGACGAGATAATATGTGGAAGATGCTTCTTAATTTTAAAGAGCAACATAACTTAAAGGGATATACAGCAAATGTTTCATTATCTCATTCTTAACCAATTTTAATATTATTCTATAATTTAATGTACCATTTATCATTTCCAAGTAATATCCCAGTGGTTATTTCCTTTATGTTAAATGTAATTCCTTTCTTGTGTGAATGTGTATGTATGACAATGGTTATTTAGTATATCTAGTGACTTACAAATCTCAAAAATACTCATTGTACATAGGAACAAAATCACTTAGACATTTAATCCTTTCACTTTTTAAAACCAATTCCAAAATATTTTTCCAAAATATTTTTTCACCATCTTCTCCTATGCCAACATTCAAATTGAAGTTGTGTATTTGTTGACTTGATTTAGGGTATTTTGTCAAAGTCTTCATAGTATTCCTTTACAACTTCATCTGTTATAGATAATGGCTTTTAAGTTTCAATAATCTTCATGATGAACTTTGTTGAAAACACATGGATTTTATTATTGTCTTCAAAAAAGGTGATTAAAAGAATGTATGACAACCAAACCATGATCTTTATGAAACTTTAAATCCATTACCTCTGATAAGGGTCTAAGATCTAAAACGTGTGTAAAATGTAAATAGCTAAGACTAAAAGCTATTTCCCAGTTATAAAACAAGTCATTTTAGCATATGAACAATCTCAAAATAATTGTAGATTGTTAACAACTGATTGGGTCCAGTATAAGTTCATGCTATGCAATTTCAATGAGGCTCTGTACTAAGCAATCATACTATCCCTTCCTTATCAACTCATTCTCCCACTCTCCCAAGCAGTTCTTCCAAACCTTTTCCTCCTTCCTCAAACTTCCCATCAAATGGCCCTCCCTTTTCTCTCCACTGAGAACTTTGTATCCTATTTTACAGAAATAAAATTGATGCTATTTGCCAATGAACTTTCTCTTCTTCCCTATGCCTCACCTGGTTTCACTCATATGACTTCAGCTACTGTCTCCTCATTCACCTTTATCTAATGTGAAGAGGTAATCTTCTCATGAAGGCTAACCCACCTATCTGCTCAAGTAATCCCATTCCATCCTATCTCCTAAAACCAATTGTTTCTTCCCCATCATTCTCATTCTATCACATTTTCAATCTCTCCCTGTCTACTAGCTCCTTCCTTACTACATACAAATATGACTATGTCGCCTCCATCCTCAAATAAAACCTCAATGGACAGAAAACCAAATTTAAGAAGACAGAGTCTGTGGGGTCCATCCTGCTCAATTCAACTTAAAAGGTATGCAAAGAAGCCAGAATTCTTGGGTTTAAGGAAAAGGAAGAAAGGAAGGTCCTCCTCCCCCACATAATGTGCTGAGTCTCCAGCAGTCCATGGAATCTTGGAGTGAGGGCTCCAGCCCAGAGGGAATGCCTTGCTGCCATAGCTGTGCCAGGCTCAGGGTGCTGACTACAGTTGGCAGGGAGGCAGCTGGAGAAGAGGTGCTGACAGGAGGACAGCCTTGTGCCAGTTACTACTCTCCATCTTGGGCCTCTGCTTATCAAGGTTTTGGCCTTGGAGCACATCCACCTGGATTAATGTAGTCTATCAATAGGGCAGATAAGAAGCCTTTAGAGGTCAGGGAAGCTCAATCTGCAACACCCTTCCCCCAGGGATTTCACTGAGAGCCTCAGAGGTAAGAATCCCAATGACTGGGGGATCCCAGGGCAAAGCCTACAACCACTAGAGAATACCTTGATAATAGGGCAGGAAGCACAGCTCCCTTCAGCCTCCACACCTTTACCTATACCTTCAGCTTCTGCTGCCAGCTGGAGAAGATCTGACCTCAAGGCTCATCAAAACTCCAACAGCCTAATCTAGTCAATCAGCACACCAGGATAACTTACAATTATAGAAAGGATAGACACAGAAATAGAAACAGAAGGAGAAGACGTGAGGGAAGAAACTTGGGAGTGGGAACCCCAAAGGTTCCCTCCCAAGTAACAGACCCAAGAAATAGAGAAGAGGGCACCCCAAAATCCCTCTGCCCTTCACCCCTTTCCCCAACCCTTAAATTGCAAATAATAAAAGCCATTCATTAGTCAGACAGTTTTCCAGAGTGCCTGAGAGTCAAGGAGGAGGAGGGGAATCACAGCTTGGTCTGGCTGCCTCCATCTTGAAGCCAGACCACCTACTGTGAAGTTGACTGGCTTCGGGGGAGGCTTGTGTGAACCCTGTCCTTATTCAGAATCAGATTGGGGTACCCCATACCTCACTTTATAGGGAGGCTTTGCCCCCAACTTCTGTGGGGCGGCATGACCATCCAGGTCACCCAGTTTAGGGGTGACACCCCCTAGAAATCTCCCAGAGTATATATGGCACAATGGGAGAGCAAGAAGAGAGACTCACCATCATAAAGACTCTCTCTCTATCTCTCCTCTATCATAACATTGGTCACTGGCTCTCTTTATTATTACAGTTTCTTATGTAAATTGTTTTCCTGGTTCTGCTAACTTAATTTTATATCAGATAACATAAATTCTTCTAAGTATATCTGAATTCCTGTTGACCATTTTTCCCTATGGCACAATAATAATAGCACTACAGTGCTAAAAGACTCAAAGTGAAGGCTTAAGGAGATGGAAGATATCTCTGTACATTATTATGGTAAGTCAAGAATCAACCTGCATAGGAAGAAATGGATGGGCCAAAGGCCAGGGAGGTAGCTCAGTTAATTGAAAGCCAGGCTGAGAGATAAGGAGATCCTGGGTTCAAATCTGGCCTCAGACACTTCCTATCTGTGTGACTGTGGGTAAGTCACTTAACCTCAATTGCCAAGCCTTTACCAACTTTCTGCCATGGAACCAATATACATTATTGATTCTAATATGGGAGGTAATCGTTTAAAAAAAGAAAAAAGGAAATAGATAGATAGGCCATTACCTGGATGGGTTACAGTTGAGGGAGTATCCATATCAGTGAAATCATGGATTATTTGAATTATTAAAATATTTCCAGATTTTAGCATTAGGGAAATGTCTTAGACATTATATAACTGGATTTCAGCAAGGAATTTTCTGGAGTTTCTGGAGTCCATTTGGATGGATTAGAAAACAATTGGAAAAAAGAAGAGCCAAAAAAACTATTAATGTCTTGATTCTACACTGGATAAAGGTTTCTAAGGCACTGTCACCAGAATCTTGGCCACGCGCTGTCCAATATTTTAATAAGAATCAGGTTACAAAAGTAACTTGGCAAGCTAGGACTATTGTTCTGAATACAATTAGATGAATTTTCACAGATACTTTTGATATTTTTTATTTGGGTTAAAGAAAGCTATATAATTACAATATAGAAGAGTTATAATGAGACAAAAGTTCATAATATTTTTTTAAAAAATCTGGCTTTTTTATTAAACTGAAATTCAGTTCAGTCAAAAGTGACACATATCAGCTGAAAAAGCTAATATTACATTAGGCTATATTGAGAGGTATATCCAGAACAAGAAAAATGATAGTTCAACTGTGCTAGATCTATCATGCTTAGACAATATCTATAATAATGTATTTAATTTGAGGTGGCACATTTTACAAAGGACATGAAGAAATTGGACTATGTCCAGAGGAGAATTACCAATAGGCTGAAAGATCATACTATATGAGAATCTGTTAAAATAATTAGAGATGTTTAACTTTCAGAACAGAAAAATTGTTGGATCTTGTAGGGGAGACATGATAAATGTATCCAAGTATTTTAAGTGCCATTATAAAGAAGTTTTCTGAGGATATTTTTATGGTCAGAAGAAAGAAAGAGGAATGGTAGAATTAAGTTAGAAAGACAGATTTAGGCTCATAAAAGGGAAAATATTCTAAAAATTGTAGCTTTCCAAAATCAGAATGGATTTGCCTTATGTAATGAGTTGCTAATCAGATTTGTTTAACTAAATTGAATTTAGTCTTTCGAGGTTTTCAAGAAAAAATTGGGTGATCCCTTTTGGGGAATGACGTAGAGAATATTCTTACATTAAGTAGTCTTGGATCACCTCTGTGGGATACCAGCCAGCTCAGAAATTTTGGTATACTAAGGCTAAAAAGTTATCATATTAGTCATGCTAATCATTTAGTAGGGCCAATAAAACACATCAAGTAGCATATAGATACTAGTTCCTCCCTTCCTTTCTTCTTTCCTTCCTTCCTTCTTTCTCCTCTTTCTCCTGCTCTTACTTCTTCTTCTTCTTCAGTGTTTTAGGGTCTGTATTTGTGTGTGTGTGTGTGTGTGTGTGTGTCTGTGTGTGTGAGTGTGTGTGTGTGTGCACATGTGCATGTGAATATAACTTTCTAATTGTAATGCTGTTGTTTATACTTTTGTTTTCTATGAAGACAAATGACAACAACGTGTTGGAGTCAGGGTATAATATGTTCAGCTGTGGCTGACCAGACTAATATGGGTAGATAAGGCACTATTCCATATTGAGTACAAATTTAGAATGGAAGTAACTCTAGATTTACACAGCTCATGTTTTCATTCAACTTATTCAATTCTGCTTTGCTCATGGAGGGCAGCACCTTCTTTGATGCAAGCATACCATACTAGATGGTCTTGTACCAGCATTTTCCATGACAATATTAAAGTTCTTCAGAGATACTTTAAGAGTATATTTATGCTACTTCTTTTGCTCACCATGTGAGCACTTATGTCATGCAAGTTTTCTGTAAAATTATCTTCAGATTGCATTTCTTAACTGTGTCTAATTTCAGTCAGTTATTGCATAAAATGGTGATATAAGTGGTCTGGAAAATGTCTAACACTCTGTTCACCAGAAAAAAAATATATATGTTACACTTTTAAATTTAATTTGTATAACAATTATTTTCCTGATAAATTTCTCAAGTTTAGACAAATAACAAAACAAATTAAGTACTGATTTGCAGCGAATTGCTCATGCTGAAAATATAGTAACCAACTCTCCTGGACCAAGTTGTTCAAGCTGTCTCTAGAACAATGTGTGTGGTTCTAAGGGAGAACTAGATCCTTAACTTAAGCTAACAAATGGCCATATTTTCACAATAGAAAATTAAATCATTTACAACAGAATATATTTACCACAGAAAAATACAACAGAAATACAACAGAAGGCTGTCATCAATGAATTTACTAATAACTCTTCCTAGTTTAGGAATTTTAGTTAAAATTTGTTGAGAATGAAACTGAATGTCTAAGAGGGAGCAAGGGAGAGAATATTTCCAGTGTGAGAAGTAAGTGAGAAATAAGATAATATAATAATACAAAGAGACTGGCCTAGGGATCAGGATACCTTGTATTGCTAATGAAAGTATTACCTAGCTTGTCATTTAAATTCTGTACTGAATGTCCATGTTTCCTTTTTACTCCCTTATTTCTTTCCTTCCTTTCCTTCGTTTCCTTTGTTTCCTTTGTTTCCTTCCTCTTTTCTTTCTTTCTTCCTCTCTTTCCTTCCTTCCTTCCTTCCTTCCTTCCTTTCCTAGTCCTATAACTTCTGAGTTCTGGGACTATGAAATTGAATGTTCTAGGATGGCTTTGAAGAATCCATCCAAGATGCATCTGTCACCACCTAGTAACACAGATTCATCACTGCCAAAATACTGGCAGCAAATGAACAGTTATTAACACAATGTACAATTTTTATACATAAAAATGATGAAGTTAATTACCATGAGTCGGAAAAGTACTGTTTTGGTCCAAATGTGGGTTTCTATCCCCAAATAAAATATTTTTGGAAGGAAAAAAGTATACTGAAAACAGAATTTAGTTTCATACAATATTGTGTTAAGATAAAATAAATTCTCATTTGTTATAAAAATAATCCCATTGTCAATGAAGAATAAATATATATTTAGTAAATACTTACTTTATGTCAAGAACCACAATCGGCAGAAACCAAGACAAAAATATATATAATACCTGACCTTAAGAAGCTTGCAGTACATAATTATACTCCAATTACATATTTCATTCTGGATATCAGAAGTAACCATAGCAATGGAACAATGTCTTACCCAGAGTGGACTGGTAAAGTTAGAATTTGGCCTAGAGAATTCTGGGAAGGAGAACATGGTATACATGGAGAGCTAGAGGGCCAAGTCTTTTAAGTCAGGATTGTGTACCCTAACCTCAGACTTTAGAACCTTCATTTTTAGGAGAAGACCTGGGACAACTTTATTTTTATTCTTTTCCAGGAGGCACTTCTGACACTGCAGAATTTCTCTAACATGTGTTCAACAGAAACTACCTAACTTTCAAAGTTCACTTTGATGCTGGACTTTTCACACTGGAAGTACCCTCTTTCCCTTTAGCTTCTTCCTCTGATTGGTTGGTTCTTCCTAGAATCTCCATTTTAAGGAGGATGCCCATTCCTTTCAAGGTTACACTCGTGTGTCTCTACCCTTTCTCTACAATGCCTTCACAGAGATATTTCTTCTTCCCTTCTCCTCTCTACCCTTTTATAACTTACTTTTATTTGGTGTTTTCTTCTATTAGAAGCTTTTAGAATGTAAGATCTATGAATATAGGAACTACTTCTTTTTTCTGCTTGTTTTTGTACTCCCTGCCTTTAGGACAGTGCCTGTTCCATAGTAAGAATTTAATATGACTCTTGTAGGTGACTTTTGAGAAGGATGGTAATTGGGCAATCTGAACAATGACAGTGGAAGCAGCCCAACTTGGAGTGGACTCTTGATTTACCCATGAATCCTGACTCATTTGAACCCCATCCATCTTTTGATCAGATTCTAAAATGATAGTACTAAAACACAGATTAAACTGCCACTCCCCTACTCATTGCAAACCAGTAGCTATCTCTTACTTCTAGAATCAAATAGAAAGCATATACACACATAAACACACACAGCCTTTACAACATGGCACCAGAGAACCTTATTCATTACTCCGTTTCACTGGATAGGATGAAAATATATATAGGCATATGAAAAAATGCTCTAATATACTACTGATTAGAGAAATATCAAAATAATTATGAGATGTTATCTCACACCTATCAGATTGGCTAAAATAATAAAAGGGCAAGGTGACAAATCTTGTAGGGGATGTGGAAAAATAGGGACACTCACTAATGGTAGAACTGCAAACTGATCCAATCATTTTCAAGAGCAATTTGGAATTATCCTCAGAGATTTATAAAACTGTGTAACTTTATATAGGAGATAAGGAAAAAAGGAAAAGAACCAACACATTTATAGCAACTCTTTGTGGTGGCAAAGAACTAGAAATTAAGGCAATATCCATCAATTGGAGTATCATTGAACAAATTGTGGTATGATTATGATGTAGTATGAGAAGAACATAATGATGTTCATCTTTAAAAAAATGGAAAGACCTACATGAAATAATGAAGAATGAAATGAGTAGAAACAAGAGAACATTATATATAGCTACAGAATTAATATTTGAAAAATAACTTATGAGGGTTGTCCATAAATTTGGGAATGGCTGAACAAGTTGTGGTATCTTCTGGTAATTGAAAACTATTTGCTATGAGAAATGACAAACAAAATAATTACAAAAGACCTAAAAAGACTTATGTGAAATAATATAAAGTGAAGCAAGCAGAAACAGGAGAATTTTGTACACAGTAATAACAATAATGTATGATGATCAACTGTAAATGAAAATTATTATCAACAAGACTAGGATCTAGGACAACTCCAAAAGACTCATAATAAAAAAAAGGCTATCCACTGCCATAGAAGGAAAAGATGGAATCCAAAAGTAAATTGAAACATGTCATTCTTTATTTCTTCCACAATTTTTTCTCTATTGTAAGCAAAATATCTTTTACACAACATGATGAATATGGAAATATGTTTTATATAATAATATATGTACAACTTTTATTACCTGCCCTCTTAAGGAGGAGATATAGAAAGAAGAGAAGAAGAGAATATGGATTGCAGAATATCCAAAAAGAAATATTAAGAAATTGTATTGACATCAAATCTGGAAAAAATGAAATGTTATATAAGAAAAGGAAATAGCCTACACACCCATGGATCATGGATGTGACCTAGATGAAGATTCAACAAAAGTGATTAAGAAGAATTCGTCGGACAAGCATGAGGAAAACTACATAAGAGGAGAGCCAGGGGATAGCAGTGTCACAAATACCTAGAGACAAGAGAACATCAAAGAAAAGAGGGTGATTGCAGTGTGAAAGGTTGCAGGAAGATCAGGAAGGAAAATGATTGAAAAAAGCCATTAGATTTGCCAATTAAAAGAACACTGATAACTTAGAAGAGAGTAATTTTGGTTTGATAAGGTCAAAAGCCAGATTATAATATACTTGAAAAAGGAGTGGAAGGAAATGAAGTAGAGAAATCAAATATAGTCCTCATTGAATTTAGCCACAAAATGTGAGAAGAAATATGTAATAATAACTAGTGGGGATGGAAAGATCAAACAAGCATTTTGGGGGAATAGCAAAGACATGGACATATTTGTAGATATTAGGGAAGTAACCAGTAGATACGAGAGGTTGAAAATAAATGAAAGGGTGGCAATTATGCAGGGGATAATCTACTATAGAAAATGGAATGGAATAGATTGTGTGTTCATGTGAAGGGCATTAAAATATGAAACCCTGGGGCAACTGAAACTCAGTGTCATGCTTCTCTTTTACAATTGGATTCTGTCCATGTCCACTTGCTGTCCTTCAACACTCTAAGATTTTACATAAATATTATGGATATTTTCTCATACGTTAACAGTGAAAGTCCTAAAACTGTCTTTATGTATTAGTTATAAGATGACCCAGAAGAGAGTTCAGTCTCCTTTTTATGATTAATGATGGCAACCTTCCTTGCCACTCTCACAGATAAGCTGCTCTGTTTCCATGCAAGCATAAGAAATTAATTCTACCATTCCTTCCTGCAAAAAAGTAGCAGGGTTCTGTATTAGGGGAGGTCAAGTAAAAGAATGAAGGACTCAGATGATGCAACAGAGGGGATACATGCAAAATAGTGGTTGAATTTGAAGGACAAGTTGATTAGGTATAGGACTAAGATTTTTTTTTCTAGAACATATTTGTTCCAGTAAATATGGTTGACTTGGGGTGAGAGGAATATCCAGTTAAGGGCTGATCATACATGTGTTAAATTGCCTTATTTACAGATAAAAGAAAAAGAGAAAAGAAAAGAGAAAATAGGTCCCAATTTCAATCCCAAATCCATTACTTTTGTTTTCTCTTCTTTCTCTTCCCTTTTCTCTTTTTTCTTTCTCTTCTTTTCCTTCCCTTTGTTTATTTTCCTTTCTCCTTTCTTTTTGTACACCTAATTGTATATATAGCTTTTTATTTCTAAATTCTTCTTGGAATATTTTCTGATTCTCCTGCTTCCTGTACATCTACCTTTCCCCCCAATTAAGAGGTGGGGTCTGGTTTCAGTGATTATCTGGACAAATCCACAATCCTTCATATCATCTTTCGCCTTTTATTATTCTACTGGGATGTCCAGATGATTATTTCAGCTCTTCACAAGGCAGCTTAGATAGGCCATTATTTTCTGAACACTTTAGGGGAGGGATAAAAAGCCTGTTCCTTTACAACATCTCTGGCCTAGAAGTCTCTGGGGATTGGAAGGATTGTGGCACAGAAGCCACTCCTCTGGGTCACATCCTTTGCTCAGACAATGAGGCTGCATTTGTGAGAATGTTGCTAAATTGGCACCTTGAAAAGCAATCTTCTGTGTCTCTCTTGGGCTATTTATGGGTGTCTGAGGAATGGCATAAAAGAGAGACCCCCATGAGAAAGGCAAGACTGTGATCTGATGCTTTTCAATGACAAAGATAAGGGGACTTCTAAGCAACCTGATCAGGCTTTTGTAATTTTCCTTCTTTGTATACACTCACATTCTCAGCCAATAGCCTTTTCCACCCCAGAACTTTAGCTCAAAGCCCTCTATGGAGGATGGGTTTCATTCTGTCTGAGATATAGAGAAGGATAATAAATCCATGACTGAAAAAAAACACTAAACATTGGAGATTATCCAGTCCACCCCCTTTCCTTTATAGATGGGGAAATGAAGACCTACAGAGATTAAATGGCTTGCCTAAAGCCTAAAACAGTTTATATGCATCAGAGGAAGAATTTTAACCTATATCCTTCAACTCAAGAGCCAGCACTCTTTTCACAGTGCTATGACATTCTGAATGTCTAAATGATGAGAGGGAGATTGCAGTTTGCCTGTTAACAACTGTGGTCATTAGCCTAGCCTTAGCAGCAAATCTTCTAATGGACACAATTGAAGATGCGATCAAGTGCTAAAATATGGAACAAGATACTTTGAACAGGATGCTCAGAGATGCTGTTCCAGGTTTCCTCTTCCTCCTTCAGCCAAAAAAAAGCCACTTGGTCCCTCTTCATGCCTCTTATTCCTCATTCCTTTTCCAACTACATTACTCAGGGGCCACATCAGGGCTGATTAAGCACCACTAATGGAGCTTAATCATGCTTCTGAATAAGAAAGACTTCTTAACTTAGTGGCTTTCCTTTCCCCGAATGAAATAAGATATTTTCATCACAAGAGGTTTGAGACCACTTTAAAATTGAGTGCATGTGACCTGAAAAAAAGGAATGAGAATGAAAAAGAAAGGAGCAGAGATGAAGAAAGGAGAGGGGAAAAGAGGAAAGGAGAGGAGAAAAAATAAATCACCAAAAGATGATTAATGGGATTTTTTTTGTCTTTTAATGGAAAAGTTGTATGAGTGGTTGGATGAATATCAATGAAAAAAGGATGCTTCCCTGTCACCCAATGTAAGCAGTTGGAGAGAATTCACTAATAGCTTTGCTTCTGCTGTTGCTAAAGGGAAGCAATAAGACAAATTGACCACCTCAGTAGAAAAATTTAATAAATAGAAGACTCCTCTGATGGATGCTATTGATTGTGTTTTATTTGAATGAGGTTGCCTAGAACTGATTGGTTGCCTTGTAATCAGCTCCATCTTTACTTCAGTGTTAATAAATATTTGACTTCTCAACTCTGGGTCCTTCTCCCACAGTTTCATCGCATCATCGACCTCACAGGCAAGCACAGTGACCCTTGCCTTTCCTATCGATCTTTCATGTGTTTATCAGCTTGATTCACACTAGAGCCATCTCCGCTTCTTTTTCTTTTTAAGAAATAAGGTCAATTTAAATCAATAATGTAAATTTGCCCATTTTTAAAAGGTACCCTTGGAAAGAAGAGCCATTGATTTACAGAATTGTGAAGAAATGTTGCTGGTTTGACATTTTGTAGAGCAATTTAAACCAGTATGTGTCACCATGTAAAGAGCTGTGGCTTCTGAATAGCTTAGTGCAAATATGATGCTTAGAAAGTTTCTAAAAAATGCCAATTATTATTTATTGATTAGATGCATTTAAAAATATCTGTATATTACAAGGCTATAAAAACTATCCAAAGAAAATGCAAGACAAAAATATTACCTATTTAAATAGTGCTTGCAATGTTGGGAGCTATCCCTAAATTATAGGAGTTGTCTTGGGAAGCAATGAGTCACTGTGATACTCTGGTTCATAAGCAGAAGCTGAATGAATATTTCTTGATGATGTTAAAGAGGGCATTTATGTTTTTCAAAGAGATTACCCTAGAGAAGCTCTAAGATTCTATTATTCTAAACATGAGGGGAAAATTCCTTCTAGGAATATTTGTGAAGTATCCAAGTGCCAGAGTCCAACATTACCTTTCCATGATTTCTTCCCTGACTACTTCATGTGAAGTAATATCTCCTCCTTCTAAATGTCCCATAGTTTTTTTTTCCCAGAACTTACTTCTGTACTTACTTTCTACTTTGTGATGCGTTCATCTTCTTTATCCAACTATAGATATTTTTGATCTTTATCAAACTATAGATACAGATACAGATATTTTTCACATGTGCATCATATTTGGTTTTGTACCCATATGTATAATATAGTATTTTATATACACTCTCTGATTAAAGAATATTTGATGAATGTGCTTTGCCACCAGTGGGTGAGTCAGAAAACTTTGGAAAATTCCTTCATTTAAGAACAGGCAAGAGTAAGTATGATGCTAGACATTCAAAAATCTCTCAGGAGGCTGGCTATATATATTGTCACTGCTATTACCATGTGTCCTGCTCTGTGTAAGAACATGTCTAGGCACTAGAGACATACTATTCCTTTTCCTCTCCATAAGTACTCTACTGACCACATCATTATGCCCATCTATCATTGATTTCTGTTTTTTTTTTAATATTTTGTTGTTTTTTTACTTTTGTTTCAGGCTTGAGACTTTCTGGAAAGATGACCAAAAAGGGGTAAAGAGGTAAGGAATTCTTCATCTATAAATTGGGGGAGGTGAAATTACATGATCACTAATGTTCTCTTAGTCTATAAAAGGGATAGGCAGAAAGAACTTGAGAAAGCTTATAGTTTGACTAGCTCATCACCCTTTGGTTACTGTTGTATAATCAGAAATCTTGGACCCTTGGATTTCATCCCCCAGAAATCCTTCAATATTTCCCAGAATTCTTTTTAATCTCTCCACCACATTGTGTGGTCTCGTGTATATAGTTGGCTGTAATTCTGCCTCTCTATTTTTCCCAGTGACTGCAGCTTAGTTAGCTAGCTTTTTTACTTTAGTTATTATTAATAAACTTTATAACATATAATAGTTATTGGATATTAATTTTGAAGCTTACACTGTCATCATCATAAAACTGATATCTTTTGAGGATATCTTTTGAGGCTTGACCCTAAACCTAGAAAAAGTCACATTTCATAGAGATCAAATGACTTACTGCTTGTAATCAAACATGCAGAGTAACAAAACTATGATTCTTGCTTAATATCTATAACCTTTCTATTGGGGATATGGTAGCTATATTACCAGAGAAGAGTAGCTTTTGTATTATAATTTCAAGTCCAGCAAAAAGGATCTAATCTTCTAGTCCAAGCCACTTGTCCTACATGTTCACTGATGTTGGCTGGGTATGCAACTTGTTACCTTCTCTGGAGCATTTAACACTCTAGTTGAGTCTCAACTGGGAGCTGGATCTAGGGAAGCATGACATGGCTTGGAGACTTTCTTTAGTTAGGGTAGCCTGGTGATCCTCTTTCTTTTTCTCTCTATGTTTCTTTAACTTTAATAATGAATAATTATAAATTAATATATAGTCTCCAAGGAATTTTAGTGATTATAGCTTAAAGTGTGAATACACCTGGTCACAATAGCACAGTGAAAGGTAATAGCTCCTCTTCTGAAAAAAAAAGTTTTGATGACAGAAGGACAAATAGGAGCCAATAAGAAGCTGTGAAATGCATAGCGCTGAGAAGTAAAAAGATGTTGGAATCAAAGAAAATTTTTCTAGCTTTGTAATTTTATCTGAGAGTTAGATCTGATAGCACAGAATATATTTTGATGGGCCATTTTCTCTACGTATATCAGAGAACAAATGAACTAAGTTATCATCTACAGCTATGAGCCAGGAAAAATCCTGACATGATTCATGGAATGGAATAATATGTAAAAAGACTGGAAAGATAGAAAAGACCAATTTGTGAAGAGCTTATAATTCCAGTTACAGGAATTTATATTTTATTCCAGAGGCAATATGTAGGGAGTAACTGGGCTTCGTGGAGTAGAAGAATGACATCTTAGACCTGTGGCTTAAGAAAAATCATGTTAGCAGCTGTTTGGAGGATGATTGAAGTAGGGAGATGCTTGCAGCAAGAAGATGAAATGGAAAGTTGTTGCATTAGTCTAGATGAGAGATATAAGGAACTCAATAAATGGTAATGACTTGGTCAGTAGAATACCATAGATATGTAGATCCCTGTGCCAAAAAAAATCAAGACCTTTTGTGCCATGTCTCTTGATAAATTAGGGATATATGGGTGTGCATGCTATGGAATCCAACCAAAAAAGAATTAAAAGCTAAATGGAATTGTAACTTTCCGGAGCACCAGTGAATCCTAGAGCCTAGCAACTTCTTTCCAATAAGCAGGATTAAAGATTTGTGTTCAAGCTCTCTTCACTTTTAAACATTCTCTGTCATGAAAAAATAAATCCTTGAAATGTTGCTTCACATAAGAAGCATTTTCAAATTGAATCAGAATTATTTTCTTTTCTTCTATGACAGATGAAAAGTTTCTAAGGTTCTTCCCAAAGAACCTTTAATGCCAGAAATGTCTAGAAATATTAATGTAATCACAGATCACCCATGCAGTGTTCTGTCAATGGTGTTGAAGTTTTAAAATGCTTAATCTATGATCCCTCCTGGCACCTCGTATATATTTCTCATGCATCCATTTTCCATTTTATATACCCTATCTCATGCCAAATCAGATAATATTAGTAAAGAGCTCAGCACCTACTATAGCCTTTCTCATAGTAGGTACTTAATAAATACTTATTTCTTCCCTACTCCACCTATTCCTCCTGTACTAAAAATTATAATATGGTATAGTGCAGTGACAGGCAAACTTTTTAAAGAGGGGGCCAAAGGAAAGGGAATGCTCATCTGTCAGTCTGTTTCTAAGGCAACACTTTCCAAGTTTCATTGTATTGTATCCTACTCATTATATTCGTAAGATTAGGAATAATGTCCCGTGGCTGGATAGAACTTTTCAGGGGGTCACATCTGGCCTGTGGGCCATAGTTTGCCCATCAGTGGTATAGTGGATAGAGAACTGTCCTCAGAGTTAGGTTTAGATCCTACCCATATCATTACCCTCGAGAAGTCATTGTACCTTCATGCCTCAGGTGACTTTCTAGGATTCATATATTATAGAAGCATACAACACAGAGATTTCTTTTGTAATAAAAAAAATACTGCTCAATACTTCAACTTTGCTTTTGTTCTTATGTTCTTAACCATTCTTGGCTCCTTTTAACTGGAGACCATATGTACAGTTTTGGTGTATACTTAAGAATCATGGCTCTTCCAGGCTGAGATGGGAGCAGAGAAGAAGGAAGGGTCAGACTCTCCTTACAACCAACTGATAAAAAGTCTCACAAAAGGACAACAATCAAAATCAGATGACTGAAGGGGCTCTGCCAAGAAGCACAGCCTTGAAGCTAAGCATTCTGGATGCATTTCCACACTATAAAGGCGTAAAATTAGACCTACCAAAGGGCAAGCTGATTACCCCTCTCCCACACCACCTAAGGCACCAGAGTCAGAGTAAGGGCCTGGGCAATCTACAAGTTCTCAGGAGCTGGTTGAGGGCACCACTGTCTTACCCCTGAGAGCAGCATAGAACCTTGGCATTGAGACTTAAGACTTGAGTTTGGGGAACACAAAGCACAAATCATGGAGCATGGGTGCAGACCCAGAATGGCCATTGCAGACACAAGGGAGACTAGAAAAATAGTCTCAGGTTAAGACTTATTAAAGTCCACTCCACCAAGAATTGCCTGCCCACCTCACTCAGACTTCTAGCTAGTAACCCAAGGTAATACAGAGAAAAAAAACAAGCACAGCAATTGCTAATTGAAAGGAACCACAATTGACAGATACAAAAAGAGAAAGCATCTGACCCTGGATAACTTTTGTGAAGAAAAGGGGCAGAGTTTAGAGGTCACAGCAGAGAGAAACAAACAGACACATCCAAACTTTCCACAAAAAATGGAAATTTGTCACAAGTTCTCAAGAAACTCAAAATAAAGTTTGAAAACCAAATAAGAAAGATAGAAGAAAAATGGACAGAAAAGTGGGAAACAGAATTGTGTGTTATTCAAAAAGAAAATAACAGTTTAAAAGATAGAATCTCCCACTTGGAAAAAAAAGCCTAGATATCACATGAAGTAATGAGCAAGTTATAGACCAGAATTAATCTGCTAGAAGCCTTGAAAAGCAGGATAAAACAAACTGAAAAGGAAAATCAAAAGATTATAGCTGAAAACCAGTCTTTAAGAACTAGAATTGGGCAAGTAGGAGCTAATGACCTCACAAGACAACAATAATTAATAAAGCAAGTTCAAAAGAATGAAAAATAGAAGGAAATATGAAATATCTCATAGAACAACAACAAAAAAAAACTGAAACAGGTCCAGGAAAGACAATTTGAGAATCATTGGTCTACCTGAAAACTTGGGGAAAAACAGAAGCCTTGACATTGTATTAAAAGAAATTACCCAAGAAAACCTCCCTGATATTCTTGAACAAGAGGGCAAAGGGAACAGTTGAGTGGTTCAGTGGATTAAGAGTGTGGCACAGAGATGGGAGGTGCTAGGTTCAAATCTGGCCTCAGATGCTTCTTAGCTATGTGACACTGGGCAAGTCACTTGACCCCCATTGCCTAGTCCTTACCACTCCTCTGCAGAGTATTGAAATACAGAGTATTGATACCAAGACAGAAGGCAAGGGTTTAAAAAAAAGGTGGGGGAGCAAAATAGACATCAAAGGAGTACATAGATTACTCTCTACATTAAATCCTTGAAAGACAACCCACAGGAATGTAATTGCCAAATTCAAGAGCTTCCAAGCCACATTGAAAATATTGCAAGAAGCCAGAAAGAGACAATTCAGATATAAAGGCCACCCAGTCCGGATTACATAGGATCTGGCAGCCTCCACCCTAAAGGACTTGGAATATGATATTCAGAAAAGCAAGAGAATTGGATCTACAACCAAGGACCATCTACCCATCAAAATTATCTATATACTTCCAGGTAAAGTATGAACATTTAAAAAATAGAAAATTTCCAAATATTTGTAAAGAAAAGACCAGAACTCAATGGAAAAATTTGATGGCCAAATACAAAATTCAAGAGAAACATGAAGAGGTAAGCCAGAAAGAAAGGGAAAAAAAATTTACAGACTTCAATAATATCAAATTATTTATATTACTATATGGAAAAGTGATATTTGTAACTGTCAAAAATTGTTTTCACTATGATAAAAGATAAAAGAATTATTAATAAGTAGAGGCGGGTACTGAGTGATTTAAGATGATATGCAAAAAGGGGGGATAGAAGATGGCACCAAGAGAAACTTAAAAAAAGAAAAAAATAGAATAAATTTTACCACATAAAGAGGCACATGGGAGGGGGAGGTGAAGAATACTATTATAAGAAGGAGAGAAAAAGAGTGGTAATAAGTAATA
Source organism: Gracilinanus agilis (assembly GCF_016433145.1). Taxonomy (NCBI): domain Eukaryota; kingdom Metazoa; phylum Chordata; class Mammalia; order Didelphimorphia; family Didelphidae; genus Gracilinanus; species Gracilinanus agilis. The sequence goes on along the minus strand of NC_058131.1, from coordinate 203,386,376 downwards.
CTTAAATCTTACTCTCAGTAGAATCAATTCTGAGAGGGAAGAGCATCTAGATCCATTGGGGTATAGAATTCTATCTTGAGTTAGAGGGAAGTTGAAAGGGAAATAACAAAGTGGGTAGTGGGGCAGAGTGTACCAAAGGGAGAGAAAGAAAGAGGAGGGAGGAAATTTAATATACCTTAAAGAAAAATAAATGGGGGCAGCTGGGTAGCTCAGTGGATTCAGAGTCAGGCCTAGAGACAGGAGATCCTAGGTTCAATTCCAGCCTCAGACACTTCCCAGCTGTGTGACCCTGGGCAAGTCACTTCACCCCCATTGTCCACCCTTACCACTCTTCCACCTAGGAGCCAATACACAGAAGTTAAGGGTTTAAAAAAAAGGAAAAAAGAAAAAGAAAAGCTGAATAAGAAGGGAGGTGTAAGGAATTTAAATTAATGGGTTGGACTAAATATATGAGAATTCTAAGATGTGTTTGCCAATTTTAAAATTAATATAGCTCAAGTCAAAATTACTTTTAGTAGCTTAGCTTTTATTTACAAAGAGTTAGAGAGAGTGAAAGTAGAGAAATTTAAAAGAGGGTGGAGTAATAAGTCTAGCTTATCACCATAAATGTTGTTCCAGTATCCAGCTTAACCCAAACAGGGTTAGATAGCCTCTCAGCCAGAGGACTTAGTGATGAATTAAGCAAGGGTTCAACCCATGTGACCTCCTCCAGGAAGGAGAGACCTCTTTGGAACTAATCTCTCCAGAAGCTAGGAAAGGAAGGTCAGCTTTTCACTCACCAGGTCAAAGTCTAAAGGGAGGAGATCCAGAAGTAGTCTTACCATAAGCAATTCAAGAGCCAGAGTGAAGTGAAACTGAAGACCAGAGTTCCAAGGTGGCATCCCAGAGAAGATCCTCTAACCCAAAAATTCAGGACAAAGACCTCTTGCACAGGATGTTCATGAACTTTAATAGTCCTCTTTTTACATCATTACCTGTCCCTTCCTCCATGTTACAGGGTCCAATTGTAGGCTTTAAATTTGCTTAGCACTGCCCAGGGTGGCAGTATTTTTAGGTTCCACCTCTCATTCTAAGAGGGGATAAAATTTTATCAAAGAATTCATACGTTTCTGACTGATAGAGTTGAAAGGGGGGAGCTCTCTAAGTGGCTTGCGAACTGCACCACCTAGTGCCAAATACGGGGTATTCAAGCTTTAGTTGATTAATTCAAAATTAGGCAAGGGGAGTGTCAATCTCATCTTCACAGAGGGGATGGTAAGGAAACTAAAATAAGGGTGGGGAAATGGGAGAATGATTAAAAGCAAAATACTGGTTTAGAAGGAAATAATAAAAAGAGAAATGGTAGGGCTAAAAGAGGAAATCAAAGAGATGGGGAATACACAAGTGGTAATCATAACTCTGAATGTGAATGGAATGAAATCACCCATAAAATGGAAGAAAATTGCAGAGTGGATTGGAAACCAAAATCCTACAATTTGTTGTCTACAAGAAACACACATGAGGCAGGTAGAGACACACAGGGTAAAGGTAAGAGGTGTGGGCAAAATTTATTGGACATCAACTGAGAAAAAGAAAGCAGGAGTCAAAATCATGATATCCGATGAAGACAATGTAAAAATATGTCTATTTAAAAGAGATAGGGAAGGTAATTACATCCTGATAAAAGGCAGTATAGACAATAAGGAAGTAGCAGTGCTCAAAATGTATACACCAAATGTTATAGCATCTAGATTTCTAAAGGAGAAACTAATGGAGCTTAAGGGGGAAATAGATAGTAAAACAATGTTAGTGGGAGACCTGAACCTTCATCTATCAGATCTAGATAAGTCAAACTAAATAACAAATAAGAAAGACATAAGAGATGTGAATGAAATCTTAGAAAAATTAGTTAACAGGTATATGGAGAAAAATAGAGACAAAAAGAAATATACCTTTTCAACAGTACATGGTACATTCACAAAGATTGACCATGTACTAGGTCATAAAAACATGTCAACAAATGCAAAAGAGCAGAAATAATAAATGCAACCTTTTAAGACCATAATGCAATAAAAATAATAATTAGTAAGGGTACATAGAGATACAAATAAAAAACTAATTAGAAATTAAATAATATGATTCTCCAAAATTGGTTAGTTAAGAATAAATCATAGAGACAATTAATAATTTCATTGAAGAGAATGACAATAAGGAGACATCAAAGCAAAATCTATGGGATGCAGCCAAAGCAGTACTGTTATAATTATAGTAAATATAGACTGATATTAAAAGAAGTTATATTTTAATTAAGGCCATGTTGGTAACATAAAGAATGACCACGTGCCTGCTAAGATCTAATTCAAGGAGCCCACCATACCTTCTTCCAATAGACCACACACCTAGCTCCTTCAGTACCAAAGAGCACACAGGTACCAAAGAGTGCAGGTAGCAAAAGAGCCCAGGTACCAAAAACGCCTGCCTCCAATGACCCCAGGAATCTTATACTATTCTGTTTACTTAATCACACTTCCTGTCCACCTCCATTACAAGAGGAATCATGGGAAATGTAGTTTCCAAGCCCCTAAATGTCCACAGGAAGTTTGTCATCTATCTAAATATTTAAAACTCAAATGAGCCCCAAATACCACTCAATGGAACCCCCAAAATTCCAAAGAATGCAGTACTCAGGGTCAAATTGATATCCCTGAGTGCACATATTACTAAATCAAAGAGGGGAGAGATCAATGAATAGGGTAGACGAATTAAAAAAAAAAAAAAAGCAGAAAGAGAACAAATTAAAAATCCTCAAATAAAAGCTAAGTTGGAAACCCTAAAAATTAAAGGAGAAATTAATTAAATTGAAAGTAAAAGAATTATTGAATTAATAAATAAGACAAGGATCTGGTACTATGAAAAAAAACAAATAAAATAGATAAAGTACTGGTTAATCAAATAAAAAAGGAAATGAGAAAATCAAATGAACGGTATCTAACATAAAAAGGAAAGGGAGACCTCAACTCTAATTAAGAGAAAATTAAGGTAATTATTAAGAACTATTTTGCCTAATTATATGGCAATGAATACAACAATCTAGGTGATATGGATGAATATTTACCAAAATAGAAATTGCCTACATTAACAGAATAGGATATATAATACTTAAATAATCCCATATCAGAAAAAGAAATTGAACTAGTCATCAAAGACCTCCCTAAGAAAAAATCCCCAGGGCCAGATGGATTCAAAAGTGAATTCTATCATAAATTTAAAGAACGACTAATCCCAATACTATACAAACTATTTGGCAAAGTAAAAAAAAAGTTTTAACAAATTTCTTCTATGACACAAATGTAATACTGATTCCAAAGCCAGGCAGACCAAAAATAGAGAAAGAAAACTACAGACCAATCTCCATAATGAACATAGATGCAAAAATCTTAAATGGAATGATAGCAAAAAGACTCCAACAAGTGATCACAAGGTTTATTCAATATGATCAGATGAGATTTATACCAGGAATGCAAGTTTAATATTAGGAAAACCATCCATATAATTGATCATATCAACCACCAATCCAAAATAAATTACATGATTATCTCAATAGATGCAGAAAAGCATCTACTTAAAAAAAGCATCTATTTGAAAAAATATAACACTTATTCCTATTGAAGACACTAGAAAGAATAGGAATAGAAGGGATTTTCCTAAAAATAATAAACAGTGTATATATAAAACCATCGGTGAGCATCATCTGCAATGGGGATAAATTAGAAGCCTTCCTAATTAGATCAGGAGTAAAGCAAAGGATGTCCATTATCACCTTTTTATTTAACATTGTACTGGAAACACTAGCAGTAGTAATTAGAGAAGAAAAATAAATTGAAGGGATTAAAATAGGCAACAAGGAGACAAAACCATCGCTCTTTGAAGATGATATGATGGTCTACTTAAAGAATCCTAGATAATGAACCAAAAAGCTAGTGGAAATAATGAACAACTTTAGCAAAGTTGCAGGATACAAAATAACCTCATATAAATCATTGGCATTTCTATATATTTCCAGGAAAACTCAGCAGCAAGAGTCAGCAAGAGTTAGAAAGAGAAATTTAATTTAAAATTACCTTAGACAATATGAAATATTTAGGAATCTATCTACCAAAACAAACACAAGAATTATATGAACACAACTACAAAATATTTTTCACACAATTAAAACTGGATCTAAATAATTGGAAAAACATTAAATACTCATGGGAAGGATGAGTTAATACAATAAAAATGACAATACTACCCAAATTAATTTACTTATTTAGTGCCATTGCTATCAAACTACCAATTTTTATAGACAGAAAAATTATAACGAAAGTTCATTTGGAATAACAAAAGATCAAGAATATCAAGGGAACTAATAAAAAAAAATGTGATGTGGGCCTAGCAGTACCAGATTTTAAACTGTACTATAAAGCAGTGGTCATCAAAATAATATGGTACTGGTTAAGAGACAGAAGGGAAGATCAGTGGAACAGACTTGGGGGAAAGGCCCTCAGCAAGACAGTGTACAACAAACCCAAAGATCCCAGCTTTGGTAACAAAAACCCATTATTTCACAAAACCTGCTGGGAAAATTAGAAAACAGTATGGGAGAGATTAGGTTTAGATCAACATCTCACACCCTACACCAAGATAAATTCAGAATGGATAAATGACTTGAATATATACAAGAAAACTATAAGCAAATTAGGTGAAAACAGAATAGTATACTTGTCAGATCTGTACAAAAATATTTGTAGCCACACTTTTTTGGTGGCAAAAAATTGGAAATTGAGGGGATGTCCTTTGATTGGGGAATGGCTGAACAAATTGTGGTATCTGTTGATAATGGAATACTACTGTGCTAAAAGGAATAATGGACTGGAGAAATTCCATGTTAACTGGAATGACCACCAGGAATGGATGCAGAGTGAAAGGAGCAGATCCAGGAAAACATTGTACACAGAGACTGATACACTATGGCACAATTGAACATAATGAACTTCTCTATTAGTAGCAATGCAAAGATCCAGAAGAATTCTGAGGGACTTATGAAAAAGAATGCTATCCTCATCCAGAGAAAGAACTGTGGGAGTAGAAACACAGAAGAAAAACATTTTCTTGGTCACATAGTTTGTTAGGAATATGATTGGGGATGTAGGCTCTAAAAGATCACCCTATTTCAAACACTTTTATGTCTTGATCAATGATACATGTAAAATCAAGTGTAATTGCTAATAGGCTATTGGAGGGGTGAGGGAAGAGGAGAGGGAAAGAACATAAATCATGTAACTATCAAAAAAAAATTCTAAATTAATTAATTAAATAAATGAAGTTAAAAAAAAGAACCATGACTACCTCTTCTACACTGTTTCTTTGCTTTACTTAAAGGTAACAGAGCACATGTCTTGAAATAATTATTTCTAGATTTGGAGATGAACTTGGAAGTTCAAGAGTTCTGGAGATGCCAGGTTAGATGGAAATAAATGTTAAGTAAGTTTTTCTGCATTTGAAAAGACAATCACTGCTATGAGGAATAAGCTAAACTCCCCCTGCTGGTCAGTAAATATGGATTTTAAGAAGACAGTTTGCAGACAAAGTACCTAATCAAGTAGCTCCCAAATCAAGCTCAGCCCCTCCACCCCTCAACAGCAGCCCTCAGCCTTCAGCCATTGTCTCTAGACCCTCTACAGTCATGACTGAAGAATTCCCTTCTCTCAGCCATCCCAGTCCAGTTCTCAGGGAAAAGCCTTGTTTCTCTCTCTATCCTCTCTCTCCCATTCCCCCAATGAATGTTACACACCAGAAATTGTCCACAGTAGGTATGACTGGAAGATCCTGTACCTAACTTTTCCAATAATAATTTCATGGAACAACAACAACAACAACAAAATGATTAATGTTTAGATGGTTTTAAGTATCAACATCCAAATAGAATAAATCAGGTAGTATTATCAGTTGTTTCATTTGTTTTAGTCTTTCAGTCAGAGCAATACACTTTTGAGTGTATTTATTTATTATGTACATAGGACATAAATGATTGTTCCATCCTCTATTCATATTGCATATTAAGTATCTTTCTACTCCCTAACATTGAGGGCACCTTAGACATGGGTCAAATCATAAACTTCAAGCAAATTGTCACAAAGGTGCTAAAAATGTGAATAGAATCAACCAAAGAATTGATTGAGTATTATCCCTCTTCTATGGTCATGTTCCTCTAGAATTGAACCTGGCCTAATCTGAATATGTAGATCCAGAATAGATAGATGAGAGAGAGAGAGAGAGAGATGAAGATTGACTTAGCCCATCTAGACCCAGCAATGACTGTTAGAGTTAGATCTGGAGAACTCAGCTAAGTGTTTGGCTGATGCCAATTAATTTCCAAATGCTTAATAGCTTTTAAGGTGCTGAACATTTATTAGGGCACATTTGCGTTAGTTTATTTTTTGAGTAATCCTATATATCCTTTCCTTAAAGGAGCTCCCTCTCTTCTTGCCTCCTTTTGGTCCCTTTCCTAGCCATCAGTCACTCAGAATCCATTTAGAGTACTTCAATATGGGTCTTGAATGAAATAGGAATCACCAATTATTTTTATTCTTTTGAGATGGAGAACCACAACCCTTTACCATATGCCCTTCTACTATTTCCTAAAGTCCTCCAGGACTTACCATCTGCCCCACCTTTATACCTTAGACAACATCTGAAATACTCATATGATCTAAGGAGTACTAGCCCTTACCATTCCCTTGCATAGAATCCTTAAGCCTTCTAAGCCTTTCCTTCTGTATTATAACTGAATTTTCTTTTTTATGTTATTTTCCCCAGTTAATATGTAAACTCATTCATCATTCATCCATGGCCCCTTATATTGGCAGGAAATACATAGGGCATGTACATTTTGCCTTATGTGTTGATGGAAATCAGAATTTTCATCAAGTTCAGTTTGATTTCTCATCTGAGGGTAAGTCTATGGCATTCAAGCAGCATCAGGTCCCTAATCTCAACCTCAACTATTCCATTTAGCCTCTTTAGAAAAAGTCAGCTGTGGCTTGATTTACTTTGTTGTCTACTGACACTTTAAAAGTTCCTTGATGGAATTCTTTTATTTTGTATCTTTTCCTTCTTTGCATCTCCTTTAATGTCTATCAGAGTGTTCAGTACATAGTAATACTTCAAACAATGTACATTGACTAGATAAATAAAACACAGTCCATAATCCAATTGTGAGTTACTAATTAGAAGTTCATATTATATAATTCAATACATATTTTTATTAGATTGCACATAAACTCATAGATGTAGAGCACAGAGACTAGGACCACTTAGTCCAACTACCTCATTTTCCAGATGAGAAAACTGAAATTCTGGGAGATTAAGCAATTTGCCTATCATCACAGAAATATTATCAGTGATTTCATCTGAAATCAGGTGCTTTGAGTTCTGAACCAGTATACTTTTTAGAACACACCTCCTCATTTTTCAAGGATTTTGGATATGTGTCTACTTTGAATGAGATAATTAGTGTATGTAAATCTCTTTATAAGTCTTAAAGTGCTAAGCAAATGTCAGCTAATGTTATCACTATTGTTATTTCCATGATTCATGAGAGAATCTTGAGTCACCTCTACTAAAGTCTTCCCTTGATTCCTCATCTTGGCATGTTGATGACCCTGGATTCTTAAGAGTTATGCCACTGTAGGGGTGAGGTGATTGAGTAAATCAATCAAGTCATTCCATCCCACTTAAAGTAAGTGATAAGATGCTCAATCAATAAATCTCTTTAGACTAAGCATGAAAAGTTTTGAAAGTCATTGGATAAAGTAAAAAGAAACCAGACAGAGAGTCTGTTCCCACTCCCTGAGAAATGTTACCATGCCCTCTGAGTCATTTATAAAGGCATGAATTAGCCAGAATCAGTTAGTTCCCAGCAAGAATCAAAGCATCTCAAGAGAGAAAATTCCAATAATCTCTTAGAAAGAATAGTATGGGAGTTAAGGAAATGCCTCACCTTAGTTGTCTTCTCCTCCAGCCTTTTGGCTAAAGAAGAACATTTTGAACTTCAAAGGATATGGAGGATATTTGATTTCTCATTCCCTCATTAGTGCCCTAGAAGTATCTCTAGGTTATCTAATGGCAATTTCTATGTTAGAGTCAAAGAATAGTCCAGATGTTCATTCACAACACAGCAAGAAGCCCAGTAAAATAAACTATATCACATTGAAGAACTTCTTCAGCATTCCACTAATGAGAGAAGACCTCTAGTAACCAAGCCCAATAGGTTACTGTAAGGGGGGAAAGGGGTTTTATGGGTTCAATATATTAAAGGTGGTCGCCAGAGGATTGAACTATTATCAATCCTCAATTAAGAATAATCTCAAATCAAAATTGACTTTTATGTAAATGTATTTACATGAGAGAAGAGAAAGAGAAAGACATTAAGAATCTATCTCAGGGGGCAGCTGGGTAGCTCAGTGGATTGAGAGCCAGGCCTAGAGACGGGAGGTCCTAGGTTCAAATCCGGCCTCAGACACTTCCCAGCTGTGTGACCCTGGGCAAGTCACTTGACCCCCATTGCCTACCCTTACCAATCTTCCACCTATAAAGTCAATACACAGAAGTTAAGGGTTTAAAATAAAAAAAAAGCACTTTAAAAAAAAAAAAAAGAATCTATCTCACTGATTAGTCCAGGTAGATCTTAACCCTCAGCCAAAGGTTAAAGGACCTGAGGCCTGGAGGTGAATGGAGAAAACTCCACTCACAGAGTCTATAAAAGGAAATTTCTCAATAGAAGTTTAGGAAGATTCAGTCTTTAAACTCACCACTTGGAACAGTCTCAGTCACAAACCAGTGAAACTCCCTCAGGTCTCCTTCACCACACCAGTTGCAGCCTCATTCCCTCTCCCTCCTTGGAAGGGCCACATATATATCACTTCCAGTGCTTTCTCTTAGCCTTCATGTCCAATCACAATAGATGTTTTCTCATAGAAAGCATAGGGGGCAGTCCATTGATTCTGATTGTTACTCACTCTAGCACGCATGGGTTAGAACCTCCCAGAATTAGAAGGTGCTCTCACCTTTGGTGATTAAATCTAAAGATGGGCAGTGTAGACTTAATTTAATTATCACATTATCCTTTTCCAACCCATGTTCTATAAATTTGAACCTAATTTCCATTAATATCTGTATGTAATGGTAAGGCAGTATGAGTCACAATTATTGGGGGATAGTGCATGGGATGTGTGGACCTTTTTCAAGAAGATCATCTTTAATATTGATGAGAAAATTAAAGTCCAGAGAGGATTAGGAAATTCAAGAGCCATTCTAATCTGTCTTTTGACTCCACTCTATGCTGCCTTAATCAATCCATCCAGAACTTATTTAGCACCTATTAAGTGCCAGTAATAGTGCTAAGCAATGTGGATTCAAACATGAAAGTGTGAATAAGTATCTGCCCTCCAGCAGCTTTCATTCTTAAATCAACATTTGCTACTCTTCCATCTAGAATTTATATACAGTTGTCATAATTTTTAAAGTGCTTTTACCAGGGGCTCAATGTTATGCTGGGTAATCATTTAACATTATAAATGTCGATAGCAGAAGACAAGTTGCAAAGTATATGTAATCATTTCTAACTGAACTACAGACATAGAGGGATCATATATGACTTCATCACAAAGATGAAATTTGGTTTTAGTTTCTAACCATGGATAAAAACATTAGAGACGAGGGGTAAGAAGGGTTGAGAACGAAGAGAATTTCATGCTATTACTCCCTTCTCATTGAAATTATCCTGTTTACCCAGTATATGCCTCATTTGTACATAAATATTTACATCTCATCTTCCCTGTTAAATTGTGAGCTTCTTGAGGTCAGGGACTATTTCTTGTACCCTCAGAACTGGTATAATAACTGGCACTTAATAAATATTATTGTTTTCATGTATAAAACTTGGTTTGAGTAAAGCATGCTTTTGGGATATACAGGAATTGTTATTGTTTAAATCATATTGAGTTGTCTACTTTGCTTAAAATGATCATAGCCCTTCTGGGTTTAGGAAGTTGCTTGAGCAACATAGGCATTAATGGACTTGGCTGGAGTCACATAGCTGCACAGCACAGACCCTGAACTCAAGCCTTCTTGATATCTGTAGGCTGTCATTGTCTTTCTCAGATGAGGAGTATAGAAAAGTGGTCCAAAACAAGATCTGAATCCACGATAGAGGAATTGAACACAGATTAATTTTCTTTTCCTGAAGTCTATGATCAGCATATTCGTATTAAGTAAATAAGAGTAAATAGTGTCAAGTGATGCTAGGACTGCTTTCAACAAGTTTTTTCTTTAATTTTGAAAATTGGAAAAGATTAATAAATTTTAATTCCAAATATATTGAACAAAGAATGAGTATATAGAACAATCAAAGTGATATTATTCATTATATAGCTCCTTTTTATTGGTTATGAGTTTCAATATAAGAACTAGGGTCTATATTTTCTCATTCCCAAAAACACAGTCACTCTACCTCTGAAAATTACATACCTGGTGTGTATCAAGATTGGGAAATTAGCAAAATAAAATAAAAACTTATTGACACATAATATACATAAACATATAAACACACGCTATATATGTGTAAGTGTGTACACATGAGTATATACCCACTGACAGACTGACTTGAGCATGTGTGTGTATATATTTTATACACATATATAATATATACCCACACACATATATAGATACAAATATTTGATAGACGGACAGACAGACTAGACGTATGATTCCAATTAGAATAGGAAATCTCTCGGAGAATAAACTGACTTCAACAATTTAGATCAACAACTATTCTACAATTTATTGTCCCAGACAAATGCCTAGAGCATTAAGAGTTTAAGTGGTTTTTCCCAGAGTCACACAAACAGTATGTAGGTACACATGTGAACATATCTATATATGGGGCAGATATACCTTGGAAATATTGCAGGCTTGGTCCCATACCACCAAAATGAATGAAATACCATAATAAAGTGAATCACAGGAATATTTTTGGTTTCCCAGTGCATGTAAAAGTTATGTTTAGACTGTAGTTTCTTAAGTGTGCAAATTTATTAGGTCTAAAAAATGTTCATACCTTAATTTTAAAAAGTATTGCTAAAATATGCTAACTATTATTTGACCCCCTCAGTCAAATATCAACTTTTTTGCCATTGTAGGGTCTCCATATTGATGGTTGCTGACTTAGCAGGAAGGTGGTTGCAAAAGGTTGGGGTGTCTGTGGCAATTTCTTAAAATAAGATAACAATGAAGTTTGCTACATGAGTTGACTTTTCCTCTCATGAAAAGATTTCTCTGTAGCATGCAATACCATTTCATAGCATTTTACTGAAAGTACAACTTCTTTCAAATTGAGGTCAGTCCTCTTAAATCTTGCCACTGCTTTGTCAACTAATTTTATATAATATTCTCCAATATTGTCATGTCTCAGGAAATAGTGTGAAGAGAGGGGGAAAGGTGTGGAACCGTCAGAACATACAAAGGTTTTATTGATTAAGTTCACCATCTTATATTGACACCAAAAGAATTATAATACTATCAAAGATCACCGATCACAGATCACCATAACAGATATAATCATAATAAAAAGTTTGAAGCATTGGAAGAATTATCAAAAAATGTGACATAGAGATAAGATGTGAGCACATTCTGTTGGAAAAATGGTGCCAAGAGACTTGCTTGAGGCAGAATTGCTACAAATTTTCCATTTGTAAAACAACAACAACACAACATCTAATAAGTAAAATTTTAAAAATAGTATAACTTTTCTCATTTCCAACAGCCTTATTAGAAATCTTAAACACAGCGTCAAAACCTAAACTTACTTTCTCCAAAAACACCTCCTCTCTCTCTAATTTCCCCAATACTAGTTAATTATAAATTACAAAATGAGGCATGACTGTCTACAAATAGATATGAATATGTATCTATAAACACACATACAACTATATGTATACATTATTTCTGTTTAAGCTGGAAGACATTTACTTAGCCCTTATTATTTGCAAAACTTCTAATCTGGGTTAGAGAATGGAGAATGGGAATAGGTAAAGAGGATAGTGGCATATGAAATAATTCATTTCAAGAAACATTTATTAAGCATCTAATATGTGCAAGGCACTATGCCAGACACTTATGATAAATGCTTAAATAAATCTGTCTGATATGATTGATGGGATCTAGGCAGAAAGCAAGAAATCCTTGGCTGCCCATCTTATGTGTTGCTGGTTCACATCTTCCTACATGTCAAAATCTTTCAAATAACATTTACTAAGTGCTTACTCTATAGTGGTACTATTTTCTTACTATATTAAGTACTAGGGATCAAAGGAAAAGCAAAAACATAAAACAATAACAAAAATACAAATACAAAATTTGCTTTCAAAGAGTTAGTCTAATGGGAATATGAAATGTGTAAATGAGTATAAAAATGGATATTAATTGACTATGTATAAAAAAGAATATGTAAATGACTATGTATGAATGTATGTATGTATTGACAAGATCTATAGATGTGTGTCTGCATATATTAATAAATAAATGTATAGAATTCAAGGCACCAAGACTCATGGGGGAATCAGAAAGGCTTCATATAGAAGGTAGACATTAGTTGATACCTGAAGGAACCAGTGAAATCAGAAGGCAAAGGTAAAGAGCTAGAACCCTTCAGGGAAGGGGGATGATCAGTGAAAATTCTGCAAGTCAAGAGACAGAGCATCTCCTTAGAGAAACAACAAGGAGACCAATGTCAAGAGCAGTAGAGGTAGAGGATAAGAATGTAAAAGCAAAGTATACCAAGGGCCAGTTTATGAAAAGATTTAAAAGGCAAAGAGTAGATTTTGTATTTGATTGTTAAAATAATATGAAGCAAATGGAATTTATTGAATAGAAGGTGATATGGTCAGACATGCATTTTAGGAAGACAAATTAAACAGACGGATAGAGAATGAAGTGAAGAAGGGAAAGACTTCAGAAGGCAGATCAACCTTATTATAAAGATATGAGTGTGAACAGTCAAGGGCCTGAATTGGAGTGGTCAAGATGTTAGAGGAGAAAAGAGTGAGTAAAGGAGAGATTTTACTAAAGCAGAAATGACAGGACATGGTAAACTGGCTATATATGAAAGAGGTGAGAAAGACTGAGGAATTGAGTGATTTAAGACAATCCTGAAGGACTCATGACAAAAAGCACCATCTGCCTCCAGAGAAAGAATTGATGGAGTCTGAATGCCAACTAAGATATAGTTTATTTCAATTTATTTCTTCATCTTTCTTTAGTTTGAGTTTTGTTTCACAAAATGGCATATAGAAATCAGTTTTAACAATTATACACATAAAATTTACATCAGATTGTTTGATATCTCAGGAAGTAGAGGAGAGACTTGAAGTCAGGAAGACCAGTATTTGAAACCTGCCTCAGACATTTATAGGCTACATGACCCCTGGGCAATTCTCTTAGCAACCTTTGTCCGATTTTCCTAACACGTAAAACAAGAGTAATAATAGCACATAGTTCACAAGATTATGTTATGGATTGAATCATATACAAAATTCTTTGAAAGCTTTAAAGTTGTATATAAATGTTGTTTAAATGTAAAACTTACTAGATAGCCTTTGTCATGTAATCAAGGATTCTCTATCTTATGCTCTAAAAAGCAGTTCCTTTCAAAATCATCTTTTTCAAATGTCTCCAATAATTTCTTACAATTAATCTCACTACATCTACAAAAGACTTTTTTTTTTTCATTTCAAAATTTTAGCCTGAATGAATTATACATGCATAGGCTATCTGTAGCACATTCTATGATTAGAAATCCCACAGGGAAAAACTCAAATATATTGGATAATCTCTCTTAATATTAAAGGTAAGTTTTTGTTCTTTTTCAGTCCCACTTATCAAAATGTTTACTCTCCTCAGAAAGGCCCTTTCTACAAGTATCTGAGGAAAGAAATTAGGAATGGCTCAACAAGTTATAATATATGATAGTGATGGAATACTATTGCACTGTAAAAAATGGCAAACAGGTTAATTTTCTAAAAAAAAGATATGGAAAGAATTAAGTGAAATTGGGAAGAGTGAAATGTGCAAAACCAAGAAAAAATATATACAGCAAAAGAATTGTTTGAAGAATAACTTGTCAACTTCCAGAGAAAGAAATGATAAATAGAAATATGTAAGACATAGTTTATATAAACATACATATGTTTTATATTTTTTTTGTCAAATTATATTTTCAGTAGTATGGTGAGGGGAGGGAGAGAGGGAGAGAGATGTCTAAAAATTTTAACAAACAAAATTTTTTAACAAACAAATATTTTTTCAAAGTTGCTCAATAAGCATTTCTTCATTTCTTAATGTATTTCAGACAGTATTCCTGAAAGAATAATGGAATTTTAGAGCCAAAAAGATCAGAGATCATCTAATCTAACTCCATTTTCTAGGTAAGAAAATTTCTAGGTAAGAAAATATGGAAGTTAAATGCCTCTGTTTCCTAATCTGTAAATTAGAGATAATAATTCCTGTGGTCATTCAATGATACTATGCAAAGTGCTGGAGGTACAAAGACAAGAGCTGTCCCTGCTCTCAAACAACTTGCCATTTAATGGGGAGACAGAATGTAAATAACTCTGTACATAGAGATGTGGAAAGAATAAATGGGAAAATGGCTGAAGATTTTATAGCTGGGGGAACCAAGAATGGTCTTCTGCAGAAGGTAAGTGCAGGGAATATTTTAAAAAATGGGACTAGGGACTCACATGCAAACCATGGTAATGAGACAGAATTGCTGGGTTTGAAGACTAGCAAGTAGAACAGTGGTGTGGAATCGTGGAGTACAAGGAGAAAAGTATAGCAAGATAGGAAAGATAAGAAGGGACCAGGTCATCAGGAGCTTACCATGCCAAAAAGAGAATTATGAAGGACTTCAGTGTAAGGAAGTTCTCTCCACCAAAAAGCTAGTCAGTTTTTAGATGATCAGATAGATGGTAACCTAGAGCAGAGATAAAGAACTGTCCTGAAAGCCTAGCCTGGTACATGAAACTCCCCAGTATATCAGAAACTCAAATAAAATATTATTGGGAAATGTCTAACAAAATAAACAAAAATTATAATATTGCATTGATAGTATTAATTTGCTGTTTTCTCAGTCAATATCCTTCCCCCTAATATACACTTTTATTTGAATTTAATCACCACTGGGCTGGAGCACAACTTTAGGCAACTTGTCCAGGGTTAAATATTCTATACAAGTCAGAAATGGGACTTGAACTCAGATCTTCCTGATTCTGGGTCCGGTTCTCTGTGCACTATGTGATATTGCTTCTCATCAAGTTGTAATTAATGAAAATAAATCTGAATAATTTATAAAAACACTTTCAGAGCTTGCCACGGCATTGTATGCTAGACATATCAAGTATTATCACTTTTAATTGGTTTGAAGGAACTGATAAGGTAAAAAGAATAGAACATTCCTCATAAACTAGAGCTCAGCATTGAGCTTTGCATACAACAAACTCATAATTATTTCATACTTTTTACAAAATAATTATGGCCCAAGGCCATAATACTTCTTAGCCATTAATGACCCTGAGGGTTATTAAGGGAATGCCTATTCTTTAACAGTTGTACTGTTATTACTTAATTAAAACAAATTATAATTCTACAAGCTTATCATTTGTGGAACACATTTATCCTTCAATTTATAGGATTAACTTGTCACCAGAATCACATTAATTTCTATTATAAAATCAGAAATGCATTATATTAGAAAATATTTTAATTCTGATATATTATTTTCTACTTTAGCATCATCCATCATAATTTGAAAAAGAGAGTAATTTTCTCATAAAATATTAGTTAATATCCAAGATACATGACAAAAAAAGACTGAAACCTAAAAGATCACACAGACTGTAATGCTTACCATAGGAAGTGATATTGTGAGAGAGGCGGGGAATAGAATTATTTTCCTCATCCTAAATAATCGTCTTAATTTGTTTCTTATACTCTGACACCAACAGAGAAGTGGGGTGGGGTTTTGGGGGAACAGAGAAACAGAGACAGATATAGACACCTGGACAGAGAAGGAAATAATCATTTTCCCCTTACTTTACTTTCTTTTCCCTATAGTTAATATAAAAAAATGAACAATTGGCTAGTTGAAAATGTGACTCATGGTATAGTGGGAAAAGCATTGGCAATGGAGTTACAATGAAATTGAATTGAATACCTCATCTACTACTTTCTACCTCTGTGAACTTGGTCAATTCATTTCGCATTTCTGATATTCAATTTCCTCATTTGGAAAATAATTGTAGGGAGTTGTACTCCATAGTCTCTAATTTTTTCCCTATGATCCTGTGAATATGAAAATCAAGAAAGTCTGAGTTTTCACCCTGACTCTGCCAATAACAAGCTGTGGGTCTCTGCAAAAGTCATTTGACATCACTATATCCTTCAATGCCCTGTCCTCTTTTTCTTTAGTCATACACAGTCTGGTAAAGCCTACAGATTCTTTTTCAAAATGCTTTTAATTAAAGCAAAAACTAAATCTTAGAGGCAAATGAAAATGTTTAAAATCTATCTCCAGGTCACTTGTGGGTCCATATACTCAAGGTTAAAAACTCCTTTAGAATGAGGGGGGTCAAGAGAAAATTTCAAGAATCTGTACTTTATTCTCACAATGAAGATATCTAATGGTACTAATAAATACTTATTGGACTGAAAAGAGAATCAATTCCCTCCATGTATAATCAAAGCCAACAGCTAATGATTCCATCTCATTGTCAGATTCTTAAGAGCAGAGATTATATTTTAATTCCATTTAAAAATACATTTTGATAACCTTTGGTTTTTTTAAAGGGCTTCACATTTATTTGTTTGTTTGTTTATTTATTTATTTATTTGTTTATTTATTAATAAATATTTTCATTGGATATGGGGGGTATAATGGGGGTGATGGGGAAAGTAAAAACAAGAATCATGTAACCATAGAAAATCTTTCTAAAAAGATAACCTTTGATTTAATAAGATAATAATTTCAGAATTTAAACTCTCATCTTCCCATCAGCACCAAATGAATCCTTCTTGGAAACAAGGTAAAAACGTAAAACAAAATTAAGCAACTAGTTGACCATATCTAACAGTGTCCTATACCCAACATTCCCTCTTTTTCTTCTGAAAGGAAGAAATAACAACCTTTTTTATCTAAAGCACATACCACAGTAGTAACATCATAAAGGTTTGTGGATTTGAATATATCTTATTTCAAGATTCAACATTCATGGTTCAAAATGCAAATGGATGATGGAATTGTGATTCTATCTCCAGCCCAATGTCTCTTAACTCATACATGACACAGGAGATGAGTCCTAGTGAATTGTCTGAGATACATATAGAGAGGCTGAGTGACTTACCTATAGTCATATATGTTTGAAGGTAGTATATGAACCTAAGTTTTCATCCTTTCAAACTCAGAACTTAATCTGATATGTTACATTACCACATGTAGACAAGACATTTATTTGGAAATCTAACTGCTTCCTTCATTGTATTTTGGAAAAAGAATAAAAATAATTAAGCAGTCATAGGGTTAAATAAAAGTTTAGCATTCATCTAGTTGAAGAGTTTTTTAGATATCAGAAAATGGAAGAAATGAAAGCAGTGAAGATGTAAAATTGCTTGCAGACTATCTGAATCCAAGTCACTGTATTACTGTCAAATAAATATCATATCCTTGACTATAAGGTCTTAACTAGGTTTAAATTGGCCCAGTGAATATTTCATTTTCTAACTCCATGAAACCAGTGTTATTAGAACAAGGCAATAAAAATACATTCAAAATTACTGCTCAGGTCTACTAAATAAAGATTAGGTTTCACATTAACTTAAAACAATAGCCTAACACTTTGGACCGAATTTTCAATGAGGTAAAAATAGGGCAAGTTTAACCATCATGAAAGTGGCCTTTTTTTCACAGAGGCTCAGGTTAGATTATCCTTTTCCCTGAAATCACTTTTCACCAAATGAGCATATATTGACCACAAACTGTCACTCTCTCCATTCTCTATCCTCTCTTTCTGTCTCTCATATTATTGTCTTTCTGAATCTTTCTGACTTTCTCTCTTTCTATCTCCTCCTTTCTCTCTGCTTGTATTTCTCTATCTTTCAGTCTTTCTGTCTCTGACCCTATATCTCTCTTCTTTTATCTTTGTATCTTTTTTCTGTCTGTCACTCTTATTATTTCTCATCATCTTGATCAGAAAGTTATGCCTTCAGGATTTTGTTATTCATCCCTCAAGTGAATATGTAAAATGGTATTGCTAGCTTTTTTTTTCTTTTGTAGATTTTTTATTCCCCCCCTATACAAACATCATCTGAAATCAACAAATGCTTTTATACAAAAAGATTTTAAAGTACTTTACAAAATGAATTAAATATAAAGAGTTAGGGGCAGCTGGGTAGCTCAGTGGACTGAGAGTCAGGCCTAGAGACAGGAGGTCCTAGGTTCAAATCCGGCCTCAGACACTTCCCAGCTGTGTGACCCTGGCCCAGTCACTTGACCCCCATTTCCCACCCTTACCACTCTTCCACTTAGGAGCCAATACACAGAAGTTAAGAGTTTAAAAAACAAACAAACAAATAAATGAATGGATGAATGAATAAATGAATGAATGAATAAATAAATGAACAAACAAATAAATAAATACAAATAGTTAAATCATAAATAAATCAGGTGAACATAGAATGGTATACCTGTCCAATCTGTGGGAAAGGAAGGAATTTAAGACCAAGCAAAATATAGAGAATATTACAAAATGTTAAAAGAATCACTATGATTATATCAAATTAAAAAAGTTTTATACAAACAAAACACATGCAACTAAAATTAGAAGGAAAACAACAAACTGGGAGAACATTTTTATAACAAAACTCTCTGTGAAATGTTTAATTTCCCAAATACATAAGGAACTAAGTCAAATTTACAAAAAATCAAGCCATCCCCTAATTGGCAAATGGTCAAGGGTCATGAATAGACAGTTTTCACATGATGAAATCAAAACTATCAATAAGCACAAGAAAAATTGTTCTAAATCCCTCCTGATTAGAGAAATGCAAATTAAAATAATTCTGAGGTACCACCTTACAACCTTACACCTAATAGACTGGCCTATATGACAGCAAAGGAAAGTGATAAATGTTGGAGGGGATGTGGCAAAATTGAGACACTAATACACGGCTGGTGGAGTTGTGAATTGATCCAACCATTTTGGAGGGCAATTTGGAACTATGCACAAAAGGCCTTAAAAGACTATCTACCTTTTGACCCAGCCATACCACTGCTGGATTTGTATCTCAGAGGTAATAAGGAAAAATACTTGTACAAAAATATTTATAGCCTCACTCTTTGTAGTGGCAAAAAATTGGAAAATGAGGGGGTACCCATCAATTGGGGAATAGTTGAATAAATTGTGGTATATGATGATGATGAATTGCTATTGTGCTCAAAGGAATAATGAACTGCAGGAATTCCACATGAACTGGAATGACCTCCAGGAATTGATGCAGAGTGAAAGGAGCAGAGCCAGAAGAACATTGTACACAGAGACTGATACACTGTGGTAAAATAGAATGTAATGGGCTTTTCTACCAGCAACAATGCAACAGCCCAAGACAATCCAGAGGAACTTAGCAGAAAGAATGCTATCTACATCCACAGAAACAACTGTGGGAGCAAAAACACAGAAGAAAAACATGATTGATCATGTAGTTAGATGGGGATATGATTGGGGATTTGATGTTAAAGGAGCACTCTCAAAAGTATGAATAACACGGAAATAGGTTTTGAACAGTGATAAATGTTTAACCCAGTTGAATTGCTTGTCAGCTTGTCAGGAGGGAAAGGGGGAGGGAGAATCATGAATCATTTAACCATGTAATCATAGAAAAATATTCTAAATTAAAAAATAAAGTACTTTACAAATCAACAAGTGAGCCTGCTTTCTGCCTAGAACATTGTAAGAAAGAGACTGGACCTCATATCCTCAATAGACACCAACTTGCTAACATTCTCACCAACTGACATCTTTTTTTTTCTCATTTCCTCTTAATTTTTAGAACCTTGAACTATAGTTAGATCAATGATGACATTGTCCTTACATTGGAGTAGAGGTGGGGCCTTAATCTAACCCACTTTGGCTTCACTATGCCTGAAACTTTAGAATGAAAGTAAACCTCCTTGCTACCTCTCTCATGCCTGTTATTTCTTCCATTAGAAAACTCCTTGAGAGTCAGTATATATCCAACATTTAGTATAGTTTTTGGCCTAATCTGTACTTAATATACTATTATTCATTCAATCAAATAATCCAATGGACTTGTATAACTTGTAATTTTCCATCTCAAATTCTATCATCCTATAATTTTATTAAGAAGGTTCACTGAGAGCAGAGGCTCAATCTTAATGGTTTATCTTTGTACAAATAATACTTAATATAAAATGTTCATATATAAGATATTTTTTCCTAGAGAAATTTATATCCTTTTTTAAAATTTATTTTTATTATCAATACAAAATTAAATACAATCAATACAAAATACACTTCCATATTGGTCATTGTTATGAGATTACACATACTTAATCAAAATCCCAAAATAAAACCATAAATACACTGATGTGAAAGATGACTCACCCAGTTCTTTCTCTGGAGATGAATATCATTCCCCTTCATAAGTCTTCCAGAATTGTTCCAGATCTTTGCATTGCTGAGAGTAGCCAAGTTTTAACAGATAATCATCATCCAATATTGCTGTTATTGTGAATAATGTTCTCCCAATTCTCTTTATTTTACTCTTCATCACTTCATGCAAATCTTTTAAGCTTTTTCTGAAATCATCCTGTTTATCATTTCTTAAAGCACAATAGTATTCCATCACCAACATGTACCACAATTTATTCAGCCATTCCCCAATTGATGAACATCCCCTCATTTCCAATTCTTTGCCACTACAACATGGGCTGCTAAAAATGTTTTTGTACAAGTAGGTCCTTTCCCCTTTTTTTATCATCTCTTTGGAATAGAGACCCAGTCGTGGCAATACCGGATTAAAAGGTCACATATAAGATTTTTAATACATGTTTGTTAAATTGAATTTACCTGGTGGTAAAGAGAATAAGCAACAGCAATGGGACTAGAACTCGCGTCTTCTGTTTGCCATTTCAGTGATCTTTCTAATGTTCTTTTTGTTGTTAAGAACCAATTAATATACGATGTGGAGAAAAGTTGGATTCACAAGATCATAAATTGAAAATGTAAAGTATATTAGATATTATCTGAACCAATCATTCTCACATTCTCCACTTCAGAGTTGTAGACCCTCAGAATAATAATAAACCATTGACCTAGGGGTACACAGTAGCAGTAGCAATGGCTGAAACCCATGTACCAGTGTGGTTGCTGAAGACTCTTATCAGAAGGATTGTCTTGCTGTGACCAGTGAATAATATATCTTCATAGCAAAAATCTTTTTGTACCCATAATGAGTGCAATTAAACATATTTTAATGTCATTTATTTCACTTTATTTTTATTTTAATATATAATATCTTAGCAATTACAAATATATAGCTATTTAAAAATAAATAGGCATATTTAAAAGGTGTATATACTTAGGAAAATGTTGCTAATACGAATAGATGATCAAAAAGTTTTAGTGACCACTGCAACAGAGAACTAAATAGGATTTCAGGTTAATAGATTTAAAGCTAGAAGGATCTTTTGACATGATTTAGTTCATAATCCAGTAAAATACTGGTCTGCTCTCTCTTGAGTGTGGCCAGAACCAGATTAAAAAATAAATAACAATATAAATAAACAATATTACAAAACATACATAATGCTACTAGTCATTTTCTAAGTCAATATGCAGCCCACAGACATCCTTATATTTGGTTCAGTAACTCCCAATTCTAGCTGACTTTGATAGAAGTGATCTAGTCCAACCCTCTCATTTTAGAGTTGAGAAATAACCCCAAAAATGAAATAACTAACCAGATGTCAAACAATTGGAAGCTGGCTAAATTAGAACATAAGGCCAATTCTTCTGATGCTAAATAAGGTTCTCTTTCCTCTGCTTTTCAGGAAAAAATGCAGAAAACCTGTAACTGAAGAAGTATTCAGGGTCTTTTGGAATGAAGAACTATGCTTTTATGAAATAAATGTTGATTATCTGAGAATGATTGTCTCTGAGTCCAACACAAAATATCCAATGCAAGCATCCATCTGTAAAAGCAGAAGAGGCAGTATAGTCAAGACCTGGAATCAGCAGAGGTCTGGGTTTGAATCCCACTTCCCATATTTGTTCATTGTGGTACGATGGGCAAGAAATTCAGCCTCCATACCTTTGAAGTTCTTTATCATGTGAAGAAGGTCAATGCTATCATGTATGGGAAGTAAGTTAAAACTAAATTCAGAGACAAAAATTCACGAGTTAGGTGGTTACAGGACAGAACCAATCAATTGCTAAAAGCATTTATTTTTTAAAAAAGATAATCAATCTGATCATTTCACTACATAAATTATAATATTATTATTATTATTCATCCATCAGTAAGTACTTATTAAGCATTTACTATATGTCAGACAGTTTCTTAAGCGTAAGCTGGAGGAAAAATTAATATAAAGCAAAAGACGTCAAAGAGCATAACAGAGGGTAAGGCAAACCTCACCCTTATCACACACAATGAAGGTCTTTTGCCAATGCTCAAGCAAACCACTTCCCAAATGTGTTAACTCCTAGGATCTCCTCCTTTTGCCTGGTCGCCTCATGAGAGAGGTACCCAGGTAGTTTATAGGAGGTTATACTATCTGTGAGAAAGATCTGTCTTCTTAATACAATGAGAGAGGAAACAGCTAAGTCAAGTCAACAAGCATGAATTAAGTTTCTATTAAGCATTGTGACAAAAATCTATCATCTGTGGGAGGTACTCATAAACTTTGCTAATGCTTGTGGAGTAGGCTAGGAATCACAGTGCCGGAACCATGAATCCCTGAAGCTGGTAACATCTTTTTCTGCATGGACAGCTGTTCATGTCTCTGCCAGGAATTGCTCAGCATGATCCTTCTAGAGATGCCCAGAAAGCCTCCTGGAGAAGAAATGTAACTCTTGCTCTCATCACCCACTAGTACTTCTCAAGCCTACACTAATCTTGAAAGGCATTAAAATGGCAACCATAATCTTCATATCCTTGTGGTTTCTCCTCAATATTATCATCAAAAACTTCCCACGATCTGGGAGACATTCTATGCTGCATACCCATGCAATAATCACAACTTGTCCTCATAGATGTATAGCACACATATACATGCATTCATATATGTTTTCTTGAGAAGTGATCTAAGGAAATTGTTTTCAAATCTCTGCTATACTCCTTATACATCTCTCTCTCTATCTCTCTGTGTCATTCTTGCTCTCTCTCTCCTTTTCCTTCTCTCCTTCCTTCTTTCTCTCTCCCTCTCTCTTCCTCACTCTCTCTGTCTTTGTCTCTCCTTCCTCTCCCTCATTCTCCTTCTCTCCTTTTTTCTCTCCCTTCTCTCTTCTCCCCTCTGTTTCTCTCCTTCCCTCCCTCTCAATCTCTCTCTGTCTTTCTCTTTCCTTCCTCTCCCTCTCTCCTTTTCCATCTCTCTCCCCTTTTTCTCCTTCACTCTTTCTCTTCCTCTCTTTCTCTCACTTTCTCTATCTCTGTCTCTCTCCATCTCTGTCTCTCTGTCTCTCTGTCATTCTTCCCCTCTCTCTCCTCTTCCTTCTCTTCTTCCTTCTTTCTCTCTCCCTCACTCTCTCTGTCTCTGTCTCTCCTTCCTCTCCCTCATTCTCCCTCTCTCCTTTTTCCTCGCCCCTCTCTCCTCCCTGCTCTGTCTCTGTCCTTCCCTCCCTCTCATTCTCTCTCTGTCTCTCTCTCTCCTTCATATCTCTCTCTCCTTTTCCATTTCTTTCTCACTCTTTCTCTCACTTTCTCCATCTCTGTCTCTGTCTCTGTCTCTGTCAGTCTCTGTCTCTGTCTCTCTCTGTCTCTGTCTCTGTCTCTGTCTCTCTCTCTCTTTCTCCACAAACCCAAACACACATATGTGTGTATAGGTACATATACACACCCCATGCAATTAGCATGGTGTTTTGGGGGGGACATCTATAATCACACAACACCACATATTGATTATTTATGTAGCATGGCCACAGTTATTTAACCCAAAAATACAGTGCATGGACAGCTACTGAGCTTGTATCATTCATGTTACAATGCATGAATGGTATATATATATATATATATATATACATATATATGAACATATACATATATGTATATATGGACATGTGTGAAAAATACTTAGCATATAAAACTTTTGCAATGTAGCCATGTTGAGAGTGTGTCTTTCTGGATGCACACCCATTGTCTCCTCAGACAGAATGTAAGCTCCTTTAGAGGAGGGGTGTTTCACTTTTAGATTTCTATACTCACTAACTAGCTTATAAGAGCTTAATAAATGCTAATTGGTTGATTGAAAAAAAATAGCATTTCTTAGTGTGAAATCATAAACATGGAGCTAAGAATGACAACAGGGATCAATTAGTTCAATGTTCTCATTTCCAAAGGAAGACAAGGAAGACCAAAGGAGTAATAGTACTATCCAAGTAATACAATAGGCAAAGCCGAGATTCAAACCCATGTTCTCTAGTTCTAAAACCAATGAACTCAACCTAAAGATCACAAAAGAATTCTTAAGAGATAGCCAGCCATCAGGCATTTTTAAAGTCCCTATTGGGGCTTTCAGATACTGTTTTAAGTGTTCAGGTAGTATTCTAAGCACTTAGGATTCAAAAAAGCAGAAATAGCCCCTTCTCACAAGGAGCTCACAGCCTAAAATGGGTAAATAGCATGGAAACAACTATGTCGAAACAAGACGTGCAAACATTTATGTGTGTATACATACAGACATATATAATATATGCATGTGTATATACATATACAAAATAAATTGGGGGTAGTCTCTGAGGATAGGACTAGCCTCTCCCTCTCTCTATTTCCCTACCTTTTACTTTCCTAATTGTAAATAAACTACCTTAAACCCGATCCTGACTTGGGTCTATTTTAATTACTGAATCAATCTGAATTGTTGATTCCTGGCAGCCACACTTTAATTACATATCTATAAAATAGCTAAATCTCCCTCTTACAGCTCAGGTTGAGGAGGAATAAGAAAAGTTTATTATAGAAGACTTGAGAGAGGAAGAGAAAGAGTGAAGGAGAAAAAGGGGAGAGAGATGGAAAAGGAGAGAGGGAGAGGAAGGAAAGAGAAAGACTTAGTTAAAAAAGGAAAGTCAAATAAAAGCTTTTTCCCATTTTATTCTGAGGTGATAAGGAGCCATCAGAGATGATCGATTGATGACATGGTGAGATTTGTGCTTTATACAGATAAATTTGACAGGTGAGTAGAAGATGGACTGGAAAGAGGGGAAACTTATGGCAGGTCACCCAGCCAGCAGACTATTGCAATAATCTAGATGCAAAGTGATGAGGAGCCACACTAGGGTGGTTGCAGTGTCAGAAGAGGACACATATAAGAGATTAATGAAAAGTAGAATTTCTGAGATTTCATTTGGTTTTGTTTTTAGTAGACTTTATGACTACCTACCCTCCCTGCTTTCACAATACAGGCTTTCTCTGAAATACTTTATTTTTCATTATTTAAACTCTCTAGTGTCAGATAGTACATGTAGGACAAACTGTAATCCTTTCTACTGGTGAAATGCATAGAATGCTCAGCTTGGAAAAAGGGAGACTCAGGGTCAAATCTTGGTCCCAGTACATGGCTTAAGCCGAATCTTTGTTTCCTCATTTAGAAAATACAGATAATAATCCTTATGTTGTTGTGAAGCTCAAATGAGACAGTATATGCAAAGTGCTGGATAAATGTCAGCGATTATAATTGAGATATTGTCATATAAAGCACTTTGCAAACTTAGAGCACTAGCTAAATGTCAGTTATAATTATTTATTCCCTTGAAAGGGTGGAGAGATTTAGTAGCCCTGGAAGATAAATCTCTAAAAAGCAGATTGAAGATCCAACCATGAGAAAATGGGAACAAGTAGCCAGTGTGAAAACATACAAATGTCCATGTACCATCTCAAGTGGGTAGACCTAGCATTAGGAGCCAGATAAAAGCCAAATCAAAAATTAAATACCAAAGTGTGGTGAATAATTCTGATTGCCTATCCCATTCCAGGAACATGTTGTTCCCAGTGATCTGAGACCATCAACATGTTCCCTGCCTTGTGCCAATTTAAATGTCTGATTTTTACAATCCCTTTCAATCTGAAAAGAAATTGTTCTGTCTGCAATGCTTTGGGATCCTTTTGTTCTTGACCATTTCTCCAGTAAAGTGCAGAAGATAGCAATGAACAATCTATAGTGGCTCATAAGCCCAATTACAATCTAAAAGAACTATTTGAGTGCTGCTACTTCTGAATCTGACCTTGTCTGCAATCCATGACAGTACCTTTCTGTTGGTGCCATCCAGAGGCAGAAAGTCATGGCTTTGAGGTCATTGTATTTGGCCTGTCTTGAGGGTTTGAGGAGTACCATCACCCTTCCCGAGAGCCAGGTGAAAATATAGGGAACCATTGCTCCCTCCATTAGGCAAGAGGCACTGAAGAGGCTGCATGGTAGTCAATACATATCTTGTATCTGATTTATTTCATAATTTGGGGGAAAAGATAGATAGAATTGCTCAGCCATTTCTTTTAGAAAGAGAGACAGAGAGAGCGAGAGGGAAAGAGGGGGAGAGACAGAGAGAGAGAGAGAGAGAGAGAGAGAGACAGAGACAGAGAGAGAGAGAGACAGAGACAGAGACAGAGAGAGACAGAGAGACAGAGAGACAGAGACAGAGACAGAGAGACAGAGAGAGACAGAGAGACAGAGAGAGACAGAGAGAGACAGAGAGAGACAGAGAGAGAGAGACAGAGAGAGAGAGACTTGGACAATTCAAAGAAAAAGCTTGCAAAGCTAACTAGAAAAACATCTTGCTTTTTGAAAGGAAATAAATAAGCTTTCATTGATTCCTGTCTCTCTGTAGCCCATTAAAGGCTGAAGAATACATTGATATTTCACTGGTTCCATGATCCCATCAATGTGAGCATTCCCTCCATTCATGCCAATTACAATCCATCCAGGCATTTCCATCTACTACTTCACTCATTCAGGCATTCCCCATAACACCTCCATAGAGGGTGCATCTAAATTGCCATGTTCCTTCCCCTGATTATCTTGACTTTAGTGGGTGATAATAATAAATGGCATTAACATACTTTAAAAAAGTTTAAAGCGTATTGTATATGCAAATAAACATGTATACATATATATAAACAGCCACATATAGAATATAGTACATATTGCATGCATGCTTATATTTATATGTCTATATTGTATAAATGTATATGTATTTGTTGTTATATATGTAAATATTATTGTTGTTGTTCATTTTTTATTTAAGAGAGAACAAATGAAATCACACGATTATGCTTTGCCTTGGGCATGAATTGGATTTAAGGGAGGCAGAGTTGTACAAAGTCATCAACCTCACTATCTCTTCCAGCATCATCAGAGTCCAGTGGCAACACAAAAGTCAGAATGACTAGTAATGATCTGGGATTCAATTGATGACCTTAGCATCTTCAATGTCTGACCAATCTCTAAGCACTCTACAGCATCTGATTCAGCCATCTTCATGGACATTGGAGCAAATCTTTCCAATTTGCCCATTCTGTCAGGGGAAGTCTTCACATGCTTGAAATCTACACATACCCCTAACTCACAGATATATAATATATATGCATATGTATGCATAAATACATATATATATACATGTGTTTATATATATATATATATGTAAATAATTTGGACCTGATATTTCTTCTCCCTCTTTATAAATAAGTAAACTGAGGCTAAAAGAGGTTAAAAGACCTGCCCATAGTCACACAACTATTAAGTATCAGTCAAGATTTGATCCAGGGACCTTCTTACTCTAAGTCTAGAAATCTATATGTTAGACATCTAAGCATTTCAAGCACAAGAGAGGCCTCCTTGCCAAAGGATGCCAAACCCTATCATATATTATCCCTATTTTATGCTGCAGTGGATACTAATAATCCATCTGAAAAATACGTAAGGGCTGATTTTTCATATCTTCAATTATGCAGATTTTAAAAATAGTTTTCCTTCTGCCCAGTGATTCCCCCATAATAAATTGAAACCACTTACAAAGATGAAAACTTATCAAAATCAAAGTATATAATGGGTATATTGTTTAGGGGATGTATTTAATAAACCAAAGCAAATTATGTTTGATAAGAAGATGAATCTTGAAAACTGACTTTTTGGGATATGCTATATTTATTAAATGTTCATAGCCACACGTTTGGTGGTTGCAAAGAACTAGAACTAAACTGAAAGAAATGAATTAGATAACAAATGTGGAATTCCTAACACAGTTATGGTTCATGTAAGTAATGATACAATGAAACTCTTTAAGAAATCAACATTTTACAGGATTCAGAGAAAAATGAGAAGACATTCACTGCTGATTTAAATAAACATAACCAGGAAACCAATAGACTCAATGGCTATACCAATGTAATGGAAAAAACAACAAAATGAAACCAAGTACTCTTTAGAATAACAAAGCTTTGTGTAAAAATAATAAGAAAATGTATCTCTTTCTTTTTTTTCTGAAAAGACAGATGACTACTAGGACAGAACATCATGTACACTATCACCCATGCTTGATATAGTGGCTATTTTGCTGAATGGCTTTTGACTTAACATTTATTTTTGCTATAAGGGCTTTACAAGGTGGGTGATACAAGGAGGGGATTTGCAAAAGAGAAATTTGTATGAGATATATGAAAAAGGTGAAGGGAGGTAGCTCCAGATTGTAGTAATAGTCTATTGTTGAACAAATAAAAATATCTCGGATTTGAGAATCTTAGTAGAATGGTAATGATAGTGTGGCTAGGATATGATAATAGGTGAATTTAGAAAAAGTATATAAGTGGAAAGAAATGAATGAAGGAAGGAATAAAGGAAGGAACAAAGGAACGAAGGAATGAAGGAAAGAAGGAAAGAAGGAACAAACGAAGGAATGAAGGAACAAAGAATATGTCTATATAAAATAGAGAATGGGAAAAATAATAATCATCAATGACCACATTTTCTATAGCGGTATACAATATTTAAATTGGTACATTTGAGATACATACAGAATTAGTGGAGAGTATATATAGCAATATACATGGTGGTGGATGGAATGTTGGATAAAGTATTGTAATCAGGGTTAGATAGACTTGGATTCTAATTCTGCCTCTGATTTTGTGACCATGAAGACTCAATAGATCTCTTTTAGCTTTAAATCTATGATCTTATATATGTACATCTCAAGTTTTACAACTAGACCAGGAGTCAGGAAGACCTGAATGTTCATATCTAACCTCAAACACTAACTTTATGACTCTGAGCAAGTCATTTAACTTTCCCCTGGATTATTTTCCTCTTCTGTAAAATTGGAATAATTGCAACATAACCCAGAGTTGTTATGAGGATAAAATGAGATAATATATGTAAAGTTACATATAAATGTAAGTAATTATAACTATTAATTTAATTTTATTATTTTTAAAAAATATTTACCTTCTGGCTTAGAATCAATATTGTATATTTGTTCCAAGGAAGAAACTGATAAATGCTAGGCAATGGGGGCCAAGTGACTTGCCCAGGGTCTCAGACAGTCAGGAAGTATTTGAAGTCAAATTTGAACCCAGGCCACCCTATCTCGAGACTTGGCTCTTATTCCACTGAGCCATCCAGATGCTCCCTACTATTCATTTTAAAAGTCAAGTTGTAACTATTTTAATTACTTTACATTGTTCTTAGATCTTTCACCAAAAGGATCACTAGAAGTAAAAATGTACCAAATGCGTGCCTATGGGGTTCAGAGTCTACATCCTTCTTTTTGTTTCAGTGAAGAACAGTACACATTTACTCAGAGAATTCTGGTCTCCTTCTGCTTAAGGAATGAGAAGCCAAACAGCTGCTATCCATTCAGATTAAATAGTTTATCACAGAAAACAGTTGCTTCTTATTGGTGTGTCATGTTGCAGACTATTAAGTATTGATTTTGGTAACCTCAGGTTTAGTTAAACCTGAAGTAAAGTAGTTTATCAATGGCCATCTCGACTCATTCCAGAACATAGAACAAAAGGAAATAAAAGTTCCCTGTCTTAGGATCAGAGCTCACCTCTCTGTTACCCAGGTGCTAATGATTCCCTAATCCTCAGATCCTTTATTTTTGGAACTAGCTGCCCAGCCTTATCTTATTAATTTGATTTCTCTTAGCTCCAACAATTGCTGATTTAGAATTATAATATCTTCTTCCAGAGCTTGGATCCCAAACCACCTGCTTTCCTGGCTTATCATGTGTTTTAACTCCCCTTCACATTGACAAGTCAAGACCCTCTATTGGTGCTATGGCACCTTGAGGCTCTAAGATTAGACATGTGGGTTTGGATTTCCTTCTAGTTCTACAGCTGACCTGTCCACACTGGTGTACTTCTTCCCATTGGTATCTTTTTTTTAACCTTAACTTCGTCTTAGAATCAAATGGTTCCAAGGCAGAAGAGTGGTAAGGGCTAGGCAGTGAGGGTTAAATGACTTGCACAGATTTGTACCCAGGATCTCCTTTCTCTAGGCCTGGCCGTCAATCCACTGAACCACTTAGCTGCCCACCCCACCCTGGTTATCTTTTGATATCCCATCATTAGCCACACTCACCCAGCATCTTTAAAGTCATATTGACTGTTATGGTCCAATAAGAACACAGAATGGATAGGATTTAGGATTATCTCTCCAAATTAGTTTTAAATCTTCACCAATATATACATCTCAAGAAAAGTGGGCTTCAGCTAAGAGGGGACACATGGCAAAGGATAAATTCAGGCTCCTAAAAGTACTTTTGCTTTAGTCACCAAGCTATTTCCCTTAGGTACAATCTATCTTTTCTACTGGAATCTGTGTAGACCTTTGAATCTGCTTTCTTCAGTATGTCTGGTCTAATAAAGACACTGCCTTCTGAATATGCTATCCCAGGGACAAATAATAATCAAAAGATTGGTAGTCCCCAAATCTGTTGTTTATAGAAGTTTGAAATGTCCTCTTCTAACCAAGAGCAAGTAGTGAAAACACATCTAGGCTAATACCAAGGTGCTCTTTTCTTTCAACCTGGTACAAGCCATTTTTAGAGATATAATGTTCTCTCTTCTTCATTCTCAAGTACTTGAATTTCTCAATGCCAAATTGGCTCAATATTTTATTTTTTACTGAAAGAGAATGATTAATGGGGCAGCTAGGTATCTCAGGGGATAGAGAGCCAGGCTTGGAGATAAGAGGTCCTAGTTTTAAATCTAGCCTCAGATACTTTCTAGCTGTCTGATCCCAGGGCAAATAACAGACTCAATTGCATATCTCTTCCTCTTCTTCTGCCTTGAAATGAATACTTAGTATTGATTATAAGACAAAGGGTAAGGGAATTTTTTTTTGCTTTGCTTTTTTTTTAAAGAGAATGACAAAGTTATTGTGTTTTTTTAATCAAAAAGGACACTTCTTAAGAATGTCACTCCAATTTTTTAGGAACTTTTTTTCAGATTTAGTGTAAAGTTATGATCCCACAATTTGATGACCCTGTTTCCACAAAATATTAGTCAATAACAAACACACCTAGTGAATAGTAAAAGAAAAATCCACTTATCCAAATTGGTAGCAAAACAGAAATTAGGGAAGATGTATATGTACATATATGAATATATGAATATATATCAGACACTACAGAATGAAGGGACTTTCCCACTGAGAGTGAGATAATAGCTCAAACAGAAGTGTCCTAGATCACACCCAAGGGAAAAACTCCCTGACATCTCCAGGTAGCCAGCTGGATATAGGGATACAACGGGGACTTCCAGGTTCTTTCATACCTTACTCAAGTCTTTTCATTGAGTAACCTGAAGGAAGAGTTAGCCTATTCCACCTTCTCTTTCAAAGCTGGATACCAGGAGTCAGCAGTGCCTGAAGCAACTGCCTTGAAAAAGACACAAAACTTAATTAATCTCTATAGAGGACTGACACTGACAGAGTCTAAAAGGGTGATCTACAGAGAACTAAAATACTTTCATTCAAGTCCTTCCCTGACAAATATTGGCCATCTGAGTAAATTACATAACTGCTTAGGGTCTCCAAGCAACTCTCTAACATTATAAATTGCAAAATAATTGTCAATATGCATAATTAGGGGAAGAATTTTGCTCTTTAGAAGATTCCTAAATCAGTGACATTTATTTGTATGTATGCTTGTGTATATTTGTACTGAACCAAAGTAAGTGGGACTGGAGGCTGTGCCAATTCCTCTGATTACAGAACTGATGACCAGAATTTCAAAGGCAGCTGGACAGTGCGGCTCTATTTTCCTCTAGGGAAAAAAATGTTAAGAGAAATAAGTTGTATCATATGTCAATATGTCATCTGGGGTATCCCTTGGAGGCATTTGAAAAGCAATCCAATTTGCATGATATATTTCGTGATATTGATGATTTGAAAAAAATGTTATTTTCATTCTTCTCCTTATAACTGCAAGAGGAAGTTCATAAAGTTACCATCCCCATTTTGTAGATGCATAAATCAAGGTATGGAAAAGGTAAATGATTTCCCCCCAAAGTCCCAGAACATACCAGAGACAGAACTGAAGGAAAATTGGGATGCTCATTATGAATCCAACATGACATAGTAAATGGGGTCCATTATATATCCCCTCGACCTCTTCTGCTTTCTATGATAATTTTCATCTATATTTAGCATTTTTTCAAGATGGATGTGATAGTGCTAGTCATAGCCTGAGGTTGCAATCAAAAGAATATTTAAATAATTACCAGGAAATAAGTACAGCAAAGCTGTTGAACTGTAGACTGTCTATTTAGCAAAAGATGTTTTATATTATATTCAAGAGCTAGTAAAGATGACTCCGTTTAAAATCAAGATGTAAATATCTTATCCAGCGTGACTAAGAGATTGGGCTGTAAATGTTTAAGACAGTATTATCAAGGATATGGGCTTTTAGCTCATTTAATACAGCACTTTGTTTTAAAGGGAAACATGTAAATGAGAATTCAGAATGGACCAATATTGGGTATTACTAGTGAATCTGTTATGTTTCCAGTAAACTTATGAACTATAGGAGACTTTATGACCCCAAGTTTTCCGTGTATTTAGATCAAGAATAAAAATAATAATTTCTGAAGAAGTATTGCAGATATGGTTTTGAGTAGCATAAATGTAAAGGAACTGTCCCAGGCTAAAGTATTGGATCTGTCACTCGGTATTGTAATTTTGGACAAAACACTTTCCTTTGCTGGACCTCATTCCTTAAATAATAAAATGAGAATGTTGGACTTTATGAGTATTTGGATGACTGGGAGTTAGTTCCTCAAGCACTTAGAAACTCAGTTTCTGCATTGAAAAAAATCTAACCTCTGAAATTATTTAACATTTAAAAACGATCCTATAATCTCTATTATTTCTAAATCTAATGTCTTTCTAGTTGATACTTAAAGAAATACAGCAACCATTTAGCCTTATATAAAATCCATAATATTGTGTCTACACAGTCTACCTTTTACTGGGTAAGACACAACCATATCACAAATTTCTGTTACAAGGAGAAAAATCAAAGGAACAACTTCTATTTAGAGGTAATTATGTGATACAGCAGATAGGACTCTGGTCCTGGAGTCAGGAAGACTAAGTTCCAATCCAGTTTCAGAAACTTACTAGCTGTGTGATCCTAAGAAAATCATTTGACTTCTCTTTGCCTCAGTATCCTAAATTGTATGAATATGGGGATAATAACAATGATAATAATAATAATAATAATACCTTCCCTCTCAGAGTGGTTGTAAGGATTAAAATGACATGTTTATAAAGTGCTTGTCACAGTGCCTGGCATTTAGTAGGCATTTAACAAATACTTATTTTGTTTCTCTTTTTCACAATGTATTTATATATATATATATATATATATATATGTACATATATATATATGTGTGTGTGTGTGTGTGTGTGTGTGGAAATGAACTTTTTTTAAGAATAGTACCACATTATTTTATATGTCCTCTATGAAGTGTTATGATTTTAATGTTTACTAACGCGATTTTTGGCATTTTGAGTACAGTTTCTCCACTGACTTTTATTTAAAAATTAGAAATATATTTGAATAGTCTTTTTATAGGTTTGCCCTGGACCTTAATAAAAATGTTTTGGAGAATGAAAGAAGCTTTACTATGCATGTATAATTAAATGGATCATTATCTGAAATATTAACGCTATTCAAAATATAGTGTAAACACAAAACAATAGATACTAGTGATGAGAATGAAGAAGTACTTCAGCAAAATGTTTGAAAGAATGGAAAGGAGGGAGGTAAAGGAACAAGAATAAGAAAATTAGTGATTCAATCTAGTAATTTAAATCAAGGAAAAAAAGCTATGGACACTCATTTGTTAAGCACTTATTCTGTGTCAGGATGCAAACTAGTCACTGAAATACAAAGACAAAAATTTAAAAGCCCATGGCTGGAAAAATTTAACATTTTCATAGATAATAGAAAATGAACATAAACACATGTAAAGCTCACATCTTTCATATGTGAAAAGTTTCCTTGCTCAACCAGAAAAAAAGAATATTATAGAATAAAAACATAAAGTTTCTTAAGAAGAAATAATCTTTCCAATAAAATAATGAAAGGAAATACGTATCATTTAAACTAGAAAATCAGATTATCCCTCATTTGCATGTATTGAGAGGACTTGTCTGCAGACAGAACAATGATTGAGACTACAAGGAATTGTGGCTCATGTGGCTGTACTTTAGTTTTAAAGATCATAACCAGAAAAAAATGGCAAATTAAATAACTGGTGACTATGGACAATTATGTAAACGCTGTTCACTTAGTTAATTCCTTGAAAATATGGGGATTTGTTGATAGTTTCACACAATAAATTAGAGATGGTTCACTACTTACAAAGGGTCATTGATTTAAAACATTAGGAAGTCAAATAGGAAGATATAGGGAGATAAAGAAGAACCTGGAGGAAGAGATAGATAATAGAGGTCAGAGATTAAGCTGAGTAGTGAAAAGTTCACCAGAAATTGGGACCATAGATAGAGGAAGACAGTAAGAGGAGCTGTTTAGAGTTTGGAAAGTTGAGTCCATCTGTTTTAAAGGGAGCCTGATGATTGGAAGAAAAGCATTCTTTGTGAATTGACTCTAGAAAGGCTGAGAGATTTTCAATTGCTTTGCTAATATGGAAAGAACCTAATCTTGCTGCTATTTACATAGCTATCCAAACTGTTCACTTCCTTGAGCCATCTATGGTCTGAGAGAAGAAAATTCCTAAAGGGTTGCCTGGTCACCATCTTGCCTTCTACTTCCCTCTGAGGCTTGAAATGAAGAAACAGAGGAGTGGGGGGGGGCAATAAAGGAAGAAGTTAGTTGAAAAATACATTTATGTTATGTAAATTGTTCCTAAAGGGACCAAGAATGTCACAGCCTAGTTAAGAGTGGTGGGCATAAGGGTTTTCTATGTATGTACCTGCCTGTTAGGTTTCAATAAGTGTGAGCATTAAAA
Source organism: Gracilinanus agilis (assembly GCF_016433145.1). NCBI lineage: Eukaryota > Metazoa > Chordata > Mammalia > Didelphimorphia > Didelphidae > Gracilinanus > Gracilinanus agilis. Next base: position 203,350,544 of record NC_058131.1, on the reverse strand, counting down.
ATACTTGTGAGAGTGTGTGAACTGAGATCATGAAAAAAATGGTAGATGCGATTATTGAGCTACTCTTAGTTATAACTATAAGATTATGGAAATTATTAGGCTTATTCCTCAAGGAAATGAGATCAAATTCCTCATATATACCAAAATACATATAGCAATATTTTTTTGTGATACTAAATCATTGGAAATAAAGTAGATGCCCATCCTTCCAGGATGAGCTAAAGAAAATGTGTCATATAGATATAATTAAATATTATTTTGCTATAAAAAGTGATGAAAGTTAATTCAGAAAAACATGGGAAGATTGACATAAAATGTTGCAAAATAACGTAGAAGAAAGAAAACAATATACACAATAACTAAAAATGTAAATGAAAAGAACAACTATAAAAAAAATAAATGTTGCAAAATTATAAGGAAGAAAAATGGCTCAAAAAAGAGATGAAAACACCATTCCCCACCTGTTTCAGAGGTGATACACATGTATTGTAACTGATATATTTTAGGACTTTTTAAATATAATGATAATATAATAAATTTTTTCTTCCCCTTTTCTCTTAAATTATTATTTCTTTTATGTGGCTATTCTCTGAGAAAAGACGTAAAGAATATTTAAAGAAACCATATTGATATAAAAATTACATCAATACAAACTTATTTAAAAAAGAAAAATTGTTGAAAACAGGAGAGATAAAATAAGATTAGAAAAGAAAAATATTCTGCCAATGTGTTAAAAAAGGAAGAAAACAATTTATGAACTAGAGGCCAGTGGGATCAACTTTGGCTCCTGGGAGTAGAGTAGATCATTAACGAGGCGGTTGGTAAACATCTACAAATGGAAAATGATTAGAATGATTTGACAGAGCTTCATCAAGAATATATTATGCCACACTAAGCTACTTCCTTTTTCACAAAATTATTAAAATTGTAAGTGGAGACAATGTTGTAGCAATAGTTTGAATTAATGTCAAAATATCTTATACTATTCAGATGAAGAAGATGAAGAGATGAATTAGACTCTAATGCAATCAGATGAATTCAGAAATGGAGTTGTCAGTGATGGGATATCAGTATGGCAAGAGATATTAGGTAGAAAATTCCAGGTATCTTTTCTTTAGGCTTGAGATGTTTAATTTTTTAACTACCTTGAATAAAGGTATAGATAGTATGCTAAATAAATCTACAGATAATACAAAGGTAGAAATGGCTAACACACTGAATGACAAAGGTTGTAGCCAAAAGGATCTGAAAAGGTTAGAAACTTGAAATGAGTCTAATAAGATGAATTTCAGAAGGGATAAATGAAATGCTTTGCTCTTGATTACAAGTAATTAACTACAAAGGCACAAGATGAGTTGGGAAAGGCATGTTTAGACTACAGTTGTCCTGAAAGAGATCTGATGATTTCAGTGGACTAAAAACTAGATAGGAATAAACAGTATGATATGACAGCCAAAAGAGAAAATGCCATGTGAGGGCTAAATTAACAGGCATACAGTTTACATGAATAAGCAGGCATTTTTCTCTAGCCCATTGCATTTTATTCAGAGTGCTATTAATTTCTGGGCACCACAGTTTAAGAAGAATATTGATAAGGTAGGGAACAACCAGAGGAGGGTAACAGGAATGGTGAAGGACTTTGAATCCTTATTTTATGAGGATTAGTGGAAGGAAATAGTGATATTTAGCTTAGAGGAAAGAAAATAGGTGAAGGAATAGGGAACATAAGAGCATATGACATAAGCAGTTACATGCTATCTGATAGAGAATAAATGAGTGTTATCTCCAAACAACAAACATGAGAGGAAGGTAAAATAAGGTAAAGTTTGACTTTAAGTCAGGATAAATTATCTAGGAATAAGAGCATCAAAAAAATTTTATGGGTTCTCTTGAAGGATTGTGACTTCTCTATACTCAGATGTTTTCAAGAAGAACCTGGATGACATGTTAGATATATTGTATTGGGGATTACTTTCATTTGTAAATTTGTCTATATTGGCATTGAAGTCCCTTCCAGCTCACAAATTCTTTGGCTTTTTGAAAATAGGGGGTAAAGAAGAAACCCAGAGAGTATGGATTAAACACCATGTCGGGCCTTGAGTGTTCATTTTGCTTAAGAGTAAATTAGAAATGATTTGGTGATAATAGATTCAGAGTTCCCAAGATATGTTATCATTAATGGAATTTCCACTAGATGAAAAAGTCAATGCCACCATATATAAGAGAAGAATTAACAGGGCTAGAACCATGTCCAATGTCTATTAATATATCATTAACATACCTCAGATTTTTATAGTACTTGAAATATTTCCAAAGTGTTTTCTTCGTATAAAGCTTATGAAACAAACAGTATAAAAATATTATTCCATTTTTGCAGGTAAGAAAGATAAAAATCAGGGATATTATGTAACTTCCCCAGAGACCCAGTTAATAAGTACTAAAGTCAGGATTTGTAGCCAAATGATTTCATTCCAGGTCCTATGTTTTTTTCACGTCATCAGAATTCTCATTAAAGATTTGATTCCCTGGGACTATAGACTACATTTGTGCCCTGTTTCTGACTATGTATTAGGCTTAAATTGGTGAAGAAAGTAGTTGGCCATCCACAGCAGGTTTCTGTTGGTTTCTACCTAACAGAGAGTACTCATTTTGTACAGCAAAGTACAAATGGCATTATTGAGAAGAGAAGGAAATCTCCCATAAAGTGTATGCATCAATTATTATATGTAGAGATCACTTAACAACAATTTTTGTAAACTATCAACTGATATATGCAGCTGTTATTCAAGCTTCATTTGGAAGACAACCAGTGTCATCAAAAACGACTCTGACTCATGTGAAATGGATTTAAATAAGACAGAGTTGCATAAAATCATCAGTCTCATTCTCTCTTTCAGAGTTATTAAATTTTAGTGACAAGATATAAGTCAGGGCAACTCTAACTGGCCTGGGAGTTAGTAAGTAAACTTGGCATTTTTGATGTTGATCACGCTCTAAGCTATCCATAGCACCTGCTTTAGATACCTTCATGGTGGCTGCAATAAGTTGTTTTCATTCTCCCATTCAAACATAGACAGTCTTTACATGCTGGAGGAAGGCATCCTTCTAAACTCACCTGTCAGATACTCTCAACTTGGTTTAGCCCACTTGCCAAGATGGTTTACCATGGTGTGGACACTGCACATGCTTCAGCTTTTTGGAACCACAAGTGAAAATTGGGTGCCAAGGTAGACACCAGAAGGAGACGAGAAGCACTAAAAAGGGCTTGGTGAGAGTCTTCACTCCAGAAGCACTCATCCTCCCTGAAAATCTGATGTTTCTATTAGCTACACAATATTTTTACCTGGTGTATTCCTTCCAATTACTCTGTGATATTTTAATGGCCAAAGAATTAATACTAACCATTTCCCTTGGAGAAGGTACATCCCTGGTATTTCCATCCTTTCCTTACCCAAAAAAGCCAGACCCAGATAGCCACACTACACCTGGTAAGTTACAAGTCACATCTATTCAACTAGTTGTTTCTTATTAATTATTAATTCAATCCCCTCATGTGGATGGTTTTAAAGCTGTGTTTATATAAATTTTTAAAATGAATCCAGAGATTCATGACATGGAATGAACACCAAGCCAAATAATAAAACACATTGAACCAGAATTTATGCAAGATAAATCTACTCTGGTGTCCTTAAAACTTGGCTTGCATTCCAGGGAACCAAGCTCAGGCATGTCCAGTATTAGCCTAGATCTAGGAACCATGCTTTGGTTCACAGAAATCTTCAGTTTATTTTCCATCACTGCATTGCTTCTTTTCTTCCCACTCCCAATTTATTGGTGTTCTTCATGCAAATCAAGAACAAGTAACCTTAACTTCTGTTACTTCAGAAATAAAAGTGATGTAAGAGTGTTGGCAGTCCCATTTCTTTTATCTTGATTTTGTCAGCTCATAGAAACACAAATAGATGGGGGGAAGTAAAGATTCAATTAATTGATCCCATTGTTATATCTAAACAGCTTGTTGTTTAACCAGGATTGTGGAATTGAATGTGTGAGCAAAGAGATTGTCTACCTCAAACATATTCAACAATTATATTTACCAAAGTATTAACCTTGTGGTCTGAATGTGGCCACAATCATCCTATGGACAAATTAGGAGGTGTTTGAAACTCAAACATTCTTTTCAAAGGGAAGATTGATTTGAAAGGACATTTATAAGCACTAGAAAAGTAAACAGATCCTTCAGGCTCATTGCTTATGACCAAGGATACCATTAGGAGTTTCAATTCACTGATTCCTTTTATGTATTTATGAAATAGAAATCAAAAGTTTTATGAATTTGTCTATCATTAACAGTGTTGGACTCCTTTGGAATTTAACTATGTGGATTATTTAGGTAATTGGGTAAAGTGAAATAACCTTTCAATGCGCATGGAAGCTTAAAGGCTTTAAAAAGTCACGATTCAACTTAGGTCAAAAAACACAAGTTAAAAGTTTTCTATGCTCTTGGTGCATCACATGGAACTCAGGATATAAAAACAGACATAGAAATTATTTCCCATAGGAAGTCTACATTCCATTGAAGGATAAAATATGTATATGTTAAATAAATACAAGAGAATTTGAGAAGGGAGAAAGTACTAAGATTAAAGAGGTTAGTTACCTTAGCTTAGAAATAAATAAATTTTTAAAAAAATTTAAAAAGGAATATAATTTCTCTAATAAAGGGTGACCTCCGGAAAAAAAAGTGGAGAAGAGGTGTGAACTTTGAGTTCCAGAATCAGTGAGAATTTTCAACTTAGACTGAAATGTAGACTGAGAGGAAGATTGTAGACAGATTTTTGAGAGCTTTATCTATGATTTTAAAATGTTTATAACTTATTGTGGAGGCAAAAGGGAACCAGTGAAGGTCTTTGAGTAGCACTCTGACATAATTAGAATTGTTACTTAAAAATTCAATAGTAATATCGAAGAACAATGAAATGTGATAGATTTTGCTACTAAAGCAATACAATGAGCCAGGACAATTTTGAAGGACTTATGAAAAAGAATGCTATCCACCTCCAGAGAATGAACTGTAGAAGTAGAAATGAAGATTATAACATATGATTTTTACTTGACCATTTGGGCATATGACCTGAGGTTTTGGTTTTATAAGATTATTCACCTATAAAATGAATAATATTGAAATGTGTATTGCTTTATAATACATGTATAACCCAGACTAATTTGCTTGTCAACTAGAGGAGGGGGAAGGCAAGGAAGGAAGAGAGACAACATGAATCATATATCTTTGGAAAACTTATGTGGAAATTTGTTATTAAAATAAAATAAGAAAATAATTCAATACTAAATGAGAGTGCTATAGAGGGTTTATAGAGGGTGCTAGTGAACAGCAACAGAACCCTTTCCAGTCTTCTGACTCAAATATCATACTAGTGCCAAATCAATCATCTAGCTTGAGAGAAGGCTGATCCTTGTGAATCATGAATTCCAAGATACCAGACAATTCTTAAACCCTTATTTTATTTTTTCTGTTTCAAAAGAAGTTTAATTATGATTGTGGATATTTCAGTGAGGAAAACAAATATTTATTGGGAACTTCCTTTTCTTCTTCATCACTTTTAATCTTTGATGAGAGGAGGAGGCTTATGGTTACCAGCCCCCCTCCACTATAGATTGCTTGTGTGATTTGAAGGTAGACCTTAACAAAAAGATGCTTCTCTTACCTTCACGCTCTTTTTTCCTTGAAATGACATTATTTTAAATATTTTGTTAAATCCTTATTTTAGAAAGATTATTTTGGGTACTTTTAGGAAGGCTGGATTGAAGAGGATAACGCTAGATGTATTTCAGGTCAAACAGAAATCAGAAAAATTCCTTTCCTTCCTTGTATTCTTGTTAATGCTGTACTTGTAATGATGTACATCAGAGACTTATGATAAGGAAAGGCCCCTGAAAAAATATTCCCCTTGGATTCTTCCCTAGATTTTGAGATGGACACAGAAATACATGTTCTGGTTAAGCTCTGATATCATCCAGTTGTATCTAGGACATCTACTTGTCCCCTAAACTATGCTTGTGTCCTTGGGACACAAAACATCAAGTTAGCCCCAGTCAGATAACAAACATCCCCTACTTCTGCCATACCTCATTCCATCATCCTTTCTCTAGTCACAAGTACCCTTGTTGTCAAAAGGGTATATAAAGCCAGGAGCACATCTCCCCGGGGAGGCAGTGTCCCACCTGTACTGTTCTCCTAGCCAAATTCAACATGAATACCAAATTGATAAATTTATTTTTATTTCAAAGCTAAGTTATGGAGACTTGCATTCTTGAAAAGAGTACTTTTCCTGAACCTAGAGCTCACTTCAAGTCCCCTCACAACAAGTTTCCATGTTTACTTCCTAGCCATGCAATGGAGAGGACAAGACCTTGGGAATGAGGAATAACCAACTACTAAATTTACAACTATCTGGGAGCTCTCTTTGATAAAGTCTGATTCATTTGATTATTGTAAAATATTATTAGCCCAAGCCATAGAGGTTTAAAAAAAAGATTGAAATACATTGGAAGCTGGTTTGGGATTGCTTTTTAATTTAACATTTGCATGCACATTTAAATAAAATGTTTTAGGACTGGCTCAAAATAATGTGGCGAGGCAGCATTTATAAGGTTAGAAAACTGCATTTTAATGGAACAAGATAAACTTTTGAAAGCAAGTTAATTGGACTCCGTTCTTCCACTTTCTTTAATGTCACAATGGGCAACTAGCACAGAGACTATAAATATACTCAGGCAGTCCTGATGCTCTCACTCCTTATATCAATAGTTAGCTGCAATCCCATTATTAGGCCAGCATTCTTTCAGCCTGGGGATAGAAATCATCATAAGTTTGCATGTAGTCCAAGTATAATTATTTGGTCATTACAGTAGAATTCATTTCATATTTTAAAAGGTAAAAATAAATGTTTGGTAACATCTAGTAGCCTACTATACACCAAAACTATAAAGCATCACTTTGTTGTCCTTTGAGTCACCTGCAATTTTAATAATTTGATTTTTTCACTGATTGTAGTATTCCAAGATTAATGAGCATACAGCACCACAGGGAGAATATTGGCATTAAATATACTGGCTCATATAGCAATGAACAGCTTGGTATCATTCAAAGTACTGTAGGAAGTAGTGAAAAAGACATCTGACAAGGACATGCATGACAGGAAAGAGAGGTGACATAGTCATGTAACAAAAATACATTTTCTTTTAAGTGAAAGCTTGGTATCCATGATGATATTTTGTTTGTTTTTGGTTTTTTTTCCACAAAGACAATTTCTTGAGAGAATGGACGAGGAAAGATTTAGAGGTGACGAACAAAAATTTCAATCATCGTGTGATGATATATGTGATACATATAAAATACATATAAAATCTTAAAGTACTATCAACTGGTAGAAGGCATGGATAGATTGTGACCTGAATCAAGGGATGCCAATCAAATAAATCATTTTGTAGGCAGCATGAAACAGTGGGGAGAGCCCCAGTTTTGGAATCTGAATACTAGTAGTCATCCCCTAGCTTTTCCATTTATCACCTTGTAAAGTCTTGAATAATTCATTTTACATCTCTGGGCCACATTTTTACCATTTGTAAAATAAAGAAGTTGAAGTAGGTGATAGTACAGATCTCCTTTGTATAAAGGGTTTAGTCACAACATCATTATCAGAGCACAAAACTACTTCCTATTACTGATCATTTCTAAAATGAATGACAAGAGATTATTCAGTCTACCCTTGTTTTATGAAGAATTATTATAGTTACCATTTCCCAAAAATGTACTAAGCATTCATTATGGGTCAAAAATTTTACCAGGTGCTGGATATATAGAGATTTTTTAAATGACACAGTAAAGCTTCTAGGAGAGTATATTAAGTAGAAAGGAATAAATGGCATAAATACAGGCAAATGGATGAAAAAAGAGAACTCTAGACAAAATGTCCCTGATACATAATGTGATATGTATAATAAGTGCTAGTGGACTCACTAGAAAAAATTGAGGAGGTAGAGACCACACTCTCGGTTAGAAAAACAGGGGAAGGCTTCATGGAGCATGATGTCTGACCTACATCTTAAAAGAAGAGTATTCTTCAAGCAGGGAGTGTGGACCAAACATTAACATCTGTCTTTCTAAATTGAGAGAAAGCACACAACTTTAAGTAATAGCTTACTTCATTTAGACTGGAATTCAGACAGCATGAAGGGGAGTGATAAGAACCAAGGATGAAATGATCATTTGTAGCTAGATTCCATCAATTCTGGGCTGAGGAGCAGCACTAGTAAAGCTGTTATCTATGGAAGTCTTTTGACAGTGGTATGTTTGTTGAGTTGTGTGGAATGTAGATTAGCTTGAGAGAATGAAGGCAGAAAATATGTCCAGGAAGCTGTTGGAATAAATCAAGTGTAAGGATGGGATTTGTGCAAGGGGGGTGGGACCAAAGGAGCCAGAGAAGGCAGTTGCTGACAGTTGCTGAGAGTTGAGACCAGAGAGGATCTCGAGAATTTCTCTGAGGGAGAGAAGAGGGAGAGGTTTTCAAGAGAAGGAATGGGAGAAGAGAGGAGGATCCCAGCTTGGATCCAGTTCTGAGGGCTTCCCAAGGATCTTTCTTTTGGAAATTTAAACCCTGATTCCCTGATCAAAGCCATTCCATCACATCTCACCCATCAAGACTTCAACCATCAAGTCAGCTAAGTTTGGACTCCATTTTGGGAGCAATCCCTTACTCTCCTTTTCCCATTACCCAACCTTGCTGAGAGACCCTTTTCAGTCTAAACTTACAATTATAGAAAAGAAAAGAAACAGAAAAATAGAAATAGAAATAGAAGGAGAAGGAGAAGGGGGTGGAGAAGCTTAGGAATGGGAATCGTTAGGTTTCCCTCCTAAGTGACAGACCCCATAGAAATAGCGAAGAGGGTACCCCAAATACCTCTGCCCTTTACCCTTTTCCCCAATCCCTGAATTGCAAAAAGTAAAAAAAAACATTCAACAGTCAGATAGCATTCTAGAGTGCCTGAGAGAAAACAAGGGAGAGGGGAACCACAGCTTGGTCTTACTGCCTCCATATTGAAGCCAGACCCCCCCACTGTGAAACTGACTGACCTCGGGGGACATTTGAGTGAACCCTGTCCTTATTCAGAATCAGATTGAGGTACCACATACCTCTTCTTATAGGGAAGCCTTGCCTCCCAACTCCTGTGGGGTGTCATTACCATCCAGGTCACCCAGTTTCAGAGTGATACCCCCTTAAAGTCTCCCAGAGTATATTCAGCCCCAGGGGAGAGCTGGAAGAGAGACTCACCATATAGACTTTCTCTATCTCCCTTCTATCAAACATCCATTACTGGCCCCTTCTTTATTCTTGTAAAAGTCCTTACCTAGTGATAAGGGACTGAATTAGGTTAGTTATGTGATTGGAGAGGAGAAACCTGACTTGAAAGATACTCTAGAGTGGAAATGATAGGACTCCATTGGTGAATTTGTGTTGGGAATGAGAGGGAAAGGGAGTCAAAGATGTCTTCTAGGCCTTTCTTTACAAAAAAATGCTTTACAAATTATTCGTACTTCAATTAGCTTATTTTAATCTTACAATAACTAATTTGTGATGGCCTTATCTCCACTTATCCTATAAAGTCTCAGAAAAGTACAGTGGATCAAGGGATTGAATTAAGGTTTTAACTATGAGTGCAGCTTTCTTCCCACTAGATTTTAGAAAAATTTTTTTAATACAGGAGAGGCATTATAGGGTGGGATGAAGTGGAGAAAGCTAAATGACAAGGAATCCTCTGTATTATGCAGATGATGTATGAGGCAGTAGAGAGTAATAGAAAAAAATCTGGAATTGGAAGCAGAGGATTCCAGTTTTCATTGGGCTTTTTTAATACCTCTATGACCCTGAGCAAGGAAAATACTCACTTTGGAGCTTAGTTTCCTCTTCTGTAAAAAATTAGAGCTTGGACTAGATAATGATTGGCATTTAAAATAGCACTTTAAAGATAGCACCTCATTTCAGTCTCACAACCATCCTATGAAATAGATACCAGGAATTATTATCATTTGTATTCTAAAGTCTGGGGAACTGAGGCTTCAAAAGGAAGTCAATCAACTTTCTTAAATGAGTCAGAAGTGCTATTTAACCTTAGTCTCTCTGACTATGTAGTATTCTATCAACTAAACTACACTCACTTTTAAAATGACATCTGAGATGGAAGGCAATGCAAGGCAGTGAAAAGACTTCTGGATTTGGAGTCATAGGATCTTGGTTTGAATACTGCTAATTACCTATGTGACCTTAGGTGAGATGTTTCATTTTGTTAGGTCTTAGATTCTTCATTTTCGAAGGAATGGGTGAGACCATAACCTTCTGAGGTTACCTTTACTTCAAAATCTACATTCCCATCATTCTTTGTCTTTTAGATGCAAAATATAATGATTCGTAATGAATTTGGTATAAAAACTTTCATATATATGCATATATATACACATATATATGCATTATAATCTTTGCAAATTCATATAGATATGCTCTATACACATACACATTCATAGATATAATAAAATAGTGACATTAACCCACAATATCTTTTCAATTTTAGAAATGCTGTTGAATGTTAAAGGCACACTGGGCATAAGACGTTCATGAGTAATTTAAATTTATTACCAACTATAGAGTTGAAGATAATATGCCCACACCCTCCAGAACTCCCTTTCTGAGAATTCTTCTCAATAGCTCAACCACTATCTCATCACATTTCCAATTCCTAATCTTCCCAAGCCCTTGGCACAGGACATTCTGGTCGAATGACTCTGATAAACCCAAACAGCTTGATTCCTTTTTAGTGCACCCCAAAAATGAGAGATGGCACTAGTTTGGGTATGCTTGCTCCCCACCCCCCACACCAAAAATCTATGCATCGCACAAGAATTCAGTGGCAAAATACCTTCCTTATGATATTTTAGTTCATAAGCTTCAACAGATTGCATTGAAAATATGACATTTTTCTGGACAATGACCAAACAAAATGCCCATTCAGAGATTAAAACACTTGGGAGAAGAATGCTGATATGTAAGGAATGCCCATAAGTACGGAAAAATACTACACATGCAAGGTCAAGAAATAAATATGTTTATATAGCACCATGCTCATCAATGAAACAATAAAGTTTGCAGTTTGGGCAGTGAGGTGGTACAGTAGATAGAGCACCAGACCTGGAGTCAGGAAGACTTTATATCTAGCCTCAGAAATTTATTAGCTGTGTGTCCCTAGACAAGTCATTTAACCCTGTTTGCCTCGGTTTCTTCATCTATAAATTGGACTGGGAAAAAATGACAAATCACCCTAGTTTCTTTGCCAAATGGAGTCATGAAGAATTGGATAGGACTGAAATGACTGAATGACAGCAATGAAAAAGCCTTAAACATAAGCCAGTTATCTAAGGAATATATGTAAGTCGGTCACCTCAGGAAACTTTTCAATCTGTCACTGTCCTCTTCAGTATAGAGTGGTAGTGTTTAGAGATGGAAGGGATTATAGACCAACCTCTTAATTAATAGATGAGGAAACTGAAACCCCAAAAGGAGAATTGACTGGCCCAAAGTCATTAAACTATTCCAATACTTTGACCAATTTGTGAGCACATAGATTCAAGTAATTTTCTATTCCATTGATGTACGTAACCACCTATCAAGTTTTACATGACAATTGAATGCCTTATAGCTTCACATATTATTCTTCTCTCTTCCCAAATATAGCCCCCCTTTCCTGGGAATCCTCTCATTTCTGTGGTTTTCTGAATTAAAATGTTGAGCTACATAGGGTCAGAAATTCTCACTTTTGTATTTAACTCAATATCTAATGCAGCTTCTGGTACATGGTAAGAACTCAATATAGTGGATTTTTTAATTCATTCATCCATTTATTGATGGGCATGTGCCCCTGGAAAGTATAGATGTGTTGCAATCGAAATCACTGAAAGAAAATGCAAACACCTAAGTTATGCAAACCAATATTTTTCTCTCTCCAGTTGTCATTCTACCTCTATTGATCATAATAGAACTGCAAAGATAAAAGCTACACTTCAGGGACACTTTACAAGTGTTTCTCTAGCACAGACATGTGTAAATGGTGTCCCAGATGTTCTATATAATAACTTAGAGTTTAAAAAAAGTTTAGAGGGGTAGAGCCCCTCTATAGGCTAGACCTGGATGAACTCTCCCAACATTCACCTCCAAATAACTTTAAAATAATGCCTAAAATCAAATTTTGGAGTGGCACAGTCTATAAAAGGACAGAAGGAGAATTTTCCTGCCTGAGACAACTTAGGAGGTCTATAGGAGAGATCTGTAACATTGGGGTGGATGAAGGCTGGGAACGAGACAAGAGCAACAACACTGGGTAGGGGAGCAATAGCATTGAGGTGGCCACAAAAAGAAGCAGCAGCAGTTTGAGGAGCTTAAAACACAGAGACAGAGAAGGCTGGACAACTGGTCAGAAAGAGGTTACAGGAGACTCTGTTGGCATTGAGGATGGCTGGTGCTGATTGGCACCCCTCTTGTCCATAAGCAGTTCTGGACCACAGTTCCAGGAGAAACAGGAGCGCTTATGGTAGGTCACAATTCCACAGCCAAGAGGAGAGATAGTAGTTGTGCTGCTGGGGAGCAGGGGCCCTACCTAAGTGAAGATCAGATTAGGAAAGCAATGGCCATACCTCTCCCAGGATAACACTGCCATGCAAGTACCAAAAATTCACAAATCCAAAGTAGCTTTGAAAAGAACAGCATGAAAAATCCTACAGCTGGGAAGTGCTTCCCTCTGTGATCAGAACACATCTTTAAAACGAAGTTTAAAGTAGAAAAAAAGGATGGGGAAAAGAGCAAATAACCAAAAAAATGACCATAAAAACACAGTATAGTGGCAGGGAAGACCAAAATTTAAACTTATAAGAAGATAATAATATTTTAAAAATAGAAAAAAAGCAAAGCATCAAAGAAAAATGCTATTTGGATCTAAGGCCAGCATGAATTCCCAAAAGGGGTTGTAGGGCAGCTGGATAGCTCAGCAGAGAGAGAACCAGGCCTGGAAATGTGAGGTCCATGGTTCAAACTTGGCCTCAGACATTTTCTAGCTCTGTTACCCTGGGCAAGTCACTTAACTACCATTGCCAGCCCTTACTCTTCGTTTACTTTAGAACTGATACAATGTGATTCTAAAATAGAAGGAAGGGTTTATTTGAAAAAAAAAATAATTTCCAAAGGAGTTGAGTGGTAGAGGAAAAATTGAAAAATAGAACTTAGAGTGATGAGAGAAAATTAATAACTTGATAAAAAGAGGCATAAAAATATTGAAGCAAATATAATCTTAAAAAACAAAATTGGCCAACTAGTGAAAAAGACATAAAAAGATTCACTGAAGAAAACAATTAACATAAAAAAATGGTTAAATTGAAAAAGTAGTTAAAAAGCTCACCAAAGAAAATAATTTCTTAAAAATTAAATATAAGTAGTATGAGTGAAAAAGCCACTGCTCCTTCATATGAGGATTAGATTTTAATGTTAGCAGTAGTATTGAGTTAATCATAATTATAATTATAAGATAGCTAAATAAATATTAGCATAAGTGATGATTTTAGGAGGGCTTTCATGATTATTTTAGTATTAAGTATTAAGGTTTTGATTTAAGTAAGATAACTGCTTTAATATAGATAAATTATTGTTAGCATGGGCCTCAGACTCAGCCTTAGCCTTTAACTTGCTATATCATGTAATTATGGTAATTATGGTCTTGAACTTGTGACTTGCTTTCATTAGCACAGAGGCTTTTGCCTCATTCTGAAGCCTGGTGACACCCCTTCACTTTCAATACACCCTAGTATACATCATTAGGCTTTTGTCCTGCTTGGGTGTCTGCCACCTCCCATTTACCCCGGTCATCTTAGTATATGTCATCATTGACATCATCAGGCTTAGAAAGTAGGGTTCAGGCTCACTGGCTCCCCATTGCCTATCAAGTGGCTTTCAAGTCATCAGCAAGTGACTTCTTCTACCAATAAGAAGTATTTCCTGATTACTTCAACCAATCCATATCTCTCTATTTTTATCACTGTCCTGAATTATTTTTAAACTGACATATAAGTTGTCTAATTCTTTGGATATAAAAGAAGTCCTCTCACAAGACTCTGGGTCTTTTGGTCTTGACCAGAAGTCCAGCTTTATTTTGAGACTAGCCCTCTCCCAATAAACCTATTTATTTTTGGCTTGGAGACTTTGTTTCTCTTATTTGCATTCCTGTGCTTAGAGATTATACAACAGTAGAAGCTAATCACTCCGCAAGGTTTCAAGAAATAATAAAACAAGATCATAATTATATAAAGATGATCAACTGTGAAAGAATTGAGATAAAGCACACAAGCCTGGTGAACAATGATATAGCGGTGACCCAAATAGCTACTGGAGCTCTCACTACCAAAAGCAAAGCAATTAATAACTTTTTGTAAATTTACTTTTTATTTTTATTTTTAAAATTTATTTATTTAATTAATTTAGAATATTTTCCCTTGGTTACATGATTCATGTTCTTACTGTCCCCTCCTCCCATCCCTTCCCATAGCCAACGAGCAAATCCACTGGGTTTTACATGTATCATTGATCAAGACCTTTTTCCATATTATTAATATTTGCAACAGAATGATCATTTAGAGTCTACATCTCCAATCATATTCTCAACAAACCATGTGATCAATCAAATCTTTTTCTTCTGTGTTTCCACTCCCACCATTCTTTCTCTGGATGTGGATAACATCCCTTCTCATAAGTCCCTCAAAAATTGTCCTGAATCATTGCATTGCTGTGTATCTTTCTCTGTGTACAATGTCCTCCTGGTTCTGCTTCTTTTGTTCTGCATCAATTCCTGGAGGTCGTTCCAGTTCACATGTATAATAATCAACTCCAGTTGATTATTCCTTTTAGCACAATAGTATTCCATCACCATCAGATACCACAATTTGTTTAGGCATTTCCCAATCGAGGGCATCCCCATATTTTCCAATTTTTGCCTCCACCAAGAGTGCGGCTATAAATATTTTTATATAAGCTCTTTTACTTATTATCTCTTTGGGGTACAAAACCAGCAGTGGTATGGCTGGATCAAAGGGCAGGCAGTCTTTTAAAGCCCTTTGGGTATAAAGAATTTACTTTTTAAAATCCTTACCTTCTGTCTTAGAATTAATATTAATTCTGAGGTAGAAGAGTAGTAATGTCTAGGCAATATGGGTTATGCGACTTACCCAGGGTCACACAGGAGATATCTGAGGTCAAATTTAAAGCCATGACCTCCCATCTCTAGGACTGGTTCTCAATCCAACAAGTCACAGCTATACCCCGACTAATAACTTCTTGACATTCTTCATGATCTTTTAGTTATTAAAAAGGTAGAAGAACCAAGAAAGCAAAATTTTATTTTAGTTCTGATTTCATTTAAAAATGTAGATCTTTTTAGTAGGATGAAAATAATAGAAAACCTGGAGAAGGCAAGCATTCCCTCCAAGAGTTTGTGAAAAATATGGAGAAGAAATAAGTATGTACATAGGTAGGGAAGAATTATCATCATAACTATTTCATAGACAAGAAGATTAAGACTTTGAAATAAGTCACTTGCCCAGAATCCAAAAACTTAAAAAAAAACTGTTCTTTCCACTTTAGCACTGCCTAGAAGAGAGAACAAGGTTTCAAAATACCTTATAATGCTAGCCTTAAGGCATTGAGACAAACTTAGAGTTAATCTATAGAAGCATCTTAATAGCAAAGTTAATTTTTTATTAACAATATTAAATTAGGTCCTCGATATTTTTCCAAGTGACACATATGGCTACCTTGCCAATCATATAGAACAATAATCAATTTCTGAATGTTAATGTGGCACTAGCTTTTATCAAAGGAGTGGAAGAAATCTGTTATCAAAAGCTAAAAAGAGCTGATATAAATTTCCTTAGGCTTAATGAAGAGTAAGACTTGGGGAAGAATAATTATATCTATGTAGTATTTGAAAGTCAAAGTAAAAAAAAAAGCATCAATAAGCAAATATTTGAAGTGTACCTATGGGGGAGGGGGGAACACTATGGACCCTTTAACATAAATTTATTTGAGTTTGAAATTCCATTCTAAAGGCTTTCATTGTTTCCTATTTTCAAAAATACTTATTTTTTGCCTTGGTTGGTGTGGAAACTCTCTCCACCGATTTTTAATTTAATTCCAAAAACATTTATCTAGGGACTATTATGTGGCAGATATTATGATGGGGACTAGGAATACATTAGCAAAAATAAAACATCCCCTTCTCTCAATGAGTTTTCATTCATCTAGGGGAATATTCTACCCATAGAAATTGATATCTCTCTACAACTTAATAGATGGCCTTAGAGAATTTGAATGAAAAATTCATCAACCTGTGGCCAAAGTAGGGATGGGTCTCTGAACTAGGCAAGCCCTCTGATGACAGATAAATAGTTTATGACCAAACACATATCTGAGACTTTTCCAGCTAGACAAGGTCTGAATCTATTGATATAATCATGTAGTTTAGCATCTGTTTTGAGAAAGGGGTTCCATTTCATTACTTATTTATTTACTAGTATTAAAGCATTCTTTCATTCATGTGCTCCACTGACTTAACCTTAAAGGGCTCAGGATTGTTACAACATTCTAAGGCAAAAAAAAAAAAAACAACAGGATTTCAATGAATGATTCCCAGAATTACAATATAAAAATATGGTTCATCTGTACTGTTTCTAAGGAAGACATATAAACATTCCAGCTCACAACTATTATTGACGGAAAAAGTATACGTTTCTTTGTTAGTTCCCAATTTATAAATTGGTACTTCCTTTCTTGTCTTTGGTGAATGGAAAAATATCTTGCATATGACTTTAGAGATTGGGAGTGGTGAAGTAGGTAATCGATCCCCAAGGAGCATCAATGTATAATTCTCCAGTGTCTCCTGTTGCAGGAGACACTCAATAAGTTGTTCTCCTCTCCATTTATGCACTCAGCATTAATCTCCTTTTCCTTGTCCCTTGTGCCAATTGTGTCCCTATTTCATATCCAACTAAAACCTTTCCACCTTCTCTATTATCATGATCATCTCAATGCCCTTTTCCCACGTAAAAGTGAAATTGTTAAGTGTAATTACTACTACTACTATTACTATATTACTACTAATAAAAATAATGCTCAGGGATTCAGATGGATCTGTGATTTCATCTATATCAATAGCCTCCAATGGCATAGACCAGTGGTTCCCAAACTTTTTTTGGCCTATAGCCCCCTTTC
Source organism: Gracilinanus agilis (assembly GCF_016433145.1). Taxonomy (NCBI): domain Eukaryota; kingdom Metazoa; phylum Chordata; class Mammalia; order Didelphimorphia; family Didelphidae; genus Gracilinanus; species Gracilinanus agilis. The sequence goes on along the minus strand of NC_058131.1, from coordinate 203,333,169 downwards.
CAGAATAAAATATTACTTAGCACCCCCTGGAAATTATGAAACTATTGAACTCAGAATAGAATTTAATACAAAAAAAGTGTGGCCATCACCGCTTCCCTGGATCACTATAGCACCCACCAGGGGGCAGTAGCGCCCACTTTGGGAATCACTGGTATAGACTATCCATGCTAGACCAACTTTTATGACTCTTTCTGCATGCTCCAGCAGGTTTTCCAAAGAATGTTCTCTCAAAGTCCATGTTGATTTCTAACCATTAAAAAATAAAATCATTTTTCTATGAGAAAGAGAAAAATGTAGGACTTATTAAAATTAATAAACACATCAATGAAGTCTGATAGCCTATGCATTCTGGCTCCCTACATGGTCATTGCTTTTGCAAAAATAGAAAGGAGGCACATTTTCTTATCTCTTTTTGTGACATTCATATTCACCATTATAATTATTTAGAATTCAGAGTTTTGCTTTTATTATTATTTCCATAAGTGCCACAGTAGGTAAAGAACTAGGCTTAGAGTCAGTAAGATGAGTTCAAATACAGCTTTAGATATTAAACTAGCTGTGTGATTCTGGGAAAGTCATTTTAATCTCTATTTGTATCAGTTTCCTAATTAGTAAAGTAGAAAAAATAATAGCAGCTACCTCCATTGTTGTTATAAGGATCAAATCAGATGTTATATGTGAAGTAATTAGTACAGCACCTGAGCATAGTGGTTGCTATATAAATGTTAGCTATTATTACTATTATTATTACAGTTATTGTTTATATTTGTTTGTTCTAGTCTCTTCACTTTCTATCAGTTCATATATCCTCCAACTCTTCTCTGTATTCTGCATAGTCATCCTGACCTTGAAATAATATACCATTACACGTATATACCACAATTTGTTTGCCCATTCCCAATTTGATGAACATTTATTTTGTTCTTTGTTCTTTATGTCTTCCCAATCCCCCTCCAATAACATATATATATATATATGTATATATATATATTTACACTGTGTATATATGACTTTTCTTTTTTTATCATTGACTTCTTTGGACTATGTGTTTAGCAAATGGGATCCTTAGATCAGTGGTATAGAGATTTTAGTCCTATTCTCAATCTAATTCCAAATTGCTTTCCAGAATGGTTGGACCAATTCACAGCTCATCAGCAATCTAACACCATGCCTATCTTCCCACAAACTTTCCAACACTGAATATTCTCATTTTGTCATTTTTGCCAAATTGCTAAATATGAGGTGAAATCTCTGGACTGTTTTTATTTAAATTTCTCTTTATATGAATATTCTTTTGAAAAAATATTGGTATATATGTTTACTTTTTCAGGAAATTACTCGGCTTTATATATATTTGTGTTAGTTCACTATTGATTTCTTATAAAATATTACTATATTTGATGCAAATATTTCTTCCACTTTGACACTTTTCCTTTTATGTTATCATTGCTTTGTTTTCATTTTTGTAATTTTATGTTCATTTGAATTTCATATAATCAAAGTGTTTTATTTTTTATTTTTTCGATTGTTTTTTTTTTTCCTTTATTGGATTGAGAATTCTCCTACTAATCACAGCCAGGAAGAATTCATTATCCGATTCTTTTTTTATAGGTGTAGTATATCAAGTAGAGGTTGATTATCTATTTTTTGTGTATTGCAGCATTTTCTGAAAGATTTTAGTCTGAACCTAATTTGTGCTGTTTTTCAGTTTTCCCCATAGTTCTCTAATTTAGTAGTCTTCCCAACATAATTTATACTCTCAAATATATCATAGGCTAGGCTATTAAGTTCAATTATTTCTGTTTTTTTTCTCTCCAGTTGGTTTCCTCGACATAATTTTCTTTTTTCTTTTTTGAATCAGTACTGAATAGTGGCATATTGATGAGTATTGCTTTATGTTATAGTTTCACATTTGAAAGTGCTTTTCCTCCTTTATTCTAATTTTTTAAATATTCCATGAGATTATAGACAATTTGTTGTTTTTTTTTCAAATAATATTACTATTGTCTAACTCTATAAAGTATCTATTTGGTAGCTTAGTCAGTATAGCACTTAATTTGAAAATAAACCTACCTGGCTTTACAATTTTAATTACGTAAGTCAAACCTAAACATTGAAAATCTTTTAAAATTATACCTTTCAATACTACTTTAAAAAAAAAAAAACCTTAATTTCTGTGTATTGGCTCCTAAATGAAAGAGTGGTAAGGGCAGGCAATGGGGGTCAAGTGACTTGCCCAGGGTCACACAGCTGGGATGTGTCTGAGGCAGGGTTTGAACCTAGGACCTCCTGTCTCTAGGCCTGACTCTCAATCCACTGAGCTACTCAGCTGCCCCTCAATACTGCTTTTAGCAGAATTTTGTTATTCTATGTATGTGAGTCTTGAGTACGAATTCATAGATTGAATTCCAGAGATTTTAGGTCTTCCATAATTATTTTCAATTAATTTTCCCTTCCTAGTATGGCATCTTGGATATTTTATTGCTATATAAAAATGTCGTTGGAGAGTGAGAATAATTTTGTATCCTGATGCCTTGCCTAAGTGATAGTAATGATAAGAGCTAATAATAACCAGCATTTCTCTAATATTTTGCATGTTGTGAAGCATTAACATTTACAAGTTCCTTTCATTCTCATGACCAACCTAAAGGGTAGAGCCTATTATTATTTCCATTTATAGATAAAAATAAGACATAGAGATGTCAAAATGCTTTGCCCATTGCCACTCAGCTAGTGTCTAAAGACATTTTTGAACTTGTCTTACTGATGCCATAATAAGCATACTATAAAATGTGCTACATAATTGCCTAAAGAAATTAGTTTCTTTACTGATTATCAGTGGTTTTCTAAGTAAACAATCATATCCTCCAGAAACAGGAATAATTTTATGTCATCTTTGTATTTATACATGACTCTGATTCCTTTATTTTGTCTTATTGCTATTATGTGCATTTCTAGGACATCATTCTGGGCAGCTAGATGGTGCAATGGATAGAGTGCCAGGTCTGGAGTAAGAAAAATTCACCTTCTTGAGTCCAAATCTGGCCTCAGATATTTATTTGGTGACCCGGGGCAAGTCACTTAACACTATTTGCCTCAGTTTCCCCATCAGTAGAATGAACTGCAGTAGGAAATAGCAAACAACTTCAGTATCTTTGCCAAGAAAACTTCAAATGGAGTCACAAAGACACAAATATGACTGAAATGACTGAACAACAGAATATCATTAAATAAAAGTGTAAAGATGATATAATTACTCCTTTATTCACTAGGAAAATTTATAGTATTTATTGAAACTAAAGCTAACATTTGAGTTTTACTAATTGTCATGTTTTGGTGATACTTATATGACTATATTTTGTATTTTTTATATAAAGGTCTATTATAGGCTTACTATAACCTGTCAAAGGCTTTTACTAAACGAATTCATCATCATGTAGTTTGGGATAATTTTTTTTTGCAACATGCTTATTTACATTATTTTCTTAGTATCAAAGCATCCTTGAATAAGTAATACATATGAAGTTTTATCAGTGAATTTTTGTATATCTTTCTAAATTCATTTTTGTAGAAATATACTTAAATATTTTGAATCAATAATAATCCTTATCTATAGTTGCCTTTCATAGTATTGTTCTTCCTGGAACTTGGTATTAGGATAATATTTGTCTCAAAAAATAATTTGCTAGTATGTTTGTAATTCCAAAAGACCAATAGGAATGTGGTTGTGTTTAGGATTAGTAGTATTAACATCACTATTAATTGTTCTTAAATATTTCATAGGCAACTGATAAATTCATCTGACCAAGATTATTTTCTCCAGCCTCATTGAAATTTTTTTTCTGAAAATATATTCTTTAGTATCTCCTGTTTCCTGGTCTGCTATTATTTAAATATTGCTCTATTATTTTTTATATATCAGAAGTTTTTTTGTTTTTGCTTTTATTTTTATTTAATTCTTACCTTCCGTCTTAGTATCAATATTGTGTACTGAAAGCAGTAAGGGCTAGGCAATGGGAGTAAAGTGACTTGACCAGGGTCACATTGCTAGGAAATGTCTGAGGCCAGATGTGAACCCAAAACCTTCCATGTCTAAGTCTGGCTCTCAATACACTGACCCACCTAAATGGCCCTCTAAATATCAGTTTTTCTGTATATAAGTATATTTATAAATTCTGATAATTCTTTCTATTATACTTATCAGTTGGGATTTTACCTTGCTACTTTCCCCCCTCATTTTAACATTTTAATTTCTTCAATAGTTGTTTTCATACTTTCTTCCCAATTAGACTGAGTTCCTTTAGAAAAGGAACTGTTTTTTTTTTGTTTGTTTGTTTGTTTTCCTTTGTATCCCTGGTGCTTAAATCACTGAGTCACCCAGTGCTTAATAATTGTATTTTGACTTGATTTTTCTCCCTCTTCCTTTCAAACAGTTTTGATAAGGATTTATCGAGTACACTACATTTTCCAAAGATCTAGTTTTTATGTTTGCCTACAAGTCCTCAATTTTTTTAAATTAAAATTTAGCTAATTCTCCTATAATATTCAAAATTCTTCATTTGTGCTTATTTTAAGGTTGTTTGATTTTCTTTTAAAAATGAATATTTAGTCATTAAACCTCCATTTTTCTATTTTGTTAGTGTATATTCTCAGAGATATAATTTTCCTCAGAGGACTATTAGATAGATCCCAGGAATTTTTTTGTGTGAAGCATGACTAAGTTCATTCTTTTTCAGAATATATTTGTGATTATGTTTCAATTATTATGTTTCAATTATTATGTTTCTCTTTTGTCTATTTTCCCGTATTTTTATAACATTATATTCTCTAGAGCAGTGATGGGCAAACTATGCCCCACGGGCCAGATGAATCTCCCTGAAATGTTCTATGCGGCTGCAGGACATTATTCCTAATCTGACAAAAACAATGAGTAGGATGCAATAAAATGACACTTCAAAAGATTTGCCTTAGAAACAGACTGACAGATGAGCATTTCCTTTCCTTTGGCCCCCTCTTTAATAAATTTGCCTATCACTGCTATAGTGTATCTAGAATTTCTGTGTTTTTTACATTAATTTATAATTTTCTGTATCCTAGGACATCACATGTTCCTATAAAGGTACTATGTGGTACCAACAAAGTCATTTTTATCCTTTGCAGACATCTTCACTGACATTTTTTTTATCATCACCTATTGCATTTTTTTCTGCTATATAATACTACTTCACATCTCTTTTGCCTCTATTGGCCATTTACTGACCTACTTTCCATTTCCTGAAGATGTTATAGTAGCTATTATTTCTAGGTTATTGCATGTATTGTCTGCTATACCTCTCATGTCTCCTTTTACCACCAGGTCTTGAATAAACTCATCTTCTTAGCTCACTCTCTTAGAATCCCTGAAATGTAAGATTTTAGCTCAAGACATCTCTTAGGGGAACCCACTCCTAACTCCTTTAATTGTAAGTGTTCCCTTTCATCCCAAATTATCATGCATATAATTATATGTTCATATGTTTTATTCCTCCAACAAAGAATATGGTCTCTTTGGGAAAACAGTTTGTTTTTAATCTTTTTATCTCAAATACTTGGTACCATGATTTGCACATAAGAGATACTTCATAAATATATATTATATTGGACTGATTTGGAGGGGATTCTCTGCCTAAAAAATGATATATGTGCCTCTTATTCTACATGATAGCCTAAATTGAAATGTTCCTGGCATATAGGTAAATATAGCATTTCACATTATTTAATTCGGTTCACTAATTATTAAATACCTATTGTGTACAAGGGACTCATGTTCTAAAGAAAATTAAAACTAAACAAGAATCCTTCTACTTAAACAAGTTCCATTCTACCAAAACACTAAATGTTCACACCTCCTAGGTGATTTGTGCCCATCTTACCTTACCTAATTCTGAAATAATAAAAAGTTATCATATATGTACTCACAAGAACTTTATTAAATACTGAGATAAAAATTTAAATATAACATCCAGAGATCTAGTCCAACATAATATGAATGTAACTTTAATGTGTTTTGGTTATACAATGCACTGAATCATCATTAAATATAAATTTATTAGTTACAGATATAATAAATACAGGGATCTGTTTTATTGCACAACTCTTACATTCTTCCATCAGCCAACTTGACAATGATGAAAAATGTTTCATGTCTATAAAAATACAATATACTATTGGTGGGATGGGGCTAGTTAAGTCCTCTATAGACTGTCCCTATTTCCTTTTTCAGTGATTTGGTACTACCGGTGGTAGCAACATTGCAATCAGTGACAAAGAACAAAATTACAGTACCAGACATTAAGTATCCTCCAGAAATACCATATTTTTATAGCATCATTTATATGAGAAGAAAATATTTATTCATGATAGTAAAGTTTAAAGCACTTTCAAGAATAAATGAATGAATCCATAACTAAATATCCTTAGTAAACCCAAATGAAAATATCAAAATATAGAAGAAAAATATAAACAATAAAATATATTTTTTTCAAAACTATCCAAATATACTTTGTAGGATTTAATTGCTAGTATCCTTTTTGATCATTCCATTATCAATCTCATATTACAGAGGAAGAAACCAAGGCTCAAAGTATTATACAGAGATGGGATTAAAACCAGGTTTTATGACTAAGGATCCATACTCTTTCTACCATATTATGTTATTTCTTCAATTGATTTTATCTTACACAGTGAACTAATAGCAAATTTTAACACAAAGTTCATTATCTCTCTACCAATTATTCACCCGAATAACTAGGGTCAGCTTCTTTAGGATTTAACAAGTCATGTCCACTCCATTTGAAACAAATCCTTTCATAGGGGAAAAAAAAACCTTTCATTTTGCATCTTTTTCTTAAAATAGACTGCTTCCTATTAACTTCATCCTGGTTGCTATAATTCTGATAGACTGTTTCATTTCCAGGTTTCTTTCTGGAGTCTCTCCTCAGTTTATTTTAGCCTTTCTTGACTAGTGGCCTGAGGGGAAATATCTCTATTTCAGTAGATTATAATCAAACTCCTCCAGCTGAAAGAGCTTTCTTTTTCCCCCCAAGGACCAGACTTATTTCATTACAGAACAAAATAGGTTATGTTAAAAAAATATTGTATAGAAAGTGATCCACTTAACAATTTCAAGAAATTGTTACATAATAAACATTACATAACAATTATCAGAAAAATAAAATTATTTGCCATGAATTGAAAAATTTCTTGAATCCCACACTTTCTGCCTGCCAAAGAATTTGGCAAAGGATTTAAATCAGATAACACTCAATCACAGAATCTGAGAGTTAGAAGGAACCTCAGAGGTCATCTAATCCAGCAAATTGTTGGACATGAAACCTATACACAATATCCCTGATAAATGGCCATCCAGGTTCTGCTTCAAGACTTTGCCTGTTGCAGAAAATTCACTAACTGATGAGGAAGCCTATTCTGCTTTTGGACACCTCTAGTTATTAAGAAACTTTTCTTTAGATTAATTTACAACTTCAATTTATATTCTTTCCTGTGCCCTCCTGGATAATATGAGGTGAATCTAATCTCAATTCCACAGAAAAGCCCTTCTAATACTTAAATAGTGTTATCTTGACCTTTCTACTTTCTATTTTGCAGTTTAAAGATCCCTAGTTCCTTACATCCATCTTCATAGAATAGTTTCTGGTCCTCTCATTCTCTTTCCTTCAGTATCCTAGAATTTCTCCAACTAATGATTATCCTTCCTAAACTGTGGCATTCAGAAATTAACATAATTCCATAGATATGGTCCAATCAGGTTAGAGTAAAATATGTTTTGTTGTCATTAAGTTGTGTCCCAATTCTCCATGACCTCATTTCGGTTGGTCTACAGTCAGGAAGACCTTAGTCTTCGAAAGAAGAGCTAACATTTGCATGTAAGAATCAGGACCAATGGATAGTTCACTTTTGTGGTTTGCCATTTAGATCTCTAGATCATTTTATGGATGAGGAAATTGAGGCAAATAGGATTAAATGTCTTCCTCAGGATCACACAACTAGTTATTGTCTGAGGATAGATTTGAACTCAGTAACATGAGCATCCAGTCAACTGTGCCACTTAGCTGCCCCAGCTAAATTTTGTCCTATTAGACTTCGCTGTCAAGATGATTTGTTACTGATTTTTTAAATTTAATTTTTTTAGAAAAATTTTTCCATGGTTACATGATTCACATTTTTATTCTCTCCCCCCCCCCCCAGCGCCTCCCTCATAACCGACGCACATTTCCACTGGATTCTTCATGTGGCATTCCTCAAGATCTATTTCCATATTATTGATACTTGTATTAGGGTGGTCATTTAGAGTTTACTTCCCAAATCCTGTCTGCATCAACCAATGTGTTCAAGCAGTTGTTTTGTTTCCACTCCTTTATTTCTTCCTCTGAATGTGGGTAGCGTTCTTTTCCATAAATCCCTCAGAGTTGTCCTAGGTCATTGCACTGATACAAGTACAGAAGTCCATTACATTTGATTGTACCACAGTGTATCAATGTCTGTGTACAATGTTCTTCTGGCTCTGCACCTTTCACTCTGCATCAGTTCCTGGGGGTCATTCCAGTTGACATGGAATTCCTCCAATTTATTATTCCTTTGAGCACAATAATACCATCAGCAGCATATACCACTAATTGTTTAGCCATTCCCCAACTGAAGGATATTCTCACATTTTCCAATTTTTTGCCTCCACTAAGAGTGCAGCTATAAATATTTTTGTACAAGTCTTTTTCCTTATTATCTCTGGGGTACAAAACCCAACAATGGTACAACTGGATCAAAAGACAGGCAATCTTTTAGCATTCTTTGGGCATAAATCCAAATTACCATCCAGAATGGTTGGATCAGTTCACAACTTCACCAGCAATGCATTAATGTCCCAATTTTGCCACATCCCCTCCAACATTCATTACTCTCCTCTGCTGTCATTTTAGCCAATCTGCTAGGTGTGACGTGGTACCTCAGAGTTGTTTTGATTTCCATTTCTCTAATTACTAGAGATTTAGAACACTTTCTCATATGCTTATGGATAGTTTTGATTTCTTTATCTGAAAAGTACCTATTCATGTCCCTTGCCCATTTATCAGTTGGGGAATGGTTTGATTTTTTGTGCAATTAATTTAGCTCCTTGTATAGTTGAGTAAATTAGACCTTTGTCATCAGTGTTTTTTGTAATAAAAGTTTTTTTCCCAGTTTGTTGTTTCTCTTCTGATTTTGGATGCATTGATTTTGTTTGTACAAAACCTTTTTAATTTAATGTAATCAAAATTATTTTACATTTTGTAATTTTTTCTAACTTTCTTGGTTTTAAATTCTTTCCTTTCCCAGAGATATGACAAGTATACTATTCTGTGTTCACTTAATTTACTTATAGCTTCCTTCTTTATATTAAAATCATTCACCCATTTTGAATTTATCTTGGTTTAGTAGGGTATGAGATGTTGATATAAACCTAATCTCTCCCATATTGTTTTCCAATTTTCCCAAAAGTTTTTGTCAAATACTGGATTTTTTACCCAAAAGTTGGGCTCTACGGGTTTATCATACACTGTCTTGCTGACATCACTTAACCTGAGTCTTTTCCACTGATCCTCCTTTCTGCCTCTTAGCCAGTACCATATCATTTTTATGACTGCTTCTTTATAGGAAAATAATACCTGCTTAATATCTGGTACTGCTAGGGTGCCTTTCTTCACATTTTTTTCATTAATTCCCTTGATATTCCTGATCTTTGTTCTTCCAAATGAGATTTGTTATTTTTTTTTTCTAATTCAGTAAAAAAAGTTTCTTGGTAGTTTGATAGATATGGCACTAAATAAGCAAATTAACTTGGGTAGAATGGTCATTTTTAATATGCTAGCTAATCCTACCCATGAGCAATCAATATTTTTCCAATGTTTTGATTTAGTTTTAATTGTTTGCAAAGTGTTTTGTAGTTGTATTCATATAATTCCTATGTTTGTTTTGTTAGATAGATTCCTAAGTATCTGATATTGTCTAGGGCAGTGATGGGCAAACTACTGTCCATAGTCCAGATGTGACCCCTGAAATGTTCTATCCGGCTAAGCGACATTATTCCTAATCTATTACAATGAGTAGGTTACAATACAATGGAACTTCAAAAGAGTTGCCTTAGAAACAGACTGATGAAGGAGCACTCCCTTTCCTTTGGCCCCTCTTTAAAAAGTTTGCCCATCATTGGTCTAGGGTGATTTTAAATGGTGTTTCTCTTTCTACCTCTTGCTGCTATAATGTATTGGAAATATAAAGAAATGCTGATGATTTATGTGCATTTATTTTGTGTCCTACAACTTTGCTAAATTTGTTGATTATTTCTACTAGCTTTTTAGTTGATTCTCTAGGATTTTTTAAGTAGACCATCATATCATCTGCAAAGAGTGATAGTTTGGTATCCTCACTGCCTATTTTAATACCTTCAATTTCTTTTTCTTCTCTAATTGCTCCTGGTAGTGTTTCTAGTACAATGTTAAATAACAAAGGCGATAATGGGCATCCTTGTTTCACTCCTGATCTTATTGGGAAAGCTTCTAATTTATCCCCATTGTATGTGATGCTTGTAAATGGTATTAGATATATACTGTTTATTATTTTTAGGAAAGGTTCTTCTACTCCTATACTTTCTAGTGTTTTCAATAGGAATGGGTGTTGTATTTTTCAAAGGCTTTTTCGGCATCTATTGAGATAATCATGTGATTTTTGTTTGTTAACTTGATGATATGGTCAGTCATGTGGATGGTTTTCCTAATGTTGAACCATCCTTGCATTCCTGGTATAAATCCCACCTGATCATGATGGATAATCCTCTTGATCACCTGCTGGAGTCTTTTTGCTAGTATTCTGTTTAAGATTTTTGCATCTAAGGGGCAGCTGGGTAGCTCAGTGGATTGAGAGTCAGGCCTAGAGACGGGAGGTCCTAGGTTCAAATCTGGCCTCAGATACTTCCCAGCTGTGTGACCCTGGGCAAGTCACTTAACCCCCATTGCCCACCCTTAACATTCTTCCACCAAGGAGCCAATACACAGAAGTTAAGGGTTTGCATCTATGTTCATTAGGGAGATTGGTCTGTAGTTTCTCCGTTTTTGGTCTGCTTGGCTTTGGAAACAGTACCCTATTAGTGTCATAAAAGGAAATCTGGTAGGGTGTTTCTTTGCTTATTATGTCAAATAATTTGTATAACATTGGGATTAGTTGTTCTTTGAATGTTTGATAGAATTCACTTGTGAATCCATCAGGCCCTGGTGATTTTTTCTTAGGGAGTTCTTTGATGGCTTATTCAATTTCTTTTTCTGATATTGGATTGTTTAAGTATTCTAATTCTTCTGCTGTTAATCTAGGCAATTTTTATTTTTGTAAATATTCATCCATATCACCTTGATTGCTATATTTATTGACATATAATTGGACAAAATAGTTTTTATTGATTGCCTTGATTTCCTCTTCATTAGAGGTGAGGTCTCCCTTTTCAACTCTGATACTGTTAAATTGGTTTTCTTCTCTCCCTTTTTTATTAGATTAACCAGTACTTTGTCTATTTTATCTGTTTTTTAAAATACCAGCTTCTAGTTCATATTTATTAATTTAATCATTTTTTACTTTCAATTTTATTCATTTCTCTTTTGATTTTTAGTATGTCTAATTTAATTTTCATCAGGGGATTTTTAATTTGTTCGCTTTCTAGTTTTTTAAGTTGCATGCCCAATTCATTAACCTCTGCCCTCCCTAATCTGTTAATATATGCACTCAATGATATAAAATTTCCCCTTAGAACTGCTTTGGCTGCATCCCATAGGTTTGGGCAAGAAGTCTCATCATCGTCATTCTCTTTAATGAAATAATTAATTGCTTCTATGATTTGTTCTTTCACTAAATTATTTTGGAGAATCATATTATTTACTTTCCAATTAGTTTTTGATTTGACTCTTCATATATCCCTTTTATTTCATTATGATCTGATAAGGTTGGATTTATTATTTCTGGTTTTTTTTTGCATTTGTTTGTCATGTTTCTATGCCCTACTACATGGTCAATCTTTGTGAATGTTCCATGTGCTACTGAAAAGAAGATGTATTCCTTTTTGTCCCTATTCATTTTTCTCCATATCTATTAACTCTAATTTTTCTAGGATTTCATTCACCTCTCATCTCTTTCTCATTTGTTTTTTTTTTTGTTCGTTTTATCTAGATCTGATAGTGGAAGGTTCAGATCTCCCAATAGAATAGTTTTGCTATCTATTTCATCCTTGACTTCCTCTAGCTTCTCCTTTAGAAATTTGGATGCTATATCTTTTGGGGCATACATGTTGAGTACTGATATTTCTTCATTGTTTATACTGCCTTTTATCAGGATGTAATTACCTTCCCTATCTTTTTAAACCACATCTATTTTTACTTTAGCTCTGTCAGAAATCATGATTGCAACTCCTGCCTTCTTTTTCTTAGTTGAAGCCCAATCGATTTTGCTCCTGTCTTTAATTTTTACTTTATGTATGTCTGCCTATTTCATGTGTGTTTCCTATAGACAACATAGGTTAGGATTTTGGTTTCTAATCCACTCTGCTATTTGCTTCTGTTTTATGGGTGAGTTCATCCCATTCACATTCAGAGTTATAATTATCAACTGTGTATTCCCAGATATTTTGATTCTATCTCCTTGTCCTGCCCTTTCTTCTTTCACTATTTCCTTCTATACCAGTGTTTTGTTTTTAATCAGTTTCCCTGATCCCCTCCTGTATAGTACTTACCTTTCTCCCCTCCCCCTTCTTATTCCCCTCTTATTCTTCTTTAGGGTCTTTTAAAACTAACTCCTCCCTACCGTCTCCCTCCCTAGTGTTGCTTTCCTCCCCACTTTTGTTACCCACTTTTGTTACCCTTCTACTTCTCTATAAGGTGAGAATCAATTCTCTACCCCAATTTAATCTGATAGTTCTTCCCTCTTTGAGTTAATTTCAATGCATTCAAGTATTAAGTATTTCCTGTCTCCAACCTCTTTACCCTTCCAGTGTTTTGATCTTCAACCCTGTTCACCACATATGCTTCTTTATGAAATATAAATTTACACCATTTTGTTTGTTTTCCCATTCTTCTTAATATTATCTCCTTTCCCCCCCTCTAGTACACATATATATTTCATCCTCTAAGTAAACTCCTTCTAGATACCCTGTTGATAATAACAATTTTTAATATTTACCAATATCTTCTTTTCTTCTAGGGATACAAATTGATTGAAATTACTGGGTCCCTTAAAGAAAAGATGTATTTTCCCCAGCTCTCTTGATTACCTCAATTCTCTTGAGTTCTGTATTTGGGCAGCAAACTCTCTGTTTAAGTCTGTTTGTTTTTTTCTTTATAAGTGTTTGGAAATCTTCAATTTCCTTGAATGACCAAACTTTTCCTTGAAAAAATATAGTCAGTTTTGCTGGATAGTTGATTCTTGATTGTAGACCCAGTTCTCTTGCTTTCCAGAATATTTTATTTCATGCCTCCTGGTCCTAGATCCTGTGTTATCCTAATTGTGGTTCCCTAGTATCTGAATGACTTCTTCTTAGCAGTTTGTAATATTTTCCTTAGTCTGGTAGTTTTTTTTTTTAATTTGGCTATAATATTCCTGGAAGTTTTCAGTTGTGGATTAAATGTAGGAGGTGATCTGTGGATTCTTTTAATTTCTACTTTTCCCTCTTGTTCGAGAATGTCAGGGCAGTTTTTTTGGATAATTTCCTGTAAGATGGTTTCCAAACTTTTTCTTTTGTCATGATGTTTTGGAAGACCAATAATTCTTAAATTGTCTCTACTTGAGATCTGTTCTCCAGATCTTTGGTTGTATCATTGAAATGTTTCATGTTCTCCTCAAATTTTTCATTTTTTCATTTTGTTTTACATATTCTTGTTGCCTTGTAGTCATTTGCTTCTAATTATTGAGTTCTATTTTTTAAAGACTGAATTTCATCCCTGGCTATTTGGTCATCCTTCTCCCTCTGGTCTGAGTTTCTTTGTAGCTCATCTTTGCCTTCTTTCTTTCATTTTAGAGCTGGTCAATTTTGGCTTTTAAGACTTTATTTTCTTGTTTTAGTTCATGTATTTCTTTTTCAAATTGTCTTCAGCCTCCCTTGATTTCTTTTTGAGTTCCTGAAGTTCTTGAGTTAATTGAATTTTGAGATCTTCCAAAGCCTGTGTCCAATTCACTGGAACTTCCTGATCTTCTTCTATTTCATTTGCAATTTTTTTACTTCCTGGAAAGAAGCTATCAATTGTAATTTCTTTTTTCTTTTTCTGTTGATTATTCATATTTTTTTCCTTTTCTGTTCTGCTGGTTTAAGCAGATGGATTTAATGAGCTTTGATGAAAGATCTTTATTGATACTTTATTGATACAAGAAGTAAAGATACTTCTTGTCTGTCCAATTGATGGGGTTAAGCCTGTAATAGTCTGTATTACTTAATATGCCCTGAGGCTAAAACCTGGAGAGAGAAAAAAGGAGGGGGAGACAAGACAGAGTGTTTTTGCTGAGCTGTCTAGCAGTAGGGTTCTCCTGTTCTGTCCAATTGTTAGACCTGGTTTTCTTTCCTCTCAAAGCACTCTGTTCTCTATCGAGGTGTGGTAAAGCCAGTAGATCTGAACTTTTGCTCTGGCTAAGCCTCCATCTTCTAAGCATTTTTTGCTGTATTTCTCTGGCTTTCTCCTCTAGCCACCTCCCTGGTGCCTGTGTTCAACTCCCCGAGTCCAGAGCCAGGAAGGCCCTCTCTCTAGGCCAGTGAGCTTGCCCACCAGGAGATTTCAGGGGCCATTGGATGTGGGGGAGGGGTCCTGGGATTCCCCTTCTATATCTTTAGACCCAACAGTTCAAGAATTTAAGCCTTTTTCTTGGTGTACCACTTTAGCTGTCCAGCAGTAGAATCTCCCTATTCTGTCCTGTTGTAAGATTTGGTCCTCTTTCTTCTCGAAGTGCATTATTTTCTATCTCAGTGTGGAAAGGGTGTGGAGGTTTTAAGATTTGCTCTGTCTAAGCCACCATTTTCCCAGAATATGTTCCTGATTTTGACATCTAAATGTTAGCTCTTCTTTCAGAGACTCTGGTCTTCCTGACTCCAGACTAAGTATCCTATCCACTAAGTCACCTAATTGTGCCACCTAGTTACCTCCAAAATATGCCTAACTCTTTCAACTCATTGAGCTTCTACCTGGGCTTCTGCTAAGTTTTTCTGATTCCTCTTTTCTTTACTGAGTAGGTGATAAGCATCACCCTCAAGATGGGCATGTCCAGGATTACAAATTCAAAAAATCCAAAGGTCATGAGTACAATGAGAAGAAAAGTTAATTAGAGAAAATGAAGTGCCAATTGATTCTGAAAGTGGCAGAGGACAAATTTAAATGAATATTTTAATTTGGAGTGAAAAGATATATAAAACTGAAGTGAAATATAAACCATTTTCCATTATGATGACACAACTATCAGGTCAACAGTAGATTAGATTAGTATTTTCCTTTGGTTTGTTAATGTACTTGTGAAGGTTTTTTGTGTAGGAATAAACAAATTTTCCCATGTTAGGTTTATATTATATATTAAACACATTTTTAACTCTTACCTTTGCGAGAACCTGGAGATGTAAGATGTAACTTAAGTCCTGAGTAATTCCCCACATACACAGATACTCCAAGCACCAGGGTGGGAACTTAATGAGCCATTGATTGAGAAAAAGAAGTTGTCTTTTGCCAGAGTCCAGGCTCCACAGAATTGATCCCAATCTGGACCTTATGCTTTAGTCTCAAACAGAGATGAAAAGGTCTAAAAACTGAAGGTGAGAAGGGCACACATACAAATTCATGAAGCTATATATAGAGATAATAAGGTTATTCTCTAGAATTTTATACTCATACGTGGTAGTCTTTTCACAAAATTCCTTATACAAACTTTAAAACAAATTATGTTAATTCTACATCCACTTTATCTGGTAACATATTGTTTACAAAAGGATTAATAATATACTTTGGATTTGAAATGTTACAAAGTTGAAAGTGGGTTTTGATTGATATTAAACTATCTCAGAAACATTTAAACAACAAAGAAAAACAGTTTAGAGTTTCGATTTTTGTTTGTTTTAAAAGGAGTTAATTTTGTGTCTCATCTCAGGGAACTGAAAGAATTTGGGGGATACAAAAAGTGTGCAAATTTCAAGGATGTTAGAAGGAATATAGTGAATGAGAGATGTACCGTTGAACCCCAAGCAGACAAATGTTATCCAATTTTCAAAAAAAAAAAAAAAGGAAAGAGGAAGTATGAAAACAATAGAGGACAATAACTTACTTTAATCCCTATCAGTTGTCTAATGACATATTAAAGGGATGGTTTTGTGAACATTAGAATAGGAAACAATAATCAAAGATAACCAGGATTCCTTCTTTAAGAACAGATTGTACAAGTCTAACCTCAGTTCCATTTTTGACATTTTTAATAGATACACTAGGAGAATTTCATAAACATAACATGTATGATTTTAGCAAGGCATGCAATAAAGTTTCATGGACTATCGTTGTGAATACAATGGAAAAGATTAAGAGTTGTGGGATGGATGATAGTGGAGAGAAGAGGATTTGACAGTAATTAAATGACTATAATTTTTACAGGCTGAAGGTGGTGCAGTTAAATAGCAATTCATATGAAAAACATTTGAGTACTTAAATAGACTCCAAGTTTAATGTAAGCCAACAGTATGACATCACAGAAAAAAGAAATTTAACACCACCACATGCTGAAGGAGATTCTAGTGCCAAGAATGAGGTGGATAATAGTTCTACTATACCAGGCCCATTTTAGACAACAGCTGGAACATTTTTTCTAAGCACTTTAAGGACATTAATTCACCAAAACCAAATTGTATTCAAAAGAGGAAAACCAGGACAGTGCAGGAACTGGAAGCCATGCTATTGAGAATCAGGTAAAGGAACAAAGTATTTTAGCCACAAGAAGTCTTAGAAGAAGGTACGTGATGGTTGTAGAAGAATTTGAAGGGTTTGTCATATGGTAGATGAGCTCTGCTTCATTCCCAAAGACAACCTCCATGCAGTCATTGGGAACTGAAGAGGAATCAATTTTAGTTTTAGTAAATATTTCCCAACAAAGTAACTGTCCCAAAGTAAATTAGAATATCTTAGGAGATCCTAGGCCTCTTCTACCTTCTCATCTCTTCCAGAGAGTTCTCCAAGAGGACCTCATATGACCACCAGTCAGATAAGTTATAAAGGAATAATTTATTCTACATTAGAATACATATAACTAATAAGCTTCATATTGACCAATCCCAGAGTTTCCAAATTCAAGAGATCATATAGAGGGGGGGGGGGGGCGGGAAAGCATTCCAGACTAAGTCACAAAAATCCAAATGGGTTATGAAGAGGCAGATGTGGTTGAAACAAGTGAACAACAATAGTTAGAGTGGATGTAAATATCACAGCATCTTCAGACCCTGGGTTTTATACTTTATAAATCATCTATTTCCATAATACTCCTTGTTATTTTAAAGATAAAAAATTAAAGCCATGAGGCAAGTATCTTGCTTATGGTACCACAGTAAGTAGCAGAACTGAGACCAAAGCCTCATCAAATCCCATTTCCCTCATGACAGAGGAATATCTCCTGTTCAATATTGTGGAGGTGTGAAAGTTTGTACATCTACCTGGCAAAACCCCAAGTTTATCATTATAAAATCTGGTAGTTAGATACTTCTTCATGAGTTTGGTAATAATTGAGAATGCATCTTTCTTACTACCAATTACCCAAAAATGAAATGTTTTACTATCATATTTTACCTTTATTTTGTCTTTAATAATATCTAGCTTCTTATAGAGGCAGTCAGGTTTCATTTGTTTATTTAAACAATAGTAAGTGATGGTTCTACATTTATCTTGTCTACTTTGAAGAGCCTTCATTGACAGTAAAGGAATCTTCTAGTGGGAAGATTTCTATGAGATTTTAAGAGAAATGCTACAATTTAAAATAAGATAATTTGTCAGAGTTTGTCATTAAGGTTAACCATGTCACTCTTAATTAAAAAGTCTTTCATTCCTCTTCACAAACTTTTATTATGCCATGGAAGGGCTATTGAACAGTAGTAATATATTCTCTTCTGGGGAGCAATGAATCCTGTCTTAACCATTAAGATGAACTTGTTCACAGCAACTCCACATTAGAACAGAATTTCAAGGTCAAATGAATGCACCCAAACTACAATTGCTTTTATACTATTCTTAAAATGTTGTCATCTAGACTCTACTTGAAGATCTCCAATGAAGGAACCACCCACTACTTCCCAAGGAAACTCATTCCACCTTGGAACAGTTGTAATTGTTAGATGGTAATAAGTCAAGTTAAAATCTGCCTCTCTAAAATATGGTATGAGGGCAAGCAGAACAAGTTTATTTTTTCCAATTACTTGAAGACAGTTATTCCATTGCTCCCTAGTCTTCTCTTCTCCAAATTTCTTTCATGATCCATGAATCAAATGGTTTCTCAGCCCCTCACTATATAATTTGCCCTTTTCATTGTGTATGCTTTCTTTTCAAGTTTCTCTATAAAATTTAGTACCCAGGCCTGAATCTTTTTTTTTTAAACAGATGTACTCTGAGTGAGGAAGAACATACAATGGGTCTCTCACTACTCTCAATTTGATCACATTAGCATTTGGGAATGCCACATCATGCTGTTAACTAGAAAATGAGGTTTCCCAAAACCTACATATTTTAAACTACAACTCAAATCTTATTTCTAACTATTGAGTTTTTCCATCTTAAATATGAGGTAAATATGTAAATATATCTCTAATTTCACTAAGTTATAGGGCTAATTGATTTTTTCTTTTAAAATGTAAAAAATATAAAGGAAAGAAAATGAAATATAATATAATTCTTTTTTTAAAAAAACATATACAGAGGAAGAACTGTAGGAGTAGAAACACAGAAGAAAAACATTTTCTTGATCACATGGTGTGATGGGGACATGATTGGGGATCTAGACTCTAAATGATCACCCTATGCAAACATAAATAATATGGAAATGGATCTTGTTCAATGATACATGTAAAACCTAGTTGAATTGCTCATTAGCTATGGGAGGGGAGCTGGAGGAGGGAAGGGGAAGAACATGAACCATGTAACCATGGAAAAATATTCTAAATTAATTAATTTAGTTAATTAAACTAAAAAACAAACATTACCTTCTGCCTCGGAATCGATATTATGTATTGGTTCCAAGGCAGAAAAACAGTAAGGTCTAGGCCATGGGGGTTAAGTGATTTTCCCAAGATCTCACAACTAGGGAGTGTCTGAGACCAGATTTGAATGCCAAAACTCTTGTCTCTAAGCCTGGCCCCCAATCCATTGAGCCACCTAGCTACCTGCACAATTTAATTCTTCTTAAATTGGTAATACATTCTTTTTTGGGGGGGCATCACAAACTTTTAATCACTGAGGAAAATAGCTTTCTGTGTATAAATGAAAACTAGAACACTTTTTATCTTGGGCAAAAGATTCCCAGAACCTTCCATCTTCAACTTATTTTCATTAATTTTTGTAAAAGGTATTTTTTCCAGTTAATAATTTCATGAATACTGCCTCCGAAGGTGTGGAAAATGGCTTAGATCTTATGGAAGGAATGAGGATATTTTCAGATACTGAAGCAAAGTATCAATACTTTTATGTTGCTATGAAGGCAAGGCTGTTAGCAATGTTCTTTCTTTATTCCTCTAGGTTAGTAGACATAAAGAAAATGATGATTTTCTTAGAAAAGGCAATAAACAAATAGTCATTATTGAAATGTTGATGTTTTGTTGATGACAAGGAGGGCTCAAACTTGTAGTCTTGCAATTACAAGTTTTATACTACCAATTTCCAAATTTCTCTGCAGCTCATAAAAGGGTTCACTGTTTAAGAATGGTGATGTCTAAATGTCCAGATGTTTATTCATCTCTTGGTCAAGATGTCCAGTGAGAGTAGAACTCAGTTCTCCAACTCTTCTCAAATACCAGGAAGTTTCTGTGCTTTGCTTCTCCCATTGCCCTGCTCTTGGCCCTCCCTTTCTCCTTACTCTTTTTTTAGGCATTTCTGCATCTCATGATCGATTTCATTATAGTGACCAAAAAATTTCAGGACATTGTGCTTTCTGTGGAACTCTTTTAATATATTAATCAAGATATTACATTCCTCAGTGTGCAGGTGTGGAGATAAATCTGGATGCATCTCTACTTAAGACTAGTGGGCCAATACAGAAATTTTCCACCTTCTCTGGAGTCTCGCCTCAGGAGATGTCCTAAAGGTTGCCAGAGGAGGAAGCCTCAACCTCTGAAGTTTGAAAGTTTGTTCTCTCTGCAGTAGGAGGCTGCAGACACAAACCTGAAGTACCCCGATAATACATTTCTATTCACTTTAAGGATTAAAAATAATTTTTTCAACAAGTTGAAACTCAGCTGTCAAGCACCACAAATATTAGTATTGTCATATACATGGAGAAAAGTCAAACTCTATAAAGGGCCCCCAAAACACGAGTCATTACTTGAAGTGAGGTCTCTGGAGACAATCTTTGCTGCCCCTTCTACTGTACCACAATGTCTCATGTTTTATTTTTAGAGGATTAGACTTTTATTCTCTTAAAAATTATTAAGCATCCAAAAGAGCTGTTATTTGTGTAGGCTATAACTATTGATATTAACATATTTGAAATGAATATTTATGAATTCATTTAAAATAACAATAAAACTCATTACATGGTAACATAAATAACACATTTCAATGAAAAATAACTATTTCTTAATAAAAGCAATTAGGGAGAAGAGAGGCATTGTTTTATATATTTTTGAAAATTTTTTGAAATCTGACTTAATAAGAGGCAGCTGGATACTTATATCTCTTTCTACATTGAATGTTATGATATGTTATTTTGGTTAGAGCATATGAGGAAAATTCAGCCTCATATAGATGTAGTTGGAAAAGGGACAGTATTTTAATAGACAAATAATAATGTGTTGATATTATTATTAAATAGTTATGACTACACATATCTCTTAGTGTAGAACTTGAGATCCTAGAGTTCTACAGAACATACCTTGAGCACCAGTAGACTAGATGATCTCTGAGCTTCCCTCTAACTCAAAATCCTAAGATTTTTTTTAATTATTTATGATAGCAAAAGAACACCAATTACTTTTTATGTTTCTTTGTTTTATGATAATCATTTACACTATGATAGCAATTTATATTGACATCCTTCTTTAGATATGCTATTTCATTTAATTCTAAAAATAAATTCTGTAGAAGCATTATTTTCTCTGTTTTTTTATAGATAAGGATATTTAGAACTAGAGAAGAGAAGAACCATCTATACTTGAGCAACCCAGTTCAATCTACAAGTACAGTGCTGTCTAGGTGCTGGGTCTCCTAATTGACACTCAGACCAGAAGTTTGGGTGCCTGAAGCACAGCAACAACTTGTCGCCTCAGCACTGAGGTTATGGGGTTATACCTAAAATTTGTATGTATGTATTTCTGGTTTATTGCTCAAGAGTAATCTGTTTTCCCCCTAATATCAATCATCATTTAATATTTCCTGGAAATCAATTAACCAAATGCATTAATTACCTTTTAAAAAGAGATATTTACTAGGAAATATAGTGACAAGCTAAGTACAAAAATTTCCCAAAATAGGAGAATTTATTACTCTACCACTTTGGTCTCTATGGAGAATGGGCTCAAAGTAGTAGCTACAAAACATTCTCACCACCGAATTCACTTCTGTGTATGGAAGAATGAATGAACATATTGCTTCTTTATATGATAACATATCTTGGCTACCATATTGATTGGCTATTGGTTTGAATCAGGTTGTTCCATGCAATTGGATCCTCATAAGATTTAAATATTTTGCCTACTGTCAAATTCTATCTGACTTCTGAAGCCCCTTCTGTCCTTCCAAAGCACAAAAAACTATAACTTTGTCCATTTTTTCACCTAAGATTCAGAAAGAATAAATATACTATTTCAGAAGAAACAGAGGGAGTTATCCCCCTATATTTAAAACAAGAAAGATGCTATTGGAATAAGGCTGCTACTACATCTCACTGCACAGAAGCTTTATAGCCATTCCTACTTTACCACCAGGGAAGAGAGAGTTTGTCTGTTCCAGTCTATTGTATACTCAGTAAGTTCTGGATCAGCAGCCACTTAAAAGTTTTCCTTGAATATATAGTAATTTGTTGGGAAACTGTTAGAAGATAACTATCTTTAATCTAAAAAAATAAAAGAAAGGGCCCTTCTACCATGCATTTCTGGAATCATGTTCATATATATGGGTTGGCATCAGACAGATATTGTACATATTCTAAGACAGAGAGTTCTAACATGTGCCCCATAAATAATTTTTAATACTTTGATAACTATAAGCATATTGTTCTGTTGTAAGAAAAATGCCCATTCAGATTCATAAGGAAATGCAAGTATTATGCCATACAGTCCTATTTTGGGATATAAAATCATTATACATGAATGAAGGATATGTCAAAGTTCTGGGTCATTGCTCTGTACAATACTGCACGGCACCTCCTAGATGGCATTGTCCAACATGCTTCAAAATTTGCTGGAGTAACTAGGCAACTGTTCTGGTTGATTCCTTCTATAATATTTTCCTTGCAGTAAATACCTCCTAAATTATAATCTTGAGTGATTTGTGTAACTCCTATGCCTCTAAATTAGGCATGTACCTGTAAGTGCTACATTTTGAATGACTATGTCTACTATATTTTTGCATCTCACCTTCCCCTTTTTTTAACTCAGTTCTAGAGATTCTTTTCAAAAAGCCACACATTTCTACAGAGGAACAGAATGATGTCAAAGATTAGGGATTTCAGAACCATGCATGGTCATCACACAACGGAACATGCAACACTTGCAAACAGTTGATACAAATGTCTAAAAACACAATTATTTTACCATTATGAACAATGGTCAGGTCTAGAAGGGAATTCAGAGGCTATGTAGTCCAATACATTCAATTTATACTTAAGGAAAATGAAGTCCAAAAGTGACTTGCTAAAGGTCATAGAGGTAGAGTGAGAGACAAGATTTGAATACAGATCCTTTGACTATGGAGATAATAACCATTCCACTTTAATATCTCCCTGGATGTGCCTCATAGTGGAACAACCTACCGAAGTGCAGAAAGAATCATCACCAAAATGGCTAAAGAAGAAATCTCATTTTTTAATAGACGTTCTGACATATTATTCAGAAAATTGAGATTTTGCCATCAGCAGGAGAACAAGGACTCCCCATGACAATTAGGAATTTTTTAGGTATTATAGTGGGAAATACTTTATTGGCTAATAAAGGTATACAGCATAAGAGACTTTAAGGGTGGGTCAACTAACTTAACCTTCTCAATGGTAAGGAAAGGAAACTATATTTTGGATTTGGATGATCCACATTGACTTTGAAACTGAGTTCTATGAAGGATAAATGACTTATGTAAAGTTATATGAGTAGAATAGTTGACAAAAATTCAAACTCAATGGTTTTCTCACTATATCACAAAGAATTCTAAATATTGGGTTAGTCAAAAAGGGCTTAATAATTGCAAAGAAAAGTTGTAGTCAGATAATTACTTAAAACACCAAAACTTCTGCTTAAGATAAGAATATAAACAGTGTATCTTTGTACTGTATTCTGACATTCCAATTGTCAACTGTAAAACAAACAAAACATTATTTATTCTGCCTTTGACCAAATCCTTTCTGAAAGAATCTTCAATTTGATTAAGGAAAAGCCAGTAGGAAAAAAAGTTTACAACAAAACCACCAATATGTACCCTTAAAGATATGTCTACACAACATAACTAAAATTTCAATATATTCAATAAAGCAGTACATGTAAATTCATAGATGTTAGATCATCTAAAATAATGCACATAGCAATCCCTCTATAAATATGAGAGAGTTGTTTTCAACTCAGAGGTTAATGTGTTTAAGGTCACAAAACTGGCAAATTTCAGAGTTAGAATTGGAACCCAAGTCTTCCTGTCTCCAGGTCTAGCACACTATCTACTATTGTTACCTTTCAGGTTAAGGTTGAATGGCAATAAATATCAAAATTTGAGAACATACTCAATTCTGGTTTTATTATTGATCTATTTTTCAAAAATGAATATACTTTTTATTTTATTAATGAAGAATAGTACAAATTCATCTTTATATTTTAACAGAATATTTGGAAATGTCTTTGCATGGTCAAGTTCAAATACAGCTTAAATTCCTATTCATATATAATTTTTTTATTTTATAGACCAATATATAGTTATAGAAGTATGTTTTTTAATTTTAATTTATTTCTATAAGCTTTTTTCCAAAAATCATAGACTTAGAACTGGAATGGACATAAAGAGCACTTACTTTAATAAAGAGAATGAGAGGAAAAAGGTGGAATAATTTTCAAAAAGCCACACAAGTAAGTAGCAGAGGCAGAAATGGAAACCAAGCTCTTTGACTTCAAATACAAGACTAATTCCATTGTGCTATTCTGCCTACTTTTCATAATATAGTCTACTTTTCATAAATAGCTAAGTTAAAAGGTGAATAAAGAGTGAAGATAAATCAAGTTTTTATTAATATTAATTTAAACCATATGCAGAAATAATGAGTCAAGAGCATGGTGATGAAGATGAGGTTTAAAAAAATTATTAGGTGTTTATTATGTGCTAGACATGGTACTAAGTGCTTAGAATACAAATATAATTAAGAAGAAAAGAATCCCTATACTGAAGGAGGTTATATGCTAATGAGGAAAAGCAAAGCATAAAGGGGAGCTAGGAAATAAGGGGAGTGGAAAGCGGGATGTCATGGTTCATATATCTCTGAGAAGTGATATTGAGGAAAAACTCAGGGAAATGTTGACATCTGTCTTTTCAATTGACATTGTATGTCCCCAGTCTTGCATAGTGTGCTATTTTTTTCATTGCTTTTTCCTCTGGGCCTCAATTTTTTCTAATGTCGATTAAGGGATTTTGATGATATAATCTCTAAGATACTTTCTAATAGTCAAAATCTATGCCCCATACTCTATGGAGGTGATGAATTCAGATTTCATGTAAGATTAATTCAATATCTTGCAGAAAATTACAGGAGGCAAAACATTATTCTACCAAAACATCTTTGGATCTCAGCAGTCTGAAAGGATATAAACTTAGTTACTTAGAAAATCAACATGGATCATTTACAAAATCCAAAATATAGCTCACTTCCCTTACCATTAACAGCTAGGAACAAATAGGGACATTAACAGAATGGGTAAGCATTTTCTGAAATAAAACAAAATAAAATTAACTATTTGGAACCTCTGTTTACATCTAGAAAAAAAACTTTGGCCTAGTGCCCAATGTTAAACCATGAAAAAACTCATTTATGTGAAAATATCCTATCTTATACTGTTTCTAAAAATAAAAAGGATTTAAAACCAGCAATTTGCTTCTAAGGGGCTAACATTACTCACAGTCTTTTGGATCTAATATCTTCAAGATAGCCTAAGTTTCCAAATATAGAGCATAGCCTATAATGAATCACAAAAGTATAATATGTTATCATCCTTACTAACTATATTCCTTCTTTTATTTCAAATATAGAGCAGAGTCACAATAGTCTATGGTGAATCATCAAAGTAAAATATTTAATCATGCCTTCTAAGAATGTTCCTTCATTTATGAAATTTATGTTTGTGTGTGTGTGTGTGTATGTGTGTGTGTGTGTGTGTGTGTGTGTGACTTAACTTTCTGTGGTGATAAAAAACTGGAAATTGAAGGGATGTTCATTATATCATAAGAAATGATGAACAAGATGACCACCAAAAAAATGGAAAGACTTATATGAAATAATGCAAAGTGAAGTGAGCAGGACAGGAGCTCAGCAGAAGTTCATCTTGGCAATCAAGGGACTAAAAGTTGGCCATACCCTGTCTAACTACAACATCCAGAAAGAATCCACCCTCCATCTAATCCTGAGTCTCTGAAATTATATGAAGATCTTTGTGAAGATCCTGACAGGTAAGTCCATCACCTAGGAGATCGCCTATACTACACTGCTTTCTAAGCCTGACCACCAACCATGGTGAGACAAACATTTCCTACAGACTTCCTAAGTTGTCTTGGGGTGGAATTTTTTTTCACCTGAACCTTTTCTTGATTCTGCCACTTCAGAATTCTATTTAAGGCATTTATATAAATTTGTTTGGAGGGGAATTTGGTAGAACTCAGGTTAGTTCCTGCCTTTATTCTGCTATCTTGATTCTGCCTCCCCCCTTTCAAGGAGCTGTTATTCTAATGGAGCAATACAATTTGAAAGTAATTAGGTATATAAAATTATAGACAGTTATAATAAAAAGTTATCTCAGAGAGAAGAGATTGTGGAGGACTGAGCACTACTAAGAAAGCCCTTCTAAAGATGGTGGAATTTGATCTGATTGCTAAAGAAAGAGAAATAAGTAAGCGTAGGGGAGGAATTATAGTAATTGGACATGGGGAATAGCCAATGAAAAAATTAACTGAAGCAGGGGATAGAGGGGTTACTTTTGAGGAACAATAAATAGGCCAGGATTTGTATAGGAGCATAAAATTTAAAAATACTGGAAATGTAGGAAGGTGTCAGGTAATAAAGGGCTTTTAATGCTAGCTGGAAGATTTTATATGTAATGTATAATTGTATGTAATTATATATGTATATATAGTATATAAATAAAAATATGTAAATATAATAAATAAATACATGGAATAATGTAATAAATATGATGAATATATAATTATATGTAATATAAGGAAATATGCATTTATCTATATTCTTCTCTAGTCAGAACCAAGATGGAGTGTTATATTCAGTTCTGGGCCCATATGTTTTAGAAGGATTAGGTAAAATGGAAACTACCAAGAAAAAATTAGCCAGCATGAGGAAAGACTGTGAGTTCATGCAATCTGAGAAATGGTTGGAGGAAATAAGGAATGCTAAGTGTAAATATATGAAGGTAGGGATGAAAAAAGCTAGCTACCACCACAGAAGGAACTGATGGAATCTGAATGCAAATTGAAGCAAACCATTTTTCACTTTGTCTCTTTTGTGATTTGTTTCTTGTATAAGTGATATGTCTTCTTTCACAACAGGATGTGAACATAGAAATATGTATTACATGAAAGCATGTGCATAACCTTTATCATATTATCTGCCACCAGGGGGTGGGGAGGAAAGAAAAAAGAGGGAGGAAGAGAACATAGATTGCAATATGTCAGAAATGTTTATTTTTAAATTACATTAACATCTAATCTGAAATAAAATAAAAATTGATATTAAAAAGAAGTAACAGAGATATTAAAATAATGTCAATAAAACATTTTTAATTTGGCTTTCCAAAATAAAAGAAAAGATATGAAGGTAGGGAATAAGATAGCTATGTCTGAGGACATGAAGGGCTGTCTTATGGAAGAAGAAATAGTCTTGTCTGGTAATAGGGATCAGAACTGAGAGTAATGAATAAAGACTACAAAGAGAAAAAAATTTGGTTTGATGTCAAGGAAACTTTCCTAATTATTAAAGCTATCCAAATGTGGAATAGATGTGCTCAGGAGGTGAAAGATTTCCTAACTTTGGAAGTCTTTAACAAGAATATTATGATAATTATGTTTTAGAGGAGATTCATTATCAGGTATCCTCTTGGATTAAATAACTACCAAGATTCTTTCTGCTTCAAAATTCTTATCCTCTAAGAGCAATGTAATACTTCAATACTTTCACACACATCTACTACTTCATCAATAAAAATACTTTATTAACCATCTCAGATTTACATTCATTGAATCTGAAGGACACATTGCTCATCATAAATTTTTATGTTCATAGCAAAAACAAACCAAATCATCATTGTGTGGTCAACCTTCTAGTTCTGAGCTTTTCTTAAAACAAATGGTTGATTATATGAGAAACTGTCTATCATCAGGGACCATATTTAAAGCTTTTCTGGTTTGGTAGGAATTGGCAAAGTTTATATTTAATTATCAGGAATACAGGGTCATGCCCACTCCAGGGTGAGAGATCAGAAGGTGTTTAAAAGTGAAAGAATAATAGAAAAAATTGACATTTAAAGCTGATTAGTGATTGCAGTCACATTTTTCATTCACTGAATGTTTTAAAATATCAACTATTTAATTGAACAACCACAAAGATTAGTGTAGCAGGAACAATTTACAACAGAAGATTGAAGGTCCATATTTGCCATTGAAATTAGTCAACTGAAGAATGCTATTCCACATTAAGTTTAGAAAGTTAATTGGAGAGAGGACAAGAATAGAAAAATATATTTTAGAGCAGGATAGTCTAAGAATAGCAAATAAGCTCTGCTTTAAAAATGATCATCCTACATATTGAGGCAACATTCCTACTATCACAATCTATCTTACTACTTCAAGGAAAATAGCAGAAGAATCACTTTGCTGTGATTGGTAGCCTAAATGATCTTTCCATTAAAAGTCCTGAGAATCATTTTAGCCTCATTCAGAATTTTCAATGACCCAAGAAATAGTTTAGGAAAGAATATTTAGGATAGTGGTGAGGAAGAAAAAGGGAACTAGAGATCATCTGGAATGGATTTACCTAACAATGATCACTGAGTCTTTTTGAGCCAAGTCAAAATGAAAATTAAGAAAAACAACTCATGTTCTTTTTTCTAGTTCTATTAGTGTTAAATTCTTTCACATTAGATGATTTGCTTAATATTGATCACCAAAGACCATTCTAATATTTATTCAGATATTGAAGGATG
This sequence comes from Gracilinanus agilis, assembly GCF_016433145.1. Taxonomy (NCBI): domain Eukaryota; kingdom Metazoa; phylum Chordata; class Mammalia; order Didelphimorphia; family Didelphidae; genus Gracilinanus; species Gracilinanus agilis. Next base: position 203,304,287 of record NC_058131.1, on the reverse strand, counting down.
GATGACCAGCTCTGGTATGTTCTATCAAGCTGTAAAGAGTTAAGGCTTGTCTGTCATTCTAGAGCCATCTTCACCAAAAGAATGGAAAAGCTTGAAAGGGTTGAACCCCATATGATGAATTTTTCTAGTCATATCAATTTATGAAAATGATTTTCTAATACATGGAGGGATTATGATCTGCATTGATAGAAGAAGCATCCACATAAGTGGCATCCCTCATCCTGAGGTGGGATCATTCTTTTTACTACTATGTGGTGGCAAAGAAGAATTATAATAGCACCACCCTATATTTGTTATAGTATATTTACTAAATGCACAGCCATTATCTCATTCAATAATCTCAACTCTGTGGGGCAGGCAGGTAGGTATTATATCCATTCTTCAGCTGAGGTCCCTGAGACAGAAAGATTAAATTGATTGCTAACATTGAGTTAGCAGAAGTGAAGGATAGAGCCTGACTTCTAGCCTGACATTTTTATTTAGTTTGTGATAGTGAGAAAAATATTATTTATTTGTGTCCTAAAATAAGTCAATGGTGAATTAATCATGAAAAATTCAAAATCACTAACATTATAAAAGATGCTCAATTGAGTTATATTCAAGAAATCAAATTTCCGAGATTTAGGTGTTGGGGGATTAATAATTGGTTTGGCCTTATCTATCATAAGGCAATTATCTACTAGTTCCTTAAAGTGACTACTCTGCTCTCATATCTGTACTATGGACTAAATGGAATGCTTGATGATATTGACAACACAAGATATTAGAAATTTATGATTTGAACTATAGTTTCCACTTCAGCTAATTAAGCTAATGATTTATTAGTTTAATGCCTTCCATCAATGCATTTGATGACTCTGGCTTAAAATGCACGACTAAAATTTAACCATATATATGGAAATAAATACGTTTTCTTTTAGTAGAGACAATAAACTATTGGTAGTGTAAATAAACAAAATATCTTTAAATTGGGCTGGGGGTGGAATAGGATTGCAATTCATTATGTTGCTAATAGCTCATCCTTTGGAGAAAAGCTAAAAAATCATTTTCATTTGAAACACTTTATTTAGGCAAAGTATTAGAATTGAAACAAAAATTGGTTAGCACCAACAATCTAACTAAGATTCAAGACTTTTATCTTTAAATAGTGGGCAGTGAGAGGCAGTGGAAAAAATGATGAGATCAATTTCAAAATATTTGAAATCCAAATTGTATAATTATTTCCTAGTTTATTTTTTTTCAAATATGGACAACTTAAGCCCTCCTGCAGTGCACAAATTGACTTCAATTGGGATTTTATCTCACCTATATTGAAAATGAAAAACTATTTCCAAATTTTATGAGATACCAATAGGGAAATCATTCATATTATAAGTATAAGGCATGGATACAGTTTTGCTGCATTAAATATGCAAATTCATAACGTAACATATGTCTAACTCTCTGCATTTGGGGTTCTTTGAGCTGAGTGGATTTACACCCCAGTTAGTCATGATGGATCCTTGCATAAATTAGACTACATTCAATTGTCTTGGGGATTTAAAATTTATGTTTTCCATACCTTCCAAAGCCAGTATTCTCTCTTATATTTCTCTTGTATAATTTCAACACCAGATAATCTCCTTTGCACAATTAGTTCCAGTTTTGAGGAAGCAGTCTCGTTTATTGATGGTAATAAAACCTCAGATTCATTAAAATCTATAGATTAACTCCTCCAAGTTCTTTTAACACTTCTGTGCACACATTCATACAGTGTTATGTGGCAAATATTCAAGTGATCCTTACAGGAGCAGATGGTTTAGACACAATTAATAAGGAGCCTTGGGTTATTTGCATATTCATTAGATAATATCAGTTATTCCTCAGCCAGAACAAAGAATTACACAAACGGCATTCATGTTTCTTCCCATTAACATATTATTAAAAGCAAAATGTCTGTGTTATAAAATGAGACAGATAGTGATCCTTGACTGTAGAGCACCCTGGCATTATCCATTTGGGTTTTAACATGATAATGAAAGCATGTTTCTTGGGTGTAATTTGTTCTTGCTTTTTTAACCAAGAAAAAGTGAAGGCAAAATGGGTCCTGATGCTCTTGGTCTTCCTTCCTACCTCCCCACAACAGATTATTGTCAGGATGGAGGCTGTGTTAACCATAATGTTATTTAAATAATTTCAGATGACCAGATTTGTAGAGAGCTCTTTTCCATAGTCATGTTGACTCCTGATTACAGTAAGAAAACATTTCCAAATCTAGTAGTGGTAATTGCTTTAATGACAACTACAAGGACAGAGCTCATGATGAGAAATAAAATCTCTCCAAGAAAGGCAATAAATATAATAGATCAGGTGGTTGAGATCCCATCTGTTTAATTTTTCATTTAAAAACCTCTTTCGATACTTATTTTTGTATAACATAGTATGTGGTCACTTACCTTTCCATTTTAATTTATGTAGCTGGAAAATATCAGCTGGTAGAAAATCTTTCACTTAAAAAAAGAATGATGCAAATAATGCATTGAGGAATAGGTCTGATTCCTTCTGGAATGGGGAAAAGCAAGCATTTGCTATTTAGGGAAAATGTTTAATATTTTGATTTTTCCTGCCTTGTCTTCACTCCACAAAATATTGGTGTGTTGCTGGTGACTTTGTGTAGGTATTCATTATAGAAAACTACATAGGCATTGTGTATTTCTATCTCAATTATATGAGGATAGGGAAACAAATGCTATAAAATGGTGGGAAAAGAAAAAAATCTGAACTTTAACAGAAGATTAGTTCATTTTAGTCCCATCTCAGTGGAAATGCCATAGTCAAGGAATTTTTTTCACCAAGATCATCAATTTCTATTTAAAAAAAAAGAAACAAAAAAGATCATCAATTTCTTTTTTGGAAAAAATGAGAGTTAGACTGGGTAAACTCAAACATTATTTAATTTAGAGGTGGAAAGGTCTTCTAGCCCAACCCCTAATTTCATAAATTAGGAATTTCTGTGGTTCTTTCTACCTCTATAATTCTATCATAAGTTACTCACATGAACTTACTGTATCTAAAGTAGAAAATAGCCTGATACATGAATAGAATGAGTAAATAATTACATAGGAAAAATTCTAATTCTATGAGTTCTCAATTTTTAGCTTGAGGTGAAGATAAATTCCCTAGCAATTAGAGCTTTCTAAAAGTGTGTTGTACTTCTTTAGGAGGTACTGGGCTATACTTTGCTAAAAGTCTTGAGCATTGACTGAATGACCACATGCCATTGATGGCATAAAGGTGATTCTAAGTCATATAGAAGTTAAATATGATTGTCTCTAAGATAATAATATCATGAAACTCTCAGGATTGGAAGGGGATTCTTAGGCAATTTATTCCAAATTATATCAAAAAAGAATTCACCCAACAATATTCTTTGCAAATAGTCATTACATCTTTATGCAAAGTCCTCCAATAGAAGGTAATCCTTCTTCCTAAAGTTAACTACTTTCTAAAGCAATTAATTCCACTTTGGGACAGGTCCAATTGTTATGAAAATATTCTTTACATGAAGTCTTCAATGTCCACCTTTTGTTCTCTCTTTTGCCTTCTGGGGCTAAGCAAAACTACTCTCCTTTTTCTACCTGACAGGTCTCCAGTAATATTGGAAAATAGCTAAGATGAAACTTTCCAAGACTTCTTTCCTCTAGGCTAAAAATTTCTAGTTCTTTCAATCAATCCTTATGTGTTATAATCTCTTCTGGTGGCCTTCCTCTAGATAATCTCTAGTTTGTCAACGTCCTTCCTAAAATGTAACTCTAAGATAAAAGATAATATCCTGTCTCTGGAGAAAAGATATACTATATACACTGAAAAGTTTATATCATCACTTTTTTTGTGGTAACAAAGAACTAGAAACAAATCCAATGTCCATCAATTGGGAAATGGCTAAACAAATTGTCATAGGACACTACTTCCTTGTAATAAACTAGGAATATAAAGAATTTGATTATGTATGGGAAGATACATAAACTAATGCAGAATAAAGGAAGCAAAAAAATACAAGTACAATAATGTAATAATGACAATGATAATAATTTAAAAAATAAAACTGAACACAAATTATAATGACAAAGCTTGTCCCTGGAGAAGATATGAGAAAAGTAAAGAATGACATTCTCTTCTTTGCAGAAGTGAAGGACTATCAGTGTTAAATATTGCATACACTCTCAAACTCATTTCATGTGTAGGTGAATTTTGTTGATTTTTTGCATGTCCCCCTTACTTTTTTCACTGTCTTACTAAGAATGATCCACTGGATAATTAGGGTTGGGAATAGGAATATTTGGAAATAAAAGTGTTTAAAAATGAAATATATCAATAATTTTAAAATTAAATCGAAAACACTGTTTCCTTTTCACTTCTAATGTGCTATAAATCTATTAACAATCAAAAACTCTGTCATGGAGAATCCCCCCAATGCCCAAATCACTCATTTAGTCAACGTTTATTAAGAATCATTATGTTCAAATGCACTTTTTCTATTAGTAGAAAAGATGAAAATATAGATTAGACACTATCTTTGCCCTAAAGTGGTTTACAATTCAATAAAGGTGAGAGGACTTGTACACAAATAAGTATCATTTAAAAACCAATTTAATATAGACATAAGCGTAATATAAAATTATATGCTCATAGAAAAGAAACAATCACTTCTAGCTAAGGAGATTCAATCAATGCATATAGTATAATAGAATATTTAAAAGAAATCAGAAAGGATGTATAGAGGGAAATTTCATTTCATAGTAAATAAAGGATGGACAGGAACTATACACAATCATTGAATTCACAATTTTATTGTAATCACAATAGTAAAACCTTACACTGATATAGGACTTTAAAATGTGGCATGATTTACATACATTTTCTCGATAGCATAGAAATTCAATGATGGCAGGACATTTTCTTTTTTTCCTGCATACTCAACACCTAGTCAAATTATATCAATAATAAATAATGAAAATAATAATAGCTAACATTCATACCCCCTTTGGGATTTGTTTCCAAAGTGCTTTCCAAATATATTTCATTTGATCCTCTCAACAACCCTGTCAGTTAAATGTCATCATACCCATTTTAAAAAATGAGGAAATTGAGACAAACCATGACTAAGTAACTAGCCCAGGGTCACAAAGGTAGTAATTACCTACAGCAGAATTTCAACTCAGGTCTTTCTGAGTTTATACCAGCATTCTCCACACAGTCTCTAGTACATAGTAAAGACTTAATAAATGCATGGTATCATTTCCATGATTTCTCTGAACTTTTCAAAATAAATGCTTATTGAACTGAAGTAAGTTAAATTTCATTTGAAACCATGAAGCAGCTACTAGGTATATTATTCTTCCTGTTTTCCACATGAGGAAATAGAACCAGAAATGGTTTACTGTCATGCCATAGTCACAAAGCTAGTAAATGTCAGAAGCATGATTTGAATTTGATTCTTCCAGAATCCACGCCAGTCTCCCTATAAACTCTGCATTCTGGCTGCCTACTGCTGATTACAAACATTTAATTCCGTTCAGAATTTTGTGGACTGAGCAAGATGATTCTATATAAAGATTTGCACAAGGAATTCTTATTCCAAATGGTTCAGTACAAGAATACATATTAGAATTTCTAAGGTTTTCAAATTGTACAACATCAGGCTTTGTTTGAAGTATCACAAATGATGTCTTTAAAATAGCACTGGTCTGTGTAGGGTACTATATAACAGAGAACAACTCAAGAGAATTTTTTTTCTTTCCCTGGCATGTACATTATGAAGACACATCACCTGCACCTCAGTCCAGGGAGTTATTGATTTCATTCTTCAACATCTAAACCTAATTCACCCTCTTAGGCTGTGTCTGTACAGTGCCAAACAATAGGCTATATGTTCTCATACATACACTTCACACACACAAGCACAAAAGATATAGTCAACAATTCAGATATCTTATTTACATGGTGTCAATCAGTTAGATTTTGAGAATTAGAAACAGAGTGAAAAAGCACACGGAGGTAGAGCAATTTACTTAATATTTCACAAAATCATTCAACTCTCTGGATCTGTTATCTCACCTGCAGAATGAAATGTTGGGAAGAAATTATTCTTGGGATTTTTTTCTAAATCTAACGATCTATGAATTTATAATATGCTAGCCAGCTTCCACCTAGAGTTGGGAAGGAAATCAGGAATGTAGGTTCACCCCTAACTTTGTCATTACTAGAACTAATCTTAGAAGTCAATGTTTCTCATCTGTATGATTCACAGTTTCATTCAAAATCTATTATAATTGTTAACTATCTTTTCTGTTCAAGTTTTTGCCCTTCATTTCTGAGTCTTCTACAATCTGCTTTGTTGAAGTCTAGAATACATCAATTGGTTCATCAACAATGTCATGAATCTTCTATGTTCCCAGCTCTGTAGTCTCCAACATAAAACACAAATTGGCCTCTGAACTCAAGCTTACATTCTATTGCAGGAAGCAATATACATTTAGGAATATATACAAAATGTTCAAGGTCAATAAAATTTTGAAGGGAGTGTCTCTAGCACCTAGGGGAATCAGGAAAGGCCTCATTCAGAAGAAAGATCTTGAGCTGAGCTTTGAAGGAAATTGGACTCACTAGTCAATTAAATTCCAGTAAGTATTGGTGAAGCACCTATAATGCACAACGTGCTATCCTAAAATCTAGGGATACAAAGATAAAAAATAAAAATGCCTCATCCTCAAGGAATTTATATCCTATTGCATTCCTTATTACTTTAATACTTATTTCAAAGATATATGATTGCATAATTGTAGGTATTTTCTCCTTTACTGCAAATTATAACCCCCTGCTGCTACTGCATACAGTCTTCCTAAGTAGATTGGAAAGGAAGGAAAAAATTCCTTTACTACATTCTACCTAGTGATGAGCCTTCTATGTCTTAGATAGGCTGGCTCCTTGATAACAGATCCACAGGCTATAAATGGGCTCGTACTAAAAAGGCTCTCCACTTTGGTACTATTCTCCAGAACTTACATTCTGCTTTCAATGTCTCAAAACAATTAGCTTCCTTCTACAGCCCAATTAATATCAGGTTGAGACTACAGTAAGTAGAACTAAACCAAACTTTAATACCTCATCAATATCTCATATTGCCATTATTTCCAGTTCATTAGCCCATTCTTCCTTATTGGTTCAAATCTTTGATGTCATTTTTGTTATTACTTCCTTTACCTTCTTTTTTCTTTAATTAATTTTTTTTAAATTTAAACATTTATTAATATTCATTTTTAACATGGTTACATGATTCATGCTCCTACTTTCCCCTTCACCCCCCGTACTCCCCCCACCCATGGCCAATGCACATTTCCACTGGTTTTGTCATGTGTCCTTGATCAAGACCTATTTCCAAATTGTTGGTAGTTGCATTGGTGTGGTAGTTTCAAGTCCACATCCTCAATCATGTCCACCCCGACCCATGCATTCAAGCTGTTGTTTTTCTTATATGTTTCCTCTCCTGCAGTCCTTCCTCTGAACTTGGGTAGCATTCTTTACCATAAATCCCTCAGAATTGCCCTGGGTCATTGCATTGCTGCTGGTACAGAAGTCCATTACATTCGATTTTACCACAGTATATCAGTCTCTGTGTACAATGTTCTTCTGGCTCTGCTCCTTTCACTCTGCATCTGTTCCTGGAGGTCTTTCCAGTTCACCTGGAACTCCTCCAGTTTATTATTCCTTTTAGCACAATAGTATTCCATCACCAGCATATACCACAGTTTGTTCAGCCATTCCCCAATGGAAGGACATACCCTCCTTTTCCAGTTTTTTGCCACCACAAAAAGCACAGCTATAAATATTTTTTGTACAAGTCTGTTTATCTATGATCTCTTTGGGGTACAAACACAACAATGGTATGGCTGGATCAAAGGGCAGGCATTCTTTTATAGTCCTTTGAGCATGATTCCAAATTGCCAGCCAGAATGGTTGGATCAGTTCACAACTCCACCAGCAATGCATTAATGTCCCAATTTTGCCACATCCCCTCCAACATTCATTACTCTCCCCTTATTTCATTTTAGCCAATCTAAATTTTATTTTTTAGAAAAATTTTCCATGGTTACATGATTCATGTTCTTACTTTCCCCTTCACCCCCTCCCAACCACTCCCCATAGCTGACACACATTTCCACTGGTTTTAACATGTGTCATTGATCAAGACCTATTTCCATATTATTGATAGTTGCATTGGTGTGGTTGTTTTGAGTCTACATTTTTCTTTACCTTCTAAGGAAAAATAAAGCATTGTTAGCAAGGGAAGTCAAGGAGTTTTTAGATGTTATGCTGTTGGAAGAATGAGGCTTCTTAAAGAAAATAATGACTCCTATCATAGACAGTTCAGTGGATAGAACACTGGATGTAGAATCAGGAAAACCTTTGACTCTGTTTATATCAATTACCTCAATCGTAAAATGAGGATAATCACCACACCTATTTCACACAGAATTATCATGAAGATCAAATTAGATAATATTTATAAATCACTTAATACAATACCTGGCACACAGTACTTGTGTTATTCTATTTTCTCCCTTCCCTTCCCTAATACAGTATATTCTTTATGCCAATTTTGTTATCTGTATCATGAAAATATTATCTGTATTATCTATCAAATAGTATCATTCTCCGAAAAGCATATTACTTCTTTCTCCTTCATTATTCAATTTGATATTCCCTCCAAGATAATTTACCTCCATTACTACTCCATGATATGATAGTAGGTTTGGAACCCTCATTGCCTACAGTTGAACAATTTTCATGATTTTGATTGGAGCCATCATGTTTTGTGGATTTTTGTGATAATACAGAGTAACTAATAGGCAAAAAATTCTAATTCAAGTTGGGGGCAAAATCATAATAAATCTAGCTAAGATCAGTCTTTTAGGCATATGGATTATGGGCATGGAAGTGCAGAGGAAGCAAGTGGTCTATGAAATAGAAGCAAGTTGGAAACTAGGAATGACAACAAAATATAAAAGTGAGGTCTAAGCATGTGGCTGCTAAAGACTGTGACTGAGTTATGTTCTACATTTTACTAAGGCATATTTATAAAGAGATCTCTATCAGACTTGAGACTTGGTTTGTTGTTTAGTAAGTTCAGTGTTGTCCAACTCTTTGTGACCCGGCATTTAGGGGTTTTTTGGCAATGATACTGGAGTAGTTTACCATTTCCTTCTCTAGCTCATTTTATAGATGAAGAAATTGAGGCAAATGGGGTTAAGTAACTTGTTATGGGTCATAAAGTGTTTTTTTTTCATTTTTTTATTGCCATGCAAAACACACTTCCATATTGATCATTGTTGTAAAATCACACTCATATAGAACCAAAATGCCCCCCCAAAAAAACAAAAAATATACTTATGTGAAAGACAACTCCAGGATCATAAAGTTAATGAGATTCCTCATCTGTAGGGTCAAAGAAGGGACAGAAATGACTGAAAAAATTGAACAAAAACAACAAAGAAGTTTCAAGTCTGACAGAGGTCTGCTGATAAGTCTCAGAAGAGCATTCTGGATTTCTTGATGTGTGAGTATTCATGCAGCATCCATTCTTGATGGTCTGTATTTTGAAACTCCCTTTAAATCTCTTTTAGCTAGAGAGCCTCAGCCACCCTTGATCTCCATGGAAAAGAATGGATTTCAGCTGTACTTCTTATCTTAGAGTTGTAGCTTTGCATAAATGAGCATATCTTCCTAATATGTTGTGTTACTATAGAACAGTTTCACTAGAAAAAGATATATTGACCCATTACCATATTCTAATCCCAAATCCCATTATACTAAGTCTTAGAAACTACTTCAGTGTTGTGTTTATCAACTGATGTTAAACTTTCACAATTATTTGTTCATTGTTCACAAGTGTATACAGGCAGTTCTTGTTTAATGTAAGTGGACCTATTCTGCAGCTCTTTCCTTCCTCTCACCCCTTCTGAGATTCTATAGCCCTCTCAGTGCCTAGGGTCCTACAGCTAGAGATGCATGGGGCTGCATTGGGCTGCTGCCACTGTTTCCACTACCACAGCTTGCCAGCAGAGAAAGCTAGAGTCAGGCAGTGGAGGGGTGGGGGGGGTGGGGGGGGAAGAAGAAGGAAGGTTGACCTACCACGCTCTGGGGAACTGCATTTGCTTAATGCAGATTTACTTACACCAAGAATTGTCATATTAGAATATAGGTGCCCAAGATCACTAAATATTCTCCCTCCTCCACCTTTTTAAAAAAGTCCTTCTCCTTCTGCCTTAGAATTAATATTGTGTATTGGTACTGAGGTAGAAGTGATTGAGTAAGGAGACTAGCCCAGGGTCAGAGACCTATGAAGTATCTGAAACCAAAACCTCTCATCTCTGGGCCTGGCTGTCAGTCCCCTAAACCATCTAAACCACCCTTTTCCCATTTTTATTTATTAATTTATAAAAAAATTTAAAAATTTATTACCATGTATTTTACAGTCACCCTCTGCTCCACACCATAGAAGGCATCATCTGACCAAAAAAAAGTCTTTTATGTTTCTAGTTAGTCAGTTCTTTCTTTGTAGGTGGATATTCACAAGTTATTATTCAAATATTAATTCTCTAGATTACTAAATATTCTTACCAGATTTGTGACCAGTTACTTGTGAATGTCTGGATACTTCTACTATTTTTCTTTCTCCTGCATATCCATCTTCCTCCCTGGGATAATAGTTTTTATCAAAGCATTTTCTCCTGTTCTACTTTCAGTTTAAAGTGTTCTTGGTCGAATCAGTAAACCTCAGGCCAAAAATATCTCTAGTCCTTGGTAGATATGCTACATACTCAGTCAACAGTCAACATCCCAGTATCAAATTATATTCTTTTATGCTACCTGTGTAGCCAGCTGTTCCCTTTCTATAACTTATTTTTGCTTCCAAATTTGCAAAGTTCCATTAGAAGAGAACATGTAAATACCACGTGTGCCCTCAAGTCCTTCAAATTCTTTCCTAGGACTTCAAAGTGCCTGGAGATGTATTTCTGCTTCTTCTGGCAGAACTCTTCACTGTCACATGTCAGCAGTAGTGAGTAGTGGAAAAAGAATATCATAAATCTTGGAAAACTCTTGTTTTGCCTTGGATACACAGACCAGGGAGGCTGAACATGCCCCCTTTTGCTTTATCAGGTATACATATGGTGTCTTCTTAACCATTAGCAGAGAGTCATCAGTTATCCAATATTTCTCTTTTACCCAGGGAGCTAGTAATGATTTCCTCATACATGCTAGTTGCTACAAATCTTTTTAATTTTTTCTCTCTGTAATTGTTTCTTCTTCAGAAACCTTAGTTTCATCTTCATATCATTTGTCTTATTTTCCCATGTCTTAGTTTCTCTGGCCTTATTTTCTCTTCTGCATCACTTTATTCTACCCATAAACTTCTTGATCTTAGGCCACCTTAGGTTTACTGTTTAACTTAAACAGTTCTGTGATTCTTCTAGTATGAATAAAGCCAATGATGATTACCAGAGAAAGACAAAAGGAAGGCCTATTGTTCCTTGTCTTTGTTTAAAACAGTAGTTTAGAGAAAAGTGAACAAAACTTCTTATCAGTGATTGAGACACGAGATACCTTCTCAACCTAGAATATTATGGTATAAGATCTGTCTCTTTTTGGCATTTTGTTTTAATTTGTATCTCAAGAACTTAGAACAGTATCTGGGAGCTAGAGAAGGACATAAATCATTACAATATATACTTTCCTTAATCACAATAAAGTCGACATGGCTTTAATGGATATTTGTTTCAACTATATCTCTGTGCTCCTTATATTTGTATCATCATCATCAACAACATTTACATAGTACCTCCAGGTTTGCAAAACTCTTTAGATTATGTCAGTTCTATAAACCAGTCATTTATAAAGCACCTATTATGTGCCAAGCATTATGCTAAATATGAGGGATACAAAGAAAAATAAGACAGTCCCCACCATGAATGGGAGATATGTAACATATCTGGAATAATGGTTGAAAGTTGCAAAGATAAATTTAGCCTTGAAGTAAGGAAAAATGATTCCTTTCCGTTAAAACCTCCCTCAAAATGGAGCAAATGTCCTCAGAAGGTAGTGTGGTATCTCTCACTAAAGGTCCTCAAAGGCTGGATAACCCATTGCTTGGGTATATTGTGGAATGATTTGTTTTTTTAGTAGGTTTGGACCTGATAAGCATTTAAGTCATTTTGGACTCTGAAATCTCATAATTTTCTGCTTATGTGGATTGGATAAAATGGAGGCCAAAAGGAACTGAAATCTAGTTATCAGAAAATAAGATGAGTCAGGTACAAACTTTAAGTAGACAATGAGGGGAGGAGTAAGAGAAATTGTTTTTTTAATGGCCTGGGCCTTGGTATGGCCTCCTGAATAACACCATTTTATTCTATTCTGGAAGGAATGAGAATCTGTTGTTACCCTGATATGCCCATGCATTTTTATGAATAATGATAATACAAATAATCTATCTCAGAGACCCTACCCTTGCTGGGGAGGATCAAGTGGTTGTGCCATTGATTTTAGTAGAAATTTGGTTGAACTTGTACCTGAGAACAAGGGAAATAAATATTGTCCCTACAGATCTTTCTAGTTGATTATCTTAGTTCAGCCAATAGTATGGGAAAGGAGCCTTGTTCACCTATTTGGATTAGAACTAGAGAGCAATTTAGTCTTGGTTGAGCAGCTATGGTATAAGGACACGGCAGGAAGCTACTAGCCAGTAATTAAAAACCTGCTGTAGAGAATCCACAAGCCAAGCCTCCACATGTATAATGAAGAAAAAATTTATTAACTTTCCAAGTAAAACTTCCAACAAGACTTTGAAAATTCTGAGGCCTGAGCTTATTATAGGCAGAAAAAATAAAGTGTACTATACATTTATGATCTTTGCCCTAATTCTAAAGTCATGGAGATGAATAAAAGAAATATCCCAAATCAGGATCCCATCAACATTCATATAACAGATTCCCCGAAACACTTTTTAAAGATGGTCTCTAGATCATATATAACAGTTGTTGGGTTCCATAGGATCATATAATTATATTTAGTATATTAAGTATCAATGTGAAGTCTTACATCTGAGTTTAAAATGAAAACCAAATAAATTGAGGATGAGGAAAGATGAGGTTATAGTTCATGTGATAAAGACTTAAGAGTACTATTCTATACAAATAATATGAATCAATAGTATAATGCAGAAACTAAAACAAAGCAAAACAAATATGTTGTATAAAATATATATCATGTATGAGTTTTACATATATAATTAATTTACTTTGAACATTAAATACATTTATACAAAATATATTTTATATAAATACATATGATACATGATCATATATAATATATATGCATATATATGTAATAAATATATATATGCTTTTCTTTTGGTATAGACCTGGATTTCCTTTGTGTGGGAAGTCCATAGTGATAAAATTTCCTTTACCAAAGCAAATCAACAAATGTTTTGCAATTTATAGCCTTAGAGAATACAATGTCACAATAAAGTCATAACTAGTCCACAGTCACAGTTGATATGTGTATAGAATTTTAACCTCCTTCATTCTGACTCTGAGATCAACATTCATTAATTATGCCATTCTGTCTTGCAGATATGATATTGGAGTTCAGCAGAGAGACTGGGGCAGGAAAGGTAGATTTGAAGATAATTGGCAAAGAATGGTAATTAAATCCAAAACAACCAATGTGATCACCTAGTTAAAAAATATAGAGGACCCAGGATAGAAACATGAGGGATATCTGTGTTTGATGTAGAGATCTTGAGGATGATCTGGCAAAGGAAAGAGAAAAGGAATGGTCAGATAGGTAGAAGGAAAACCAGGACAGAGTTCCGTATTAAAAATCTAGAGAGAAGAGAGCACAAGGAGAAAAGAATCATCAACAGTATCAAAGGCTACAAAGAGGTCAAGGAGAAGGAGGATTGAAAAAGTACCATTGGATTTTGGCAACTAAGAGATAATAACTTGGAGAAAAAAATTTTAGGGAATGAAAGGTCACAAGCCAGATGGTAAGGGATGAAGAGATTCTGACGAAAGAAGGTGGAGGCATCTATTGTAAGAGATATTTTTGAAGAGTTAAGCTACGAGGGGCAGAAAAAATGAAAATGATAGCAGGGGTTGAAGAAATAAGTGAGGGTTGTTCAGAATAGGGGAAGCAGGGTGTGGTTGTAGGCAACAGGAAATAACTTGGTAGAGAGGAAGAGACTGAAAATAAGTGAATAAGATGAAGAGGAAGCAATATGTTCAAAGAGATGAAATGGAATGGGATCATTAGACCAAATAGAAGAGTAAGCCTTGATAAGGGGGGAAAAGCTACTTTATCATGTGAGATAAGGGCAAAAGAAGAGAGAATGGCAGAAGATACCTGAATGATAGATGAGGAAAAGAGGAGAACATGAAGTTCACAGTAAATTACTTTAATTTTCTTTGTAAAGTTGGAGGCAAGGTGGTCAACTAAGTGTGAGAAAGGAGCCATGGGAAGCTTGAGGAGGGATAAGTAGTTTTGGAATACCAGGTATGGAGAGTAGAATGAGTCAATAAGGGAGGTAAAGTAGGATTACCTAGCACCAATGAGGTCAACTTAAAATTATATAATATAAATTTGTACTGCATCAGGTCAAAACATGGCATGATTTTATCTAATTTTGTCCAGCAGCATATGTGAAGAAGAGAAAGTGATAAGAGGCTAGTGTAACCCAAGGCTAAAGGATGGCTAGTCATAATTGATGATAAGGGAACTGGGAATTCAAGAGAAGAGATCAATGTTGACTTGGATTGATGCAATAAGGAGTCAAGCTGGAGACAAGAGGAGAGAGTGGCTAGTGAAGGGAAGATGGTTTGGGAGATAGTTGAGGAACCAAGGGATTGGAGGTCATGGTGTAGATGGAAAGTAGGATTATGTAATGGAAGGCAAAGAGAGATGAAAAGTCAATAAATTGCCGCTGAATAAGGGGATTTCAGAATTATTGAACATTTGTTCATGATGCAATTTGAAAGATAAGATTATCTTTTGGGGGGGTTGGAATGGAGGAACAGCTCAGGGGAGGTAAGTAGGTTGCAGAACTGAGTAATTGAGGTATTTAAGGGAGAATTAATATGTTTGTGGGAGTTACCTAGTATGAAGGCAAGAGTAGTGGAGGAGAGAAAAATTGTACACCAGCTATCAAACTCATTGAGGAAGGAAAGGGAATGACCTAAGAATCTATTCAGGGCAGCTACCATGATTTTGATTGGGTGGGCAATATGAATAGTATGAACCACAAAGGAAGAAAATTACTGAGTGATGGAATAAAGGGGAGAGCCTGGAATTGGCAATAGGTTGTAAGATATATTCCAAACCCTTGCCTCATCAATAAGATGACAAGAATGAATAAAGTTGCAGTCAGTACTAGAAAGAATGGACAGGAAGGCTGTGCTTTTAAGGGAAGGCAGGTTTCAGTAAGAGCTAAAAATAGAAGGAGTGGTAGAGAGAGAGATTTAGAATGAAGGGGAGTTTATTGCCTATGAAATAGGTATTTTGGAGAGCACAGTGGAAGTGAGGAATTAGGTTGAAATTTTGAGGTAGGGGCATTGAGAGAAATGGTAATAGGGAATCAGAAAGATGAGAATAAGAAATGGGGTTTAGATGATAACCAGAACTACTATGATATGAAGGGTAAGATTAGGTTTCAGAATGTTCATTATTGAGTGTAGGGCGCCACTCCGGTTCCTTCAAAAGCTAAGCATAGCAGGAGATCGAATACCTTAAGCTGAAATTGCTCTTTGCATTGGAGGTTCTCCACATCTCAGTTGAAAGATTAGGTGGCAACAGGGGATGGCAGATGCCATGTGCTGGTACGTCTAGAAGTGATTGCTTTGTAACATGTAGATGATATCTAGCTTCTATTAAGATAAAAAATAATAAAGGCTGATAAAATAATATAAATTAGTATTTTAATTAAAGCCATGCTGATAGATAAAGTCATTAGACCACTAGCTTGCAAGAATTCAAAACTGCTGCCCCAGCCATTATTGTTACCTCCAGTCTCTTCTCGCGCCTGCTAGCTAAAAGGGCAACTCCCTCCTAACCCAGGAGATTTAAACTGACCTCTGCGTGGCGACGTAGGCGTCCCCACGCCCAAAGAACAGGAAATGGAAACCCATTGGACCACGGGAAATGTAGTTTGATAATTTCCACGTGTCCATAGAAAATACATATATATCTCCAAAATTTCACTTTTACACTTCACAACTGGAATTCTTTCTTTGGAGAATGCAATGTGCTCAGCAGGAGATAAAAAAACTCAGAGTGCTAGCACACCCCTAGTCTAAGGTCTTCTCACCTGTGGAGGCTGGATTTAAGGTGGCAGTGGGACATGGTAGGCTCTCTACAGAATTAGAAGACACTAGGCCTTATCCATAGCACCTTTTGCTCAGGGGACATCCTGTGCCCAGAAGGAGATGAAAGGCTCAGGATGCCAATGCACCTACCCCTTAACAATGAATGCCTTTAATGCTCTGACAGTTGTATTTCCTTTTTTTTCCTTGATGCCCTCTCAATTATATCATCACCTTCCTGAAATTAAATTATAATTTCAATGTAGATGACTAACATATCTATATTTCTAGCCCTATACCCTATCTTGAACTTCTGTTCAACATTACCATAAAGGAACGGGCACCTTAAAATATTTGCCTCACAGATATCACAAACAGCGTATCCAAAACCAAATTTCACTTCCACTATCTCCAAAGGCACATGACTTCCTAACTTTGTTATTCCCCTGTCCTGTTAATTATACAAGCTCATGGCCTCACAGAAATCCTCAATTCTTCCCTCTCCTTTACCCCATATAACCAATCAGGTCATAAATTTTGTTCTTTCTATTCCCATATCTTTCATTTTTTTTTCCTCTGCCTTCCACACACACAGTCACCAGCCTAGTTCAAGCACTCATTCCTTTCTGTATGGTTTATTGGGGTAGTTTTTAAGTTGAATTGGTTTCTCTATTTTCAAGATCTCCTCTTTCCAATTAAACTAAGTCAACTAACTGCAGCATTTAAAATGAAAGCATTCTGACTTTGACTTTAAGAATGAAAATATGTCATAATCAGTGTCACTTATCCATTTCAATTGGTGTCCAATACTCTTCCAAATGAGAAATCATATCCAACATCCAGGCCAGAGCAAGAAGAACTAAGCCTATGCATAAAATTTAAGAGCTAACAAGCTAGATTTTGAGTTCTTTTTTTTTCCTTTATTTTTTAATTTTTTTTACAACCAGCTTTATCTGGGAGGAGGAGAAAGATGCAGCATTTAAAGTTCCTAAAATCTGCATCTTGGAAAGGGTATTACAATTGTGTCACTGATTTCTGCAGAGGATTTCCCAGATTTCTCTTCTCATGTAGAAAAGCCCCCATCTCTGATGTGTTAGAGATGCCTATTCTTTTACAGAAATCCAAGGATAATGATTCATGAGGAGCAAAATATATTTACTATTTCTCATTCCAGATCTAGATTTTCAGGATCTTGGACTACAGTCCTTGGTTGCGGGGAATTAAAATATGAGATTGGAATGCTTCTCAATTTGATTAAAGTTAACCAATTATAGAGATGAACTAGATCTTATCCCTGATTCCAGGAATTTGAGGTCCAGGACAAATTCCTATATATAGAAATTTATATATATATTTATATATTATATGTATGTATATATTTATATATTATATGTATGTATATATGTATGTATGTTTATGCAATGTCATTTGAGATTTTGAGTCTTTTAATAATCTTGTGCAGAAATAATTAGCAAAAAAATACTGCCAGAGACAGCTAAGACAACATGGACTGAGGCAGCCAGAATGACGTAGATTCATGTCCCAACTCTCATATATACAGGCTCTATGTACTGGGTAAGTCACTCAAACTCTCTAAGTCTACAAGAAGTAAAGAAGGTATCATCTTGCACAAAATATATTGATTCATTCACAAAAGGAAATCGCCACTATAATTTGTGACAAGTGATTATTCAGTTTCTGATTAAAAGATTTGTAATATGGAGGAATTCACATTCTCTTTCACTACCCCATTTAACAGGAGAGAATTTCCTCATCAAGAAGTTTCCTATAATAAATGAAATCACAGGTCTAGTTTCAATTGCCTATTATATCTTCACTTTATTGGTGAGGGAAATTGAGTTTGGGGAGGATAATCATTATTATTGCTATGAGTAGTAATAATAATCATCATGATAATAATAATCCTACCAATTATTTATGTAATACTTTGAGGTTCAAAAAGAATTTTACATATCTCATTTGAGTTGTGACTTCCAGTGATCCCAAAGCTAGTCAATATGGGAGGCAGTGCGATATATTGGGGAGTCAGGATTATTCCATGTTAGTCATTTACTAGTTGTGTGACTGTGGGTAGATCATTTCATTTTTTTGAACCTCAGGTTCTTTATCAATAAAATGGAGATGATCTTAACACTTAACTCACATGGCAGTGAGGATCAAAAGAATTAATGCATCCAAAGTTCATCATAAACCTTAAAAGTATTCTATAAATATCAACTAATATTATTGGGTATCAGAGATGACATTGCATTTATGACTTCCTAACTATTACAGAAGTTACATTTTATAGAGTCACTATAATCTATAATGGACAACACTATATATTTGTATTAGTTAAATATAACTCAGATATTTTTTATGGATCACTTTACATAATGATGAGGGTGGGGGAACACAATCCTTGTCATCAAGGAGATCCCATGACAGATGCATTGTCTGATGTCTACTTGGCCTGGTATACACAACACAGGAATTTGTTATATCACTATGGCACAGAAATAAATTAAGCAAAATGAGCTTTTATTTTTATGGAATGACCTTTTAATGGGCAAACTTGCTGTTCTATTTGGACTGTGCAGACTTATCATATAAAGACCTCATCAACTTCTCAGCGATTTTAATAGCCAAGGGAAATCAGGAGGTCTCTGAGAAAGAAGACTTCACTACTTCCAAAAACACTATAATCATTAGCACTCAGTTCCACTTGTCACAACATTTTCGGAGAAAATTAGAATAAAGTGTCTAGTCTCAGACTTAATCTTTCATTTTTTTTCTATTTCCTCTGTTAATCTTCCAAAATAAGGGAATTTGACAAGCGTCCCATAATTGGTAGGATTTTTATCACATTTAAATTAAAAATGACTTATATTGACTTTTTTCCTGCCATTGTTAAACAAACAAACAAAATCTGTTTTTGCCTCTGTTGGATATTGGCTAATATCAATTAAAGAAGACAAATACTCAGTGGGCATTTTATGGAAAAAGAAATAGAATATATGAGAATATAGGCTGCCTCAATGCTTTCTGGGCAATTGGAAATAAGTAGGCATCACTCTCAAATGTTGCTAAGCTCATTTAGGCCATAATTTCCTTTTTATGTGACTTACTTATATCATAAACCAGAGACCAAATAGCAAAAGTAAGTTCAATTTCAGCCCTAATAAAGACGCTACTAAGCACTATAAAGTGTATTGGGGGAAAAATGAATCTGGTGTGAAAGGACCTGACCTGGGTTCAAGTCCCTTTTCTGTTACGATCCATATTTTCTTCACAAAGTCACTACCCCTTAGGTTCTTAATTTCCATATATATATATATATGTAATTAATAGAGTGATTTAAATTGCCTTTTAGGTGCCTTCCAACTCTAAATCTATGATTCTGTAAACCACTAATAATAATAATAATAATAATAATAATATCTTACCTTTATATAGCATTTTATGATTACAAAGGTACATTCCTCAAAGCATCCCACATGCCAGGAAAGACAGCGCAAATATTAATTGCATTTTAAAGATAAAGAAACTGAATTTTACATAAAGTCTAATTTTTCCATATTGTCAATTTTTCCCTGCTTGTGAAATTATTTTTCTCAGCCTCTGAAAATTTTTCCTCCTAAACAGTATTTAAAATGATTTTGATGTTCCATTTTGTATAAATTTTGGGTTTTCTTTCTTGCTTTTTTTTGTCGTTTTTATATCTGATAGTTGGCTTTATCTGAAAAGATAATGTATCTATTTAATTCCTTGGGAACATTACAATCATAGCAAGATTGTTATGCTCCTCAATTTTTATAGTTTTCAAAATATAGGGCCTATGTCCCTGAGCCTCTTCTAGGACCAAAACCGTTGTGTGTTCACATGGCTAGATATATTCCTGCTCAATTGTTTTCTCCATCTTTACCTGGATAAGAGAAATATTCTTGTGACTGACAGTCTGGTTTGATGGTTTCTTCTATGATTAGAAGATGGTATAAAATAATATGAGATGGGGAGGTTCAAATAACCTAATAGATTAAAAAAACATATATTTGCTATCTCTAAGACCTTGAAAAGGTTGCTAATCCTCTCTAGAACAATTTCCTCTTCTATACAATGAAAGCTTTAGACAAAATCATCTTTATGACACCTTCTAACACTGAAATAAGTGATTTTATAATGCTCAATTATAAGCTCAATTTTAAGTGGAAGAAGCATCAAGTAGAAATGGTGTTCTTGGTAAGATGGAGTACAAAGTGCACTAGATTTAGAATCAAAAATCCCATTTTCAAATTGTATTTCTGCAATTTACAGGACATATGATCTAAGGCAAATCAGTCAATAAACATTTATTAAGCACCTAATATATACCAGGCTCTATGTGAAGTCTTTGGTAACTCCCCATATATTTCTGGGGCTGAATTTCTTCATCTCTAAAATGAAGTCTTAATGATTTCTAAAATATTAGGAGAAAAAACAGATACAGGGGTGCAGAATCAAAATGGTAGAAGAGAGGCCCAGAGAGCATAAATGTTTCTGAGAATCTTCTCTCTAACTACTCTTGAAATAACACTTCTAAATTAATAATGGAGTGGCAGAACCAACAAGAGGACAGTGTGAAGCAATTTTCCTTCAGAAAACAACTTGGAAGGTAGGCAGAAAGGGTCTGTTTTATTGGGGTGAGGGGAGAATGAAGTCCACAATAAAGGCTACACCAAGGAACAAAGGCATAAGCCAATGGCAAGCTCCCACCACATATACCTTAGACCTACTGCTTAAGGTTCTGAACCCAGGTCTAAACCAATATCAAATTCTGGATGAATTTCTGTTGGACATGAGAAGAAAGGTGGGACTATATCTATCATTTAGGGACTAATGACATAATATTAAGAACCAATTCTTATTTGGAAGAACCAAAGCAGAACTGAATGAGTCTAAGTCAAAAGTTTAGGGAATGAATGATGGAGATTACTACTCTTAAATCTTACTTCTCCTTCTCCTATTTCTAATACTACAAAGGATTTACATATTATTCTAGGATTTACAAAGCACCTTAAAAATATTATTTCATTTTATCCTCTTAACAATCCTAGGAAGTATTCTTTCACTACACGCCCTCATTTAAAGATGTAGAAACTAAGGTAGAGAAGCTAAGTGATTTCCTAGGATCACAACCCTAGTATGGAAGGCTGGATTTGGACCTTTATCTGCTACACCTTCTTATTACCTTCTTATTACCATTAATTAGGAAACTAGATTAATTAGGAAGTTCTGAAACTGTCTTTTGGGGAAATCAATATTTATTGATAATTCAACTAATTATTAACTAGTCACAAAGGATATTCTATGAATTAATCAATACATCTAATACAATGATTAGCATAAAGTGATTGGTAAATGTTAATGAACAATTTAAAACTATGGGCAGGGAAATGAAAACAACTATAAAATTTCCTGAAAGTAACCAGACCACTCAATTCTTGTTCAGTCCTATATGTGGCTCATTGTCTAGTTAGAGTATGTCTGGCCAAAATATATGTACTCATTGATAAACTATCAGCTATCTATCAAACTATGTTTCATAGTGGGGAAAATAGTTATTCTTAATTTGATTTTTTTGTTGTGTGGACAGTTAATCTAAACCCTTCTCATTAAGTTAAGTTAAACCTCCTAAACTCCTGACCTAGACCCATTCAGCTCTGCTTTGTGTGTTCCAGATAACAGTTACTTTTTAGCATCACCCCCAGTTGAAAAATGGAAGGCTTAATCTATGCTTGCTTCTTGTGTCTAACTGAGATTCTTTTGGAGATTATTCATGGCCTTTTCCTAGCAATTATTTAGTCCTTTGGGGCTTGATAAAATCAATACTAAGTTAGCCACAAATGGGAATTCCTAGAGGGTATTACTATATCTAATGAATCTCTCTTCTATTTAGATTATGCCCATGATGTTCTCTTTGATAGAGATAAAATACGATGAGCAGATTTTTAATGTCATAATCTTCTTGAAATTAAGGCTTATCAGAATATTATTAGTCTCCAAATGATGTTACATTGAAGTAAGTTATGAGATACAACACTCACCAAAAAGTTAAAGCAGCAGAAAGGAACATGGTGGCCATAAGCAGGCATTAACACATTATAAATGAGAAAGGTATAGGTGAGGTAGCACAAAGGATGCTGTCAGAGACAAGTATGTCTATAAAAGAGGATGGGCTGATCATATAGTGAAAGTGAGTCTCATCCAATGTACTTAATGCCCAAGTGCTCCATTTGTTACCCACCTAATGTCAAAAAATCAAGAAGAAAGTCTCCAGCACATTAGGTGGCTCCTGAAGTATCATTTACATGAGGATAAGAACAAGAAACTCTTGGATTCATTTGAGTTGCATTTTATATGAATGTAGGGATGATGGTTCCCTGATTGTTTCAAAGTCCAGACCTATAAAGTCAAGTTCATGAAGGAAATTTTCAAGAATATTCTTGACTTTCAAATGAAGTTCAAATTCCATCATCTGTTTTCTGAAGCCCTCCATAATCCGGCACTATCTTAGCTTTCTAGACTTTCTTATGTTCCTTTTCATGATTTCATGTTCTAACTCAAGAGTATCAAATTCAAACAGAAAATGAGGCCTCTGACCCCAAAATAAGAATCTCTCTCAGCCACATATTGACTTAGATTTAAAATTTTAAAGCTATTTATGTCTTTTTTGTATTTTGATTTATTTTGCTATATATTTAACAATTTCATTTTAATCTGGTACAAGTTGCATTCAGGAATGTTGTAATCATATGGAAGTAGAGAAAACAGATGCATGCTAATTGAAAAATTAAAATAAATTTAAAAATAAGAACACTGGAATTAGATACAAAAGATTTGGGTTGGAGTGTAAAGTCGACTATGAGATATTGAGCAAATTACTTAAACTCTCCAAGTTTCATTTCATTATCTGTAAAATGGGGGTGATAATTCCAATTTTATAAGCTCATAAGGCTACAGTGGCCAGCAAATTTAGATAATTTGGTGAAATGCCATATAAGCATAAAACACAATATGAATGTAATCTTTTTATTGTATCATTTTATATAATGAGTTCTTAGATATGACCTAAATGTCAGTAAAAATCAGTCTTGATTTCTTCCTATTGAACAATGTAGGAAGGTTAATCAGACTTCAAATATGGCCCTAGTCAAAGATTCAAAAGCCAGTCCATTAAGGAGTCAAAAGTTTGGGTCAGGAAAAAAAAAAAGTTTGGATCAGGTTATCAGGCTGCTGTAAAATGCACAGAAATCAAGATCTAGGATACAACTGAATTGAAGTAAATCAACCACATGGGAAATAATAATACACGGAAGAAAGAGGATGCAATGATTCTGGCTCACAGATCTTAGGTATGATTCAAAGAGGCAGATTACCAATGGATGAAAGTGTTTCCTAGAGATGCGAATATCAGAATTCACCTGGCAGAGTCATCTCCTCTGCTGGACTTTGGATCACACTTACCGTTTCATTCCTAGACAACCTACTTCCCTATGGGTGTGTGTGTGTGTGTGTGTGTGTGTGTGTGTGTGTGTGTGTGTGTGTGTGTGTACTTTCTTTAAGCCAGGCACTCATTATTATCATTCACATATGAATTAAGTTTTTTAAAAAGCAGCCTGTTTCCAACATGTGCAATATCTCTAAGACAGGCTGGCTATGATTTATCTCTTTATCTAAATCTCAAGAAATCTATTGTGGGTCACTAGCTCTTGTCAAGAATGCATTAGTAACAAATCTGTTACATATTAAAGCCAGCCCAGGCAATAACTGTTGAACAATACTGTGGATTTTGTAAATACTGAAGTCAGTACATTATGAAAACAATGCCCCTTTTTTTACAAATAGAGCTGTTTCTAAATGCCAAACTTTTCTTCCATTTGTTAAATAGAACAAATGTTGAAGTTAATTATCTTCTACAAAACTGGGCAATGACAGCAGGCTTAGAAAAGCTGACTTAAAAAGTTGGGTCATCCATTCTGAGGTCATGTTCTTCTGTATAAATATCTCTTTAAAATAATACTTTGAGGGGGAAGCTGGGTAGCTCAGTGGAGTGAGAGTCAGGCCTAGAGACAGGAGGTCCTGGGTTCAAATCTGGTCTCAGACACCTCCTAGCTGTGTGACCCTGGGCAAGTCACTTGACCCCTATTGCCTACCCTTACCACTCTTCGGTCTTGGGGACAATACACAGTATTGACTCCAAGATGGAAGGTAAGGGTTTAAAAAAATAAAACTTTGAATTGATTAAAATATGTTTGACATACACATTTTTGTTGAATACTTCCATGAATCTCTGATCTCTATATATCTTCTCCTAATGTTTAATTCTTATCTGTTTCTTCACATATTTCATTTATAGATTATTTACCCAGTGACCTAAAGGCTTTCATTTAGGTCAGAAGTTTTTAAATTTTGTCATGTCCTGGACACAAAAAAAATCTGGTAAAAGGGGCATCTGAAAGTTTCATTTTAAATGCATAAAATAAAATATATAAAATTACAAAAAAAAGATTAGTTAATATAAAATGCAGTTTTCTCTCTGAATTTAACATACCCCACATTAAGAGCATCTAAATTATACATTTTACCACTGAACAATTACTAGTCTAGTACTCGTGTGCCATTTGTTATTCCTTGCTCATGGCATATAACCAACCTGGCATTTTTTCCAACCTTACTCTTTGCTAATTTATTATTATTATTGTGATGGTGGTGATTCAGTCCTTTCATTACTCCATTTGAGTTTTCAGAGCAAAAAAGGGACTTGAGTGGTTTGCCATTTCCTTCTCCAGCTCATTTTGCATATGAGGAAACTGAGATAAATAGAGTTAAGTGGCTTGCTCAGGGTCAGGCAGCTATTGTTTGATGGACTTCAAACTTAGGTTCACCTGAGTCACTATCTAATGACTCAGACAAGAGACCTTAGATTTGGATCAGGAAGGATCTTCAGAGGTTGTGAATTAAGCCAATATTGCCTATACTGTGATTATTTTTTAAAAATTTTAAATTTAAAAAATTAATTCTTTTCCTTTTATGTTCTGGTTCCATGGGTATAGAAAAGATTCGAAGTCTTATGCTATGACCCTGATAGACATATAGGGTATTTTTGGTTGGCCATTTACTTTCTTGGATCATTTTGCTCTCCAAATATATTTTCTTTTTTTTGGAATTCTTATTAGATCTATCAACTTCTTTATACAATCTAGCACCAAATAAAGTTTTAGTAGATATGTGAATAATATATCCAAAAATCATATAAATTTGAAAGAAAAAAATGAATGAAGCTATATACTATAAATAATCCCTTTTAGAATAATCTCTTCGGGGACCTATAATTTTTCCATTCATACCTCAAGTTTAATGGATCCCTGGTTTCACTGGTATGGACACTTACTCCTTGGAAAGTAATAGGTAATTCACACCTTTTTTATCCTTTGTTATTACTCTGCACATCCTCCTGTAAACTCTCCTTAGTGAACTTTCTTAATACATATCTTTTAATGTCTAATATTTTGAAGTCCCCCAGTATAAGAATCACAGTTCTTCATATGTTATTTTTTTCACATACTAAATTACTAGTCCACTACTTTTTCTAGGAATTATTTTTAAAACAGCAGTGAAAGTCTAGAACTGTTATTTTTTTTTCAAAATATGGAATTCCTAGTATAGAAAACCATTAACAATGTACACTATTTCTTAAGAATTACCTGACACAGAGAAATTAGATTACATTATAGGATCATTGAACTAGAGCTTAAAAACCATAAGATCAAATACTCACATATACAAGCACTGAGAGGTTTAGCAACTTGCCAATAATTACAGAGCTATCAGGACTGAGAGGGAGGCCTTGAACTTGGGTCTTCCCTGCTCTAAGACTGATTCCCTCCTTTAAACCATACCACATCTCAGGAGACATGAATGTCTTTCATTTAAGATCTCCAAAAACAATAGAAAGTAATACTTCACATATTTGCATGTACAAATCATTGTTGATTACATATTGTAATCTACTTATACTGGTTTATGTGTTTCCCCATTGACCACTATAAAATTTTGATTTGTTGATGAATGTGGAGTTCTATGAATCCTACCAATAAGTACCAATATAATAATCTATGGATTTTGGTTCTCTAACCTGTAAAATGAGAATGAAATAATTTCTAATTTCCTTTCCAAAAATCCAATGATCCTATGATAACTGGTTAATATGTTGAATTCTTCAGGCTCAATAATTTTACTAGTATAACTGAGATAGGAGAGAGAATAGTATTTTTGGCCAAAGAACACTGGCTAACCAGCACAGCATGGATAGAAAGAGATCTGCCATGAAGTTTGGAATTTGGATAGGAACAGGTTGAATCGGCTAAATATTTGGCTCCCCCAACAATCCCTTTTCCTTGTTATCTGACTCTTCATTTCTAGGACTGGATTTCCTTTTTCATCTCATCTCTGAGATGACAGTGTTTCTAAGAAACCATGGCTGAAAACCAAGCTGGCTTTTTGTTTAATATTTATTGGGCTCTGGATTTGGATTTCCTTCTCCAGGCTGCAAGAGGGATATGCTCTGGTGCTTGCCTATTTTATATATATTTTAACTGAATTTAGAACCCAAATCTCCTAAAGACTGTTGTACTTACCTTATAAAAGCTAGTACCATTCTGGCTGATACCACTTATAATTTTATTGATGATAAATGGTCATTTCATGTATTTCACAATTGGAAGAATGTGTGCTTTGGCTATTTAGATTCTGTAGCAGTCCATGAGGAAGTCAAAGCACTCTTAAAAACTTTCTATCTTGAATTCTAGTCTCTCACTTATACATAAACTGCCATTTCTCCATCACTACCAAAACTAAATTAACTACACATTTTAAAGTGTTAGGATTGGTAAGTATTCTAGAATAATAAAAAGCATACTGACCCAGAAGTCAAAGAGAACTTGGTTCCATTCCCACCTCAGATATTGACCACTTAAGTGATTATAGGTAATTCCCTTTAGTCTCAGTTTCCCCATCTATAAATAATAATAGTACTTATAATAACTAATTCACAGGATTGTAATGAGAATCAAATGAAAAATAAATATGTTTTAAACCTTAAAAAGTCAGTGATTCCCAAAGTAGGCAACACCACCCCACAGTGGGTGCTGCAGCAATCCAGGGGGACAGTGATGGACACAGCTGCATTTATCTTTTGTATTAAATGCTATTAAAGTTTAAAAGAAATTAATTTTGAGGAGGCTAAGTAATATTTTTTCTGGAGAGGGGGCGGTAGGCCAAAAAAGTTTGGGAACCACTGATCTAAGCAAAGCATAAAAGAACTATCAAAACCAGACACAAGATACTAAAACTTTTGTTATATAGCTAAGGATACATACATACATAGGCAAATATTAAAATCACTGAGAAACAAATAGCAATTTAAAGTATTTTATCCTTCCATTGCCAAAAATAATTGTTTGTTAAGTTACAGTTTTTATAGTATAGGTATATTTGACCTGTTATGGTTAGGGATTTGTTTCCTGTTATAAGATAAAAAGCTATGAAATTCAATCAAGCTTCATACATTTTGAGTTGCTAAGGATTTTAATTGGGATATTAAACTTAACTTAAATATATGATTAGTTATCATTCAAAACAGCAGAGGGTCAAAGATCAGTGAAAGAAATGGAGTCAGGGCATCTATAAGTGAGAACACTAATAATGATTTTAGCAATATTTATAATAACAAGAACTGATTTTAGGTACGAACTAAAATAATGAAATTGCAAAGCCAGAGAAGTAGAAATAAACAATTTTGTTTCTAGAAATTTAAAGTGGAATTCATGCATAAGAAACAGATTAATCTGATCTAGTTTACATTCAAAAATTAGATGGCGATTTGTAAATTTTAATGTGCTATATAATGGTGATCTATTATTGATTCTTCCTTACACAGCATATTTCTGTATTTGGTCCTCACAAGGATCTTTGTTTTACATATTAAATATACTTTAATCTCCTTATTTTACATAAGAGGAAACTGTGGTCAAGAGATCTGAAATTACTTTCTTGGGCTTATATAGCTTTTAAGTAATTGAACTAGGGCCCCCACCTAGGTCATTTGACTGCAAGATTTGCCAACTTTCTACTTATCCAATGCTTCCTCTTATATTCTAATGAGTTGGTAGTGGGCGTAAAGCCTAGGATACTGGTACTGCACACATTTAAAAGTTTGTTGACTAAAATTTGACAGCTAAAAGTCAAGCATAGAATTTGGATTGAAATAAAAATATGCGTGTATAAAATGACAGTTTACAAAACAGCTTTTTCACAGAAATCCTCTAATAGCACATAATACAAGAATAATTATCTCATTTTTATGGGTCAAAAATGTAAAGATCAAAAAGGTTATGTGGTTTGTACACAAACCTCATAACACAAAACAGCAAAGAAGAGTTGGAATTATGATTTGAATCAAAATCTCCTGATGGCAAGTTGAGAGTTCTTTCTACTACCTCCTAGGCACTTAGAGAGTCTTCATGAAATCTATTTGAGGAAGCAGCTATGTACTGGATGGATTAAGGGAAAATAAACCAGAGATAAGGTCAGTAGGGGTTACTATGATCTAGTCACAAGTCCATTAAACCCTGGACTAAAGTGATAGCTTTGAAAGTGGAAAATAGGAGAGAGGGGGGACTTTTTGTTTGTTTTAATTGGACAGATCTGGTGATGGATTCATGCTAGGGAATGAAGGAGAGGAAATACTGGAAGATTTGACCCACAAAACTCCATCTAGAATACTAGAAAAAATAGACATACCACCCAATTAGGAAATAAAATATATCTTATATTAGAAATAAGTTTTCATGACAAATAGTTCATTGTGTGGCAATAAACTGCTTTGGTAGTCGCCAACCTAATGGCCACTATGGCCTTCAAGTAAGGAGACCAAGTCCTTGCCCCAGGCTTAACAGCATTTGTTAAAGCCTCCAAGAAAAGCAGTCTATTTTGTCTTTTGAATAATGAATTCATAATGGGATTTATGGTGTTTGAAAAAGGTTTTAGCAAATTTGGTCAAATTAATATCTATTCTAGTGATGCAAAATGATAGGGAAGGAAATTGGGTTAACAAAATGGTATAAATAACAAAGAGAAATTCATAAAAACCATATCATTAATCACTTGAATGAAAATCCCCTTCTTGCTATTTATGTGAAACAACAAACATTTCCAGTGATTTAATGGCAAAGGGTATGGAACAAAAATAAGCTAACTGCAAGAAATCCAAACCGAGTTTAAAAAGTTAAAAGCACTATGCAAATGTAGCTTGAGTTTTCGTTTTGTTTTGCTTTGTTTTTTCATTATGGAGCATTGTAAAGGTTCAGTGAAAAATAAGACAAATCCAGGAGGACCAGCAGTTGATTCCTGCCAACTGGGAAAATCAGAACAATAGCTCTGTTGTGCAGAGATACACATTAGAGAGGTTATTTTTAAGCAGACAGTCTCTATATTATAGGACTCAAAAAGGCAGAGCTACCTACAGCAATAAGCCAGAGAACTAGCAGCCCTGACATATTGCTTAACGTGGCTAGGAATATGGCTAAGCTGATGCAAGTTGGTGTAGTGAGAAGTATGATAAAATCAGCAGATCAGGGTTCAAACTCTTTATAACACTTACAAAATACATGGCCATAGCTCTGTTCTCCAAACCTGCACCACCTCCATCTCTAAAATCGATTTAATATTTTTATTACTATTTTATAGGATTAATTGAAATTTCTATGGATTTGTAATCACTTTAATGACTTTCATCCTTTGTGACATACTTATTCTACAACAAAGCCTCCACGAGAGCCTGCCCAGAGTGCTGGACTTCTTCTTCTACATCAAAGGTTCTTAACCTAAGGTCCCTAATAAATTTCAGAGAATCTATGAACTTGAATTAGAAAAAAAATACATCTTTATTTTCACCAACCTCTAAATAAAAATTAGCATTTCCTTCAATTATTTAAAAATATGGTATATTTCAGCCTTAGTATAGTTCTAAGGTTTAATTTATTTTATGTAAACATTCTGAGAAGGAGCCCCTAGGCTACATGGGATTGCCAAAGGGGGGGTACATCTCTCTCTCTCTCTTTCTCTCTCTCTCTCTCTCTCTCTCTCTCTCTCTCTCTCTCTCACACACACACACACACACACACACACACACACACACGCACACACACACACACAGACACACACACGCACACACACACAGACACACACAAACACACAAACACACACACACATTTTAGATGATTTGACATTCATTCGTTACCAAAGGAGCATGTAGGCTATCCACAGGTCAATCATTTCTCATTCTGCTTATAACAACCCATAGGGTTGTTGTGAGATAAATTGAAATAATTTCTGTCAAGCACTTTATGAAGTTTCAAGAACTATATACATTTATTACGTTCTGTGTCTCACATATAGTTAGTGCTTAACAAAAGTTTTTTGAGTTCAACTGAATCAAACTGAACATTTATGGGTTTATATCCCTGTTTCTCCACTCCTTACATTCAGAACCTGGAAGAATGGATGAATCTTAATGCTAAGGTGACTCAAGCCAGAGCTTAGATGTGCCATAAGAAACAGAGAAAGAAATGTGCAGATATAAATCTCAAGTTTGGAACTCAGTTCTCAGGCTCAAGTTGCAATGAAAATTTCTAACAGCTTTAATCTAGATTTTGAAGCAAATTCCATTATTTTACAAAATGTTGAATAGATATCTTCATGCATTTTCAAATGCTACACATATGTGCATACACACATAAACACAAATTAAATTATTTCCTTTAAGTCTTCACAGGTTTAGAACAGATTGTTTCCAAATTTTCCATAAAGTAAATTTCTACATATCAAATCCTATTTACACTGGCTATAAAATAAAAAATAATATTGGTTGGGGGCAATGTTTCCAAGATAAAATCCAATTCAGTTCAACCATGAAGTACCTATTATGGGCTAATAAACAAACTTAGGTAAACAGAGTTAAGTGACTTGCCCAGGGTCACACAGAATCTGTGTTCAGATTAGAAGCCTCCCTGACCTCCAACCCAGAACTCTTTGCTCTGCCATCTAGTTGCCCCTAAATATGATTTGGTTCTTCTCAAATTTTTCTCAAAACATTTGCTTTCATTACCCTTTCACAATCTAGCATATAGTCACATGAATAAAGCAGTTTATATCCTCCTTATTATATTTTAGGATTCTTCAGAGCAGGGACCAAATTCTATTTTTCTTAATATTTATTGTTGTTGATGTTGCTAGGGCAAAGCTCAGTGTGTTGAACATAACAGGTACCAAATTGAAGTTTAGTTCTGAACCCACTGGTACCATACTTCTTTAGCCTTGCTATCTCTCACACATCTGTCATGCATGTCCCTCACCCCTTCTTTCCACCTCTTATTCTGAGAACTAATCAAATAAAACATGATATGATTAGTATTTGGCAGTATATGTCAATCAACTACCCTAGCCTTCCACTCATCTTCCCTAAGACTCCCCAGACAAAAAAAAAAAATATTCCTCCCTGGCTATCACCTCCCTATTTCTGTGGTTTTCCTCAAGAGCAGGAGTTATTTGACTATCGTATTTGTAACCACAATACTAAACACGATGCCTGACATGGAGTAAATTTAACAATTTCATTCACAGAATCCAAGAATTTCTAACTTAGAATAGAACTCAGCGGCTATCTAGTCCGATCAATAGAGGAAGAAATCCTCACTGGAACATATCCAATAAATGATTGTCTGCCCATTTCTTGAAAACCTCCAAAGACAGACAACGTACATCTTGCAGGATGGCCCATTCTACTCCTTTTCAAAAAAATTAGTTATTCGTTTGTTATAGTCCCCAAATATCTCCTTTGCTCTCTTCCCTAGCTTCCGTGTACTGGAGAGGGCATCGTTTGACAAAAAAGTATATGTATATATATGTGAGTGCTTTTACATATATATATATATATATAACTATGTCTTGTTTATTTCTATTTATTAGTTCCAACTCATATTGTTAGGAAATTTTTCTTAATTTCAATCATAAATTTATCTCTGCAACTTCCATCCATTGCTCCTGATTCTGACTAATGGAGTGGAACAGAGTCAATCTAATCCCTTCCCCACATGATAACCCTTCAAATGCTTTTAGGCAGCTATCTTGACCAACCCTCTCCCACAGCGTTGTCTCTTTTTTCAAGTTAACCAGTTGGCCGCTAGTTGGCTCAATGGATAGCTTGCTAGGTCTGGAGGCAGGAAGACTGGACTTCAAATCTAGCCTCAGACACTTCCTAGCGCTTTGGTGCCAGCCAAGTCTCTTAACCTTCTTTTGTAAAGTGAGCTGTAGAAGGAAATGGGAAATCACTCCAGTATTTTTGCTAGAAAATCTCAACTGTGGTCAAAAAGAGTCAGACATGACTGAAAATGACTGAACAACAAATACCTGATTCCCTTAACTTATTCTCATGTTGGTTCATTCATTCATTCATTTAAATTGAAACCAAACCGCAAGTGGTTGTCACAAAGCTTGTCACATGTTAAGTGCTTAAAAAATGCTTTCACATTCTTTCATTCACAGAAGATGAGGAACACCAGGTGAAATGCCACGTCCTTCAAGATGGGAAGAAGATCTGGAGACATGTACAGACCAGCAGAGAAACCGGGCTGTGATTTATGAGTAAGCAGTGGTTGAAGTAGTGAGTCCCTCTTATTTTCCCAATTAGAATGTAAACATCTGGAGGGAAGGCAGGAATTGTTTTCAGTTTTCTTCAGATTTCCCAGGGCTTAGTCCTGTGCCTGGAACATAGTAAACATTTTTAAAATGCTTAAAAACCAACAATACTTCATCAAGAGAATGTTTTGAAGTGGCACAGCTAGATCACTCGGTGAAAAGAGCACTAGGCTTAGAGACAGGAGGTCTTGGGTTCAAATATTGCCTCAGATATTTCCTAACTATGGGACTCTGAGCAAGTCACTTAACCTAGAACTTTCTTCTGCCTTGGAACCAATATTTAAAAATGATTCTAAGACAATAAGCAAAATAATAAAGACATAAAAGAATATGTCTTCACAGATTAAATGCATTTGCTAATTTCTTTTTGGGGAGGTAAACAGGTATAAATTAGGCCTATGCTACCTATGAAACAAGTGTCTGAGCAGAGAGAGTGCTAGCTATGGAGTCAAGGAAATCCGAGTTTAAATCCCACCACAAGCATACAAGTAGCCAGTCATTTAATCTCTCAGTCACAGTCATTTCTCATCTACAAAATGGGGATGAGAATATTGCCCCCTTCCAGGATCGTGATGAAACCCAAATGATTTCACAATGTCTTTTATTGTAAGAGTTGGAGATTTGGGTTTACTGATGATACAGTTGAGGGCATTTGGAACTAGTTGCCTGAGGAGAGTGTTAAGAGGTCAATTAACAAATTATTAAATAATTACTAAACAATTAATTTAGTAAGTGCCTACTATGTGCCAGACATTGACAATGAGCCAATTTGAAAGGAGATCTCCAAAAGTGGACCCAAACTGAAACTGTACTTTATCTATGCTGTTCAACATATCCTTCAGTGATTTGGGTGCATAAGATATATGCTTGACAAAATCAAACCTGAAGCCAGTAAGAATTCCTTCCAAATTGGGTACATTAGCCACTGTTTCTAGCTTTAAATAGAGATTTGAGGCTGGTGAATAATGATGTAGAATCTGTGACTAATTCCATAAATCTTCAGTTTTTGATAAACAGAAATCATAAAGGTCACTTCTAATAATAAAGGTTGGTTTTGTTTTGTTATTCTGAGTAAATGGCTGACTTGTTTTAACTATATCATATTAACTACTCAGGACAAACTGAAAACTTATTAATAGATCTAATAACAAGAAAATTAAATAAATATTTTTTTCAAAAATCCTTTTTGGGTATCACTGACATCAAAGACTATAACAGGATGAAGTTTTCAAAGGTAAATGTGCAACAATGACAATGAGCAGACCTGGAAAGAAAGCACATGAAAACTCCATTTGAACTTTGATCAGTTTAGAGCTAAAAATTGTCTCCATTACAGAGACAGCTACTTTTTTCCCCTTCTCTCCCATTCAATGTCTACCCCATTCACCTTTCTAAGACATTTCTCCCTTCTACCAAGCTTATTAATCATGAAGATTGCTACCAGGAAGAACTTGGAAAGGACAACTCCAGGCTATCTTGAAACATCTGATGGCCTAATAATCCTGGACATTTTAGGAAACGTTGGCATTTCCAGTAACAGTACACAATTTTCAAATGTCCCCTAATAGGCTAAGGCTTCGGGTTTACTATTCCCAAGAGCTCAATTACCTTTTTACAGTAAGACAGCACCAATTGTGCTGATTTTTAAAGAACCCATTTTAAATAAAATATAGCTTTATACAGATCAATATATTTTGCTTCTTAAAAAGAAAATAAGATTCTCAATCCAATTACTTGTTTCTGCACACCTTTAAATAAAACTACTGCTTGTGGCAAACCTCCTTTGACAGCATTTTTTTCTTGAGGAAAAAATCATTTTCATTCAACTTAATTGCACAAGCAAATGTGAAGGTTGTGGGGGTGGGGGCAGTATATCAACTTGCTATCTGTGTGATGTCCTTGAAGGATTGTGTATTAGCAGCACTAGGAGTCAAACTTGAAAGTGCAAATAGAGACCTGTTTCTTGGCTAAGGATATCAGAAAAGGACTCATTAAGGTTTTGCTGTTCTTCATTACATATAGCAAGTTTTTAAAAAATAAAAAAGAAATGTTACTACGTAAGGGGATTATAGGGAGCCAGACAAGATTAATTTCTTAAGCACTGACTATGTGCCGAGCACGGTGCAGAATGTGAGGAATAGAAAGGCAAAACTCAATAAAAAAAAAAAAAACCTGTCTCTGTTTTCAAGAAGTTTTCAGTACAGTTGGGGAGACAAAATGCAAAGACATTCATATAAACAAGATACTAAGAGATAAATTGAGGAAAATCTCAGAGAAGTAACTAATGTTAAAGAGGACTTGAGAAAGTCTATTGTAGAAGGCAGGGTAATAGTTGGCACTTGAAGCAAGGCAGAGAAGACTGGAGAGAATTTGGGGTATAGGGCACAGAGAGTGAAGATGTTCAGAGTCAAAAGATGGAGTATCTTGTGCAAGGAACAGCAAAGACCAAAAAAGCCAGTGCCAATGGATTGTAGAATAGATAAAATCTAAGAGGTGGCAGCTAAGTGGTACAGTGGACAGAGCATTGGACTTAGAATCAGAAAGCATCATCTTCCAGAGTTCAAATATGAACTCAGACACTTAATAGCTTTATGACCCTGAGCAAGTTATATAAACCTGTTGGACTGAGTTTACTCATTTGTAAAATGAGCTAGAAAAGGAAATGACAAAACACTAAGGTCTCTTTGCCAAGTAAACCCCAAATAGGATCACAAAGAGTCAGACATAAATGCGCAACATCAAAAATGATATAACAAGATCAGAAAGGTAAAAGGAGAGATTTTGAGGAGCTTTGATTATCAAACAATCAAATGTGATATTTAATATTGGAGGGGCTAGGAAATCATAGAAGCTTACTGAATAGGGAGTGAAATGATTAGATCTGTGCCTAAAATCAGGGTAATTTGATAATTGAAATAATTAAGATATCTCTGATATTTGAGAAAGGTAAGATATTTAAAGTATTCGAGATATCCAACAAACACTTTCTTGTTAGTAGAGCAATGAAAAGGAGTATACACATAAAGAAGGAAGGAATCTAAATAAGATGGGTAGATATAAAAAAAAAGAAATGGGAAAAAGAAACACATGGTGAGAAAAGGAAAGATAGAAGAGGGTAAAGTATGTCTGATTAAGAGTTACGTAAGT
The DNA here is from genome assembly GCF_016433145.1 of Gracilinanus agilis. Taxonomy (NCBI): domain Eukaryota; kingdom Metazoa; phylum Chordata; class Mammalia; order Didelphimorphia; family Didelphidae; genus Gracilinanus; species Gracilinanus agilis. The sequence goes on along the minus strand of NC_058131.1, from coordinate 203,267,949 downwards.
GGCCAATACATTAGAGAATAAGATGGGGGGTCTGACTCAGATTGAATCTTTTTAAGCTGTAATTTTCTTTTTGCATTACTTTTATTTTTCCCATTTTACCTGTCTTATATGATTTTTAATTCCTTTTTTGAGTTCTTCCAGTGCTTGAGACCAAATTCCATTTTTCTTTGAAGTTTTGCTCGTGATTGCTTGGATCTCATTTTACCCTATTGACTCTGGGCTTTGATCTTTGATGCCATAGAACTTTTCAAAAGTTAGGTGTTTCTTTTGCTGTTTACTCATTTTCCCAGTCTTTTTTTTGCCTGTGGACTGGGAATTCTGAAAGTTGATGGTTCCATTTCCTCCACTGTTGGCTTTTAGAATTCTTCAGGTAAACTATTTTTCCCTTGGGCTAGACGTGCAGCGAAAGGGCCAAGCACTATGGACTACTGGGTCTCACTATGGGCTGGTGCCAGGGCCCTCAAGGGGTGGATCTGGGGTATAGGGTACTCTGGTGTTGCTGTATCCAGGGTGTCAGGATCCCAAAGTTAGCCTATGCCCAGTTATGGAACCTGACCCAGTAGATGGGGCAGAGGGGAGGTTGTTGGCCTGCACTCCACTGTATACAGTTTCACTTTCAGTTCTCCCTTATCCTGTGAAAATAGACTCTCTCTCTCTCTCTCTCTCTCTCTCTCTCTCTCTCTCTCTCTCTCTCTCTCTCTCTCTGCCTACTTTTCAAGTTATACTCAGCAGGAGAGCCCCCTCACTCTTGCTGTTGATTTTCACTCTTATCTTTTTGAGGTACTTTTTAAAGATTGGTTTGGAAGGCTTGTCAAAGCAGTTTCAGCTTTCACTGCTACTAAGCCACTGTCTTGGCTCCATCCCCATCATATGTCTCTGATTGAATCTTACTTTAATTGGAATTAGCTCAAAATGGGAATAACACACTCAGTCAGCTATAGAAACCTACCTTATCCTCTAGGGAAGAAGAAGTATAGGAGAATAAATAAGGAAGGGGAAGATGGACAAAAAGGAGGGGTTGCAGTCATTGAAAACAAAACATTGGCAAATAGGGAAAGGCTAAAAGGAAAGAGAGAAGAATAAACAGGAAAAATAAGATGGAGGGGGTACATAATTAATCATCATAACTGTGAGTGTGAATAGGATGAACTCAACCAAAAAAACAGAAAAAGATAGAGAAGATTAATAACCAGAACCCCATGATATGCTGTCTACAAGAAACACATTTAAAAGAGGAAGACACAGAATAAAAGTAAGAGACTGGAGCAGCTAAAGAAAAAAATAATAAAGACAACGGTCATGATATCAGACAAAATAAAAATTAAAATTTGATCTAATCAAAAGAGATAAGGAAGGAAATCATGTCATGATAAAAGACATAATAAACAATGTTTCATTGTTTAATATCAATATATCAATGTTAAATATGAATATACCAAATGACATAGCATCTAGATTCCTAAAGGAAAAGTTAACAAAAGTTATGAGAAGAAATGGATAGTAAAACATTACTAGTGGGGGACCTCAATCTTCCCCTCTCGAAAGTAAATAAACCCAAACAAAATAATAAACAATAAGGATGTTAAGGAGGCAAGTAGCACTTAAAAAAATTAGATATGATAGACCCATGGAGAAAACTGAATAAGAATATAAAATAATATATCTTTTTTTGAGTAGGACATGGCATCTACACAAAATTGACCACATTATGGGGCATAAAAACCTCAAATCTAAATATAGAAAAGAAGAAATATTAAATGCGCAATTCTCAAACCATAACATAATAAAATTTACACTCAAAAAAGGGCAGAAGAAAAATAGACTGAAGTTTAATTAGAAACTAAATAATCTTATCCTAAATAATGAGTGGGGTCAAAGAAGAAACAATCACAACTTCATTAATGAAAATGACAATAAGAAGACAATATACCAAAATTTATGGAATATAATGAAAGGGATATTTAGAGGAAAATTTATATTTATAAATGTGTACATCAATTTAAAAAAAGGAAAAGTAAAAAGTATACAGAAAAGAAAAACTTGAATCCTTTGAAAAGTAGAAACTGCCAAAGAAATGATTAAATTAGACTTTCTAAAGTTGTAGTTGAACATCTTTCATTCCCTAATTTTGGAATAAAAAAAAACATTTTTTTTACATCAAGTCAAATTTTAGAATTACAGAGGTTTAGAGTTTGACAGAATCTTAAAAGTCATTTAAACCAATTATCTCCACTCATTTTAATCACGAAAAAACTGAGTCCCAGAGAGTTTAAGTGACTTAATTAAGGTTGCAAAGAAAGCAGGTAATAGAGACTGAATTTGAACTCAGGATTTTTGAATCAAAATCCACTTTACCATACTATATCATCTCATAGTATTAGCTGCAATGATCCTAGTCAATCTTTTTTTGTTACCATTAATTTACATACTATATATATATACATATATAACAATATAATATGTACCATAACAATAATATAATGCATATGATTTGTTATAAATACGTATTAAATTATAATATGTTTATCCAAGAAAAACAAATTTTCACAATAGCTGTGTCCAAAAATGTGAATCATTTTTTTTCCTTTCTCCCTCCCCAAGAGAAGAGGTAATTTGATATAGGTTGTATGCATATTATTATCATGTAATACATGTTTCCATGTTCATCGTGTTGTGAAAAAAGACATATTGCTTACCCTAGAGAAAAATTCATAAAGGAAATAAAGAATGATATGTTGCAATCTACATTCAGACTCCATTTGCTCCTTCTATGGTAGTAGATATCCTTGTCTTATAGATATAGTTAAGTCATTCACAGTTGATCATCATAGATTATTGGTTTTGTTTTTGTTTTTTTTAACCCTTACCTTCTGTCTTAGAGTCAATACTGTGTATTGGCTCCAAGGCAGAAGTGTGGTAAGGGTAGGCAATGGGGGTCAAGTGACTTGCCCAGGGTCACACAGCTGAGAAGTGGTTGAGGTCAGATTTGAACCTAGGACCTCCCATCTCTAGGCCTGGCTCTCATTCCACTGAGCTACCCATTCCACTGAGCTGCCCCCTTAGATTATTGTTTTTACTGTATACAATATCCTCCTGGTTCTGCTCACTTCATTTTGTATCACTTCATTTAAATCATTCTAGTTTTTTGTTGTTTTTTGTGATCATCTTGTCATTTCTTATGGCCCAATATTATTCTATTACTATCATATATCACAGCTTGTTCAGCCTTTCTCCAATAGATAGACATCTCTTCAGTTTCCAGTCCTTTGCTACTACAAAAAGAGCTGCCATAAATGTTTTAGAATATATAGTTTCTTACCATTTTTCCTTGATCGATCATGAATTCTGTTCCCTATTAAGCTTTGCTCTGACTTATTGAATAGCATAAGAAAAACTTGCACTCAAAAGGAAAGACCTTTGAAGCCATCTACATAACCTATTTCTGACCAAGAAATCACTCTATTTATAGTCATACAACCCTCATTTGAAGAAGTCCAGTGAGATGGGAAACTCTCTGCCTCATAAAGCAGCCCAATCTACTTTTAGACAGATCTAGTTATTATGTTGTGGATACTGTTATTTTTAATTAAGCCTAAAACTCCCCATCTGCATCTTTTAACCATTGCTCTGAGTTTTACTCTCTGGGGTGAAATAAAGCAAGGCTAATGCCTCATATGCATAAAAATGCTTCAGATTTTTAAAAGATTTTTATCATGCCTTGCCTTCCTACCCTGCCCTTCAAATCCTACTCAACAGAATTGATTCTTTCAAACAGTCTTTGTATGAAATATTCTCTAGTTCAACTACCATTTGGGCTTCCCTCCCCTGAATGTGCTCCATCTTTCCTGTGTTCTTTCTACCCCAGATTAATCCTCATTTTGTATCACTATCTATTACTAACCATAGACCACTAGGTGACTCTATGCTCCTCACACACCCTTACCAAAACAGAAAAGATATAGAATAAAAATCTTCATGTTGCTGTTACAAGACCAGCCTAGAGATGGTATTTTCTCCTCTTCTCCTCCCAACTCCCCCAGCACAACTACATAAATTGGCAGAATTTAGACTCCAGAATCATATACTATAGTAATTGTAATCATCTCATGGTTTTTTTTAAACCCTTGTACTTCGGTGTATTGTCTCATAGGTGGAAGAGTGGTAAGGGTGGGCAATGGGGGTCAAGTGACTTGCCCAGGGTCACACAGCTGGGAAGTGGCTGAGGCCGGGTTTGAATCTAGGACCTCCTGTCTCTAGGCCTGACTCTCACTCCACTGAGCTACCCAGCTGCCCCTCATCTCATGTTTTGAGGAGAATATAAATAAGCTCCAAATGTGAGTTTTAGTGTTCTCCTTGGAAGAGTTATGGGATCATTTATAAAATTAGAGATTAAAGGTCTTTTAACCTTCGTGCCTGAATTACAAAATCCTGAGATAGATATTATATGAAATACGTATGTATAAAGGTATATACATACATATTTCTCTCTTTGTATGTATACACCCAAAGATATGCATTTATGTATGTGAATATATATTAGAGAGAGAGAAAAAGAAAGAGGGAGAAAGAGAAAGGGAGAGAGAGAAAGGGAGAGAAATAGAAAAGAGACACAGAGAGAGAGAAAGAGGGGGAGAAAAATAAAGAGAAAGAGGGAGAGAGAAAGTGAGAGAGAGAGAAAGAGAAAGTGAGAGAAAGAGGCAGAGAAAGAGTCACAGAGAAAGAGAGAGAGAGAGAGAGAGAGAGAGAGAGAAACACAGAGAGAGAGAGAAAGAGAGGGAGAGAAAGACTATGAAATATATAGACAATAGAGATCGAAAGAGAGAGAAAGAGAAAAGAGACAGTGAGAGAGGGAGAGAAAAAGAAAGAGAGAGAGAAAGAGGGAGAAAGGCAGAGAAATAGACACACAGAAAGAGAAATAGGAAGAGAGAAAGTGAAAGAGAGAGAGAGAGGGAGAGAGAGAGAGAGAGAGAGGTAAAGAGAGAAATAGACACACAGAGAGAAAGACAGAGAAACAGGGAGAGAGAAAGTGAAAGAAAGAAAGAGAGACAGAGAGACTAAGAGACTGAGAGAGGCAGAGAAACAGAGAGCTAGAGAGAGAGACAGACAGACAGACAAACAGACAGAGACAGAGAGACAGAGAGACAGAGAGCTAGAGAGAGAGAGAGAGAGACAGAGACAGAGACAGAGACAGAGAGACTGAAATATATAGACAATAGAGAGTGAAAGAGAGACCTTACATAAGACTATGTAACCCTTAGGGTTATCTCTGTAACATACACATACTCTGATATCCATGTCACATACCCTCAGACAATGAAAACAAACTCATGTTTATAAAAAAAGTGATTCAGGTTTGCATACTCCCATCACCAGTGGACAAGGGCAATAAAAATAAAAATAGGATCGGTTTGTTTTAACTTCTGAATACATGGACAGAGGGAGGAGAAGAGAAGACTACAATTCCTAGGATGAGTATTTGTCCTTTAGAACAGTTTCCCCAGTAAGGTACCCAGCCCTAACTGTGCCTCTGGAGTGTTACATTAAAATGTTCCACATTCTTTTCCAGAAAGAAACCCTCCAAATTTGGCTGATTGGGATACAGAACATAGAACTATTACTACTTAATACTAGGAAAGGAAAATCAGATTTACTATAGCAATATATATATATATATATATTTACTATAGCAACATATATATCTTTTATTTTATTTTATTTATTTATTTTTTTTTTATTTTAAACCCTTAACTTCTGTGTATTGACTTTATAGGTGGAAGATTGGTAAGGGTAGGCAATGGGGGTCAAGTGACTTGCCCAGGGTCACACAGCTGGGAAGTGTCTGAGGCCGGATTTGAACCTAGGACCTCCTGTCTCTAGGCCTGACTCTCACTCCACTGAGCTACCCAGCTGCCCCAACATATATATCTTTAACAATAATAAAGTATCAGTTGAAGATATATAATAATTTATATAGTGCTTTTAATGTTTGCAGAGGTCTTTACATACATTATCTCAACTGAATCTCCAGATAACACCATGAAAGGTACTAGTATTCCTATACTTTAGGTGAGGAAAGTGAGGCATAAGGATATTTAATGATTTTTCCATGGGCATACAATGAAAAAGTGTAAAAGGTAGCTTTTCATTCAGATGTTTATGAATGTCACACTGTCCACCAAACCATGCTACCTCAAACTAGTTACTTATAAGTAGACAGGGCCTTACTGCTCATATATTCCAAGGTTCTCATTTAATAAATAGGAAAAGTGAGACCCACATAAGGGAATTATCTTGTCCACATCATCAAATTACAGCTAAGATTAAAATCCAAGTTCTGACTTTCAATGTTTTGTTCTGATGAAACATCTAGGAATAATGATTGGATCTTAAAGTCACTATTTTTAAACCTGAAAGGGACCTTTGAGGTATAATACATTCCCCTAACTCCCATTTTCCTTTCACACAAGAAAAATGAGGATTAAAAGAGAGAAGTAACTTGACCAAGGTCATATGGTCTGTATGTATCTGGCAAACCTGGGTTCTCAGATTCATAAAGAATTTGGTAACTATAAAGTGCTTTCAATACAAATATCAGCTTCTCCAGTAGATAGATACAGTCTTTTGAAGACAAAGACAGTCTTTTGCCTCTTTAGGTATCCACAACATAGTACAATTCCTGATACACAGTAGGTAATAAGTGTTTATATATTAATTGAGTTTTTAATGGAATGGCACCAATAACTAACAGTTCTAAAAGTCTTAGTACAGTTTCACACTGCATTTTGCTTTTGGAACACCCCATTTAATACTTTAGAAATATTATTTATTTAATTCTCACAATGATCCTAAAACGTTGTCCAGGATAATATTATCCCTCTTCAAAAGTCTCAGAAAGTACTGTCCAAAGTTTCTCGTGAATTATGAGGTAGAGATCAAAAGATCATATATTTAGAGTTGGAAGGGACCTCAGTAGCCATCTGGTTCATTCTCTTCATTTTAAAGATTAAGAAGCTGAGGCCTATGGGGGCTAAATGATTTGTTCAGTGTCACATAGTAAGTAAGTTGATTTGGATGCATTTTTAAACTCTAATTTTATCTCTTCTTTAGCATTCTACCTTGGGCCTTGCAAAATAATCTGAATTTAGACAGAACTGAATATTATATTATATGTCTGTTGCCATTGATCATGGATATGTATCTTTCTGAGTATTATATCTATAAAGTCATTGTTGGATTCCTATCTTTACAGTGTTTATCTTTGTGAGGGTAGGAACTAAAAAAAATGAACTTTTATTCTTCAGCAAAATGGAAAACATAACACCTGGTAGTCTTTGGCCTTTGGTCACACTGGAAGAAAATGAAACTATCATGATTCTGAAAAGGAGTAAGCAGTTTTGTGGAGTGTGGGGATCACAACATGGATGCACTGGCAATGAGTATGCAAAGCAAGCCAAATAAAACTTGAGATGTCTAAATTTTATTTATAGTCAGTCATTTTTCAGTCACATCCAACTCTCTGTTTGAGGTTTTCTTAGCAAAGATCCTTGCAAGGTTGGCCATTTCCTTATCTAGCTCACTTTACAGATGAAGAAACTAAGGTAAAGAGAGTTAAGAGATGTGCCCAGGGTCATACAGCTAATAACTGTCTGAGGCCAGATTTGAATTCAGGAAGATGAGTCTTAATGACTCCTGGCCTGATAGGCTATCCTCTGTGCCACCCAGCTGCCCCTTCTAAGTTTTAACTTTATTCAAATATATGGATGATACTCTTAATAATATTTTAAAGCATGAGATAGTTGTATTGGGTAATTATGCATATGTGAAATAAATCATCACTAAAACACAGTCCTAAAAAAGTATTTTCCTAAGATGTGAACTATTTTTGATCTACCACAGTATTTTGGGGGAGCAAGTTCCTGTGGAAGTCTGGTAAGAAAATAATTACTTATTTGTTTCAGCTGTAAATTTTCAAAGACTAAGATGATACTTTTTGTAGTAAAGGAAGCATCCATGACACATTAGTTGAACTTACTAACTGTGGACCATTCGTTAACATATACAAGTTTCAATTCTCTCATCTATAAAATGGGGACAATAATACCTCTAATATTTACCTTACAGAGCTTTTGTAAGGATCAAATGGGACAATGGATGAGGCACTTGTTCAGAGAAATGAGTATAACAAGAGATATACATGTTTGTGGGGTCAGGAGAGAAACTCATGTATTCTGCATTGAGCTAAAAAGGGTTTGTGACTACAGGGGGAAAGCAGTAATCTATCTCTTCTTCCTGGAGAGACATGAAATATCAGAGAAAGGCAAGAATTGAATGAGGGAAAAAAAAAGAAAATAGAAAGGTATGTAAAGGGAGAGACAAATTAATGTGGGAGGTATTCCTTGGCAAAATATGGAGATTGGAGCTAGACTCAAAAGAGATTTTATTGATTCATATTTTATAATTTTCTAGAACAGAGAAAGATTCTAGGCATACAGATGAATAATAAAATCTAATGAACCTAAAGCAGTTTATGAGGGAAGGAAAAGAAAGCAGGTATCACTTCTCTTTGTTCCAAATTATATTACATGCATTTGATTTACCTTTGATCTTCCCACATCAAAATTCAGAAAACTCTCTGGGAGGGTGGAGCCAACACTGGTAAATAAACAGTTAGCTGGCACAGCATATATAATAAGCAACCTGGGCTGAGGAAGACCTGAGTTCAAATTCACTCTTAGACATTTACTAGCTGTGTGACCCTTGGCAAGTCATTTAAATTCTCTATGCCTCAGTTTCCTTATCTGTAAAATAGAACTACTAATAGCATATACCTCCCATAGTAGCTGTAAGAACCAACTAGGATGATATTTATAAAGTGCTTTGTAAACTTCACATGCTATGTAAATGCTAGCTGTTATTTTTACTATGATGATTAAAGTTGAACATGAAGGGAGGAGTTGAGAACATGAGGAGCCACTGTTGTTAGGGAAGAGTCCATCAAAGTGGGTACAACTAGCTTTTTTCCTCTGCTCCTTGTAAAGCAATTTCCAACCTTAAAGCATTATAATGTGTCAGTAATAATAATAACAATCATTATTATGTATTATAACATAATACTAAAAACACTATATTATTAGTGATAAATATAATAATAATTAATAATAATAAAATTATTATTAGCATTAGTTTTTAAATTCTGAGGAAGTTGCTTAACCCTTCTGAGTCTATTTTCCTCATTTGTATAGTAAGGATAATAATGTTCATTCTGTCTATCACCCCGGACTGCTGTGAGGGTATTACCCAAATAGAAAAGTTTCATATAAATGTGAAATATATTGTTTCTCCTAAGGTGGTTTAGCATTATTTGGAGTGGGAAAAAAAGATGTAATTACCTTTGTCATCCATGTCTTTTCATACATACCCAGAGAAGAAGGCGCCCCAACAGCAGAAGGTGAGTGCTCGGAGAGAGGTAGCCAGCTTTGGATAAGAACTTCCAGGCTAACATTACTGGTAACTATAAGGTGAATGTGTTCCTGGAAATCCTCCTGGTTCAAGCAGGAGCCAGGAACACTGGCCCATTTGGCAATATTCCCAGCAGCTGTTCTACCCTTCAAGGGGCCAGGATGCAGCTTAAAACTTGCCAAAAAAGTAGCTGTTGAAAGAACTGAATGGCAGGTAAGAGAGAGGTGAAGGGAAGGAGGGAGTGAGGAAAGGGGGGGGTTCAGCAGAAAAACATGCTGAGGGGGTGAACTAGAAAGGAAAGAGAAAATTGGGGGTCGATTGTGGGCATAGTTCTATGTTAAGAATGTCTCGATTAAGGTCAATTCCATTCATCAATTCTCACTAAACACTCATTTGTATTAGGTGCTGAGGAATTAGGAACAAGAATAAGACACAATTTCTGCCTCCTAGCAGTACACAATCCAGATGGAGAGATCAGACAGGTCCATAAGACACTAAAAAGCACCGTGTGCTCAAGGACTGCCAGCCAAAGGCTTTGAGATTTAGCAGGAGGAAGGGGTCAGTCCTTGCCTGGTATATCCAAGATGTCTCCTTGCAGGAGGTGTCATTTAAGACCTATAGGGAGCCACTCTCTGCTGTTTTTGTAGAAGAGAAAAACATAATAAATGAGCGATGGTTCCTCCAAGAAACTACAGAAAAGGAATTACCAAGAGGCAGTATGATACATAATCAAGAGACTGGAAGAGCTGAATTCAAGTTCCACCTCTGACATGTACCAGCTATGTGCCTGTCGGCGAATTTCTTACCCTTTTGGGGCCCCCATCCAACTCTAAAACTATGGAAAGTGAAGAGCAAATGTTGACCTGCCCTGGAATAAGGAGTTTACTCATTGGGAATTCTTTCTACGAATAAAAACATAGACCTGGTTAAAAAAACAAAACAAAACAAAACATCAGGACGTAAACATCAGATTTATTGCTATATCTGCACCACTTCAGAGGCATTCACTTAAAACTCTCCTCATGCTTCCCCTTCCTGGAGTCTCCTAGCACAACCTTGAATGTGACCAGAGCATTAGAGTGACAGATTAGTTAATCATCATCTGTCTGGGCTGGATTCTGGTCCAACAAGTGATTGAAGAAGTCAGAAGCTTGGAGAGACTTGTCTGCTGGAGTCAGCTTCATGAGACTCCCAGAGTTACCTTCAGGCTATCTGGCTACATGCCCGTCTCCCCGTGAACTTCCCTGAAAATAAAACACCAGAAAGTATAAAAATGTATTGACTTGTCTGTAGAAAGATTTGCAGGCTGTTTGCTTTCTTGTAAAGTAAAAATAACAAGGTTGATGTGAGCAAACAGAAAGACATAAAGTAGCTAAAACCTGTCAATAAAAAAGACAAAGCGTTATTCTACTGAAGCTCATTCCAGCGGGGATTATCTCTAAAAGCAAGCATTGTCTCAGGCTAGGATTCAAGAAGCCTGCTTAAATGATTTGGAAACTTGTGTTTCTCAAAGGACTTGTAAGGGAGAAGGGCAATGAATATCCTTTCTTTGATTATTTCAGGGACTTGGAAAATTGTGTTATTCTCTGAATTTGCTAATGAAAAACTTGAGGGACAATCATTATTAATGTTTATGTAATTATTATTGATGAAATTAACTATTATCTAGTATTCTGTTATTCATACATTGAAAGTAGGCAATGTATTTTATTTCTGGGAGAGGGTCTAAGGAGATCTATAGGGTAATTGCATCAGTGAGGCTATAGAAGCAAAGAAACCCAAAAGGAAAGCTCACCAGAATCATTAGATTGAAAGTTCTTTGGGTGAAGAGACTGTCATTTCTCTCTTTGTGTATCCCCGGAGCTTAGGATAGTCCCTAGCCCATATTGGCACCCAGCAGATGTTGGTTGAATGAATTAAAAAGACTGCATGAAAAGCAACTAGATTTCTAGCCAAGGTGAGATTTTGTATGCCCAAACATAGGTTTGCCCATCTGTCTTCATGGTCTCGAGAGGTTTCCTGTTAGTCAGGAAGCCACTGTTTCTGTGGCCACATTGGGGTTCCCTAACAATCCTTGGGAGCAGCCACAGAAGACATTTGGTTTTCCTCTTTCTTTCTGCAATAACTTGGAGTAGGGCACAGGTAAGCTCACACCTGACTGGGAAAAATGAAAGTCAATAACTGAGAATATGGAAAATATCAGAGAAGAGCCAATTCTATAGTGCCAGAACTACCACCTATTGGGAAGCAAAGAGGAGTGTAGACATTTCTCCTCCATTCCTCCCTTGCCTCTACACTTTCAGGTCTATCCAGAATTAGGGTCTAGCACATCTTTTCAAACAAAGAATAATTGGGAGATGTTGAGGGAAAAGATATTAATGATTGAGCAAATGCTTCAGATGTCCATGTACATACATTTTTTCAACCTTCCCCACTTTGGCCCCATGTACAATAAATTAAAGAACCACTGAACAGATTTAAAAAATAAAATAACAAAGGTCAAAAATAACAAACCAAGATGATTTTTCTGATTTTTATATATTACATCATTATATTGTATTGTATTTAATAATAATTAGATTGATTATTCTGAGCAATATTTACATCAATGGCAAAGTTAAAATTCAGAATGTAAATAGTAGGGACTTGATACTTGCTTATATAATCAAACCATTATTGTGGAAAGACATTTGTGTAGGGATAGCAGAAAGGAAGCTTGCATTCCAGAGAGACTAGGACTATTAATGTATGGATTATATATGAAACTGAATCAGAAAGACCTGAATTCAACCTGACACTCATTTTGCTAGGTGAATGACCCTAGGCACTTGACTTAGCCATTATCTCCTTAAGTTTACTCATCTGTAAAATGGAGCTAATAAATTTACCTCCCTCTTTGGGTTGTTTTGAGGATCAGCCTAGAATTACACCCAGAGTTCTAAATCTGTATTCCTTTTGACCTAGCAACATCAAAATCAATTTTATTTCCTAAGGTGATGGGGGGGAGGGAAAGTACCTGTGTGTTCTAAACTATTTATAGCACCTCTCTTTGTGATAGCAAAGAACTAGAAATTGAAGGGATACCAATCAATTGGAGAATGGCTAAGTTGTGGCCTATGATTGTGATGGAATACTACTGGACTATAAGGAGTTTATTTTTTTAAATATGGAAAGACCTACATGAAATTATGAAGTATGAAATAGAACCAAGAGAACATCAGATACAGTTACAAGAATATTGTCTGAAGAGTGACTTGGGTATGTCTAACTTCAGAGAAAAAACTGATAAATAGAAATAAGTTTTATATATACATATACATTTTTGTCAAATCATGGCTCCTTTGGTGGAGGGAGGGGAGAGAGGAAAGTTACTGGGATATTTTAATATATCAAATGAATAGATCTAAATTAGAAAAAAGGAAACATATAAAGAACTTTGCAATCTTTAAAGTGACATATAAATGTCCATTACATCTTCTGGGAGCATCATTTAGGAAACATGAGTCCTTGGTATGAACTTATTTTCCAAGATTTATCTTTCTACCATAGAGACAAGACAACTGGGCTGGAAGAGACCTCTCTTCAATTTCCCACTCTTACTTACCTTACAAAAAGATCTTAGCATCTGGGTGACAAAGTGACTATAAAGTGCTGTATCTCGAGTCAGGAAGAAGAGTTCAAATCCAACTTCAGACTCACTAGTTGTGAGATCTTAGTCAAGTCCCTTTACCTCTCTCAATCTCCATTTCTTCATCTATATAAAATGTGAATAATAATAGCAGCCATCTCCTAGGACTTGTTTTGAAGATCAAATAATATTTATTAAGTATTTGCAAACTTTAAGGTGTTTTACAAATATTAGGTATTGTGATAAATGACCCTCTCTGGGCCTCAAGTTCCTTCGCTGAAAGACAAAAGTTTTGGACTATGTTCTCTTAGAGTTCTTCTAACTTAATCGGATGAGATTCGAAATTTGAGAACCTCAGCTCAAATTCTGGCTTTGCCACTTCCTTCCTTCAGATACCAGCTAAAACTCCTTCTAATGCAAGCCTTTGTCCTATCCCCCTTAATGCTGATGTATCTACAATTTATCCTATGCATAGCTTGTATCTATATAGTTGCTAGGATGTCAGATCCAAAATAGACTGTGAAATCCTTGAAAATAAGGAATGTTTTTTTGTTTGTTTTGATTTGGGTTTTTGTTTTGTTAGGGGTTTTTTGCCTTTCTTAATATCCCCAGAAACTTAGCATAGATCTTGACACAAAGTAGGTACTTGTTCACTTTAAATGGTGTATACCAGTGATTTCCAAAGTGGGTGCCACCTCCCCCTGGTGGGTGCTGCAGCGATCCAGGGGGCAGTGATGACCAAGGGTGCATTTATCTTTCCTATTAATTGCTATTGAAATTTTAAAAAATTAATTTCCAGGGGGCTAAGTAATATTTTTTTCTGGAAAGGGGGGTGGTAGGCCAAAAAAGTTTGGGAACCACTTGCGTATATAAAGGTAAGGTAAGGAAATGTTGAAGGTAGGGATGAAATCAGACCAAAAAGTAGAGCAAGATTGGATTTCCTGTAATGAAAAGAAAACAGAATCAATAAAGATGAGACAAGCTCATATCATCATAGATAAGATGGGCTTAGCACTTGGGTCAGATCTATTGATATATGTATGTATGTTTATTGTAGGTTTAGAACTACAATCCATAAGAATTTGAAGGAGATCAGATGTATCATATAAATATCTACATTTGTTCTGGAAGCCATCAAACTTTGGGAGAACCCCACCAAGTCAGAGTCAAGAAATGAGCCAATGTTTCACCCATATTTCACGAGGAAAAATGTGATGAAGGGAAGTGAAGGAGTAAGGATCTGATCACTGAAGTATTATGATGACTCTTTTTGTCTGCATCTCAACTTCCCTTTAGGACCAAAACACAAAAACTTGAGGAATGTTTTTTTAATTTAATTTATTTTTTATTTATTATTTCTAATCTAGACATGAAATATTAGGCATAGATCAATTTTTGAAGCATAATGATTCAAATATGTGGAAAATAGCTCACATTTGATTACTAATGAAGCTTTTTGGGTGCCCCATTTTTCAAAAGAAGCCATTTTTGTGATGATCAGAGATTCAACAAATCTTCTAAAAAAATCACTATCAAATTCATCATTTCTCTGGCTTATGCTAACCTCCAAAAAGATGCAAATAAATTTGTATAATCAAGGGAGATTCTTTCCCCTGCAGAAAATTACAGAGTTTTCAGCATAAAATGGAACCTGTACAAAAACTCTATAGGATAATGGAGTTGGAAGAACATGACAGTAGGTGAGAGGATCATGGTAGGATCATAGATTTAGAATTAGAAGAAATCTCAGAGGAAGTCCAGCCTAAACATCTCATTTAAAAGACAAAGAAAGTGAGCCTCAGGAAAGTTAAATGACTTCCCCCAAGTAGTAAGCTTCAGAGGCAGAATCTAACCCCCTTTTTTGTAACTCCAAACCAGTGTTCTTTCCATTAGACCTTGTCCATGATAATGTTCAAATGGAGCCAATATTTCAGAGAAGTACAGAATCTCAGGGTTAGAAAGGCCATTGAAATCATATAGTCCAAATCATATGTGAACAAGAATGCTCACAGCAATTTATTTGATCTATTCATATATCTAACATTTATTGAAAGACATCCAAGAAGGAAGACTCTGGTATCTCTTGAAATTCAGACAAGCTAAAGACAGTAGGGAAAACCATCGGACTTTATAAGTTATGAACTAAATAATATCCCTTATGAATAGGAAGTGGAAATAATGAATAGATTTAGGATTATATTTTACATGTAACATGGATAGAGTGGCTGATGAACTATGGACAAAGGTTTTTAATATTTTACAAGGCTGCAACCAAAAGCATTCCAAAGAAAAAGAAAAGCAAGAAAGAAAAATTACTTTCTGACGATTCTTTACAAGTGTAAACTGAGAAAATAAGGAAAGCAAAAGATTGAGGATAAGGGGGAAAATAAAACCAACTGAAAGCAGAATTCCAGTAAATAGCAAGGAGAAATGAGAAGGTTCTCTGAAATGAGCAATGCAAAGACACAAAATAAAACAATAAAATGGGAAAGACAAGAGATGTCTTCAAGAAAAGTATAGCTATTAAAGGAAAGTTTCATGCAAAAATGGGCATGATAGAAGACAAAAATTGTAGAGACAGCAGTAGAAAATATCAAGAAGTAATGAGTTTATAAAGAAATATACAAAAAATATTGTAACATCACAATGGTGTAGTTACTGATCTAGAGACAGACATCCTAGAAAATGAAATCAAGTAGACCTTAGGACGCATTGATAACAAGTTGGTAGATGTGATTGAATTCTAGCTGAACTATTTAAAATCTTAAAGTATGGTGCTCAATATGCCAAGAAATTTGGAAAGTTTGTCAGTGGCCACTGGATTTGAAAAAATCAGTTTGTGTTGCGATCCTAAAGAAGGGCATTGCATCGCCAAAAGATGACAACTGCACTCATTTCACACACCAGAAAGGTTATACTTAAGATTCTGAAGCTAGGCTTCAACAATATCTGAACCAAAAATCACCAGAAGAGCAGGATAGTTGATGAAGAAGCAGAATTTCCAATATTTGCTGGATTATACAGAAAGCAAAAGAGTCTCCGTCAAACATTTATTTCTGCTCCATTAATTATACTACAGCCTCTGACTATGTGAATCACAACAAAATATGCCAAGTCCTCAAGGAGATGGAAGTGCAAGATCATCTTACTTGCATCCTGGGGAACTCATATGTGGGCCTAGAAAATAGCAGTTAGAACCAAACATGGAATAATTAATTGTTTTAAGATTGGAAATGGAGTAGGACATGGCCGTCTACTATCATTTTTATTTCGCTTATACACAGAGTACATCATATAAAATGCCAGGCTAGGTGAGTCAAAAACTAGAAATAAGGTTGCTGGGAGAAATATCAACAATCTCAGATATTCAGACAATATCACTCTTATGGGAGAAAGTAAAGAAGAATTAAGAAGCTTCTTGATAAGGATGAAAAAAGAGAATGTAATATGTGGTTTGAAACAACATAAAAAAAACCCTAAGATCTTAGTACTGGACCTATTACTTCCAAGTAAATAGAAGAAGAAATGGAATCAGTGTCACATTTCTACATTCTTGGGATCAGTGATCACTACAAACAGCTACTAAAGCCATGAAATTTAAAGATGTTTGTTCCTTGGAATGAAAGCTAAGGAAAATCTGGACAGAGTACTAAAAAGCAGAGACATCACCTTGGCAACAAAGGTCTATATAGTTATAGTTATGGTTTTTCCAGAAGCAATGTTTAGCTATGAAAGCTGAACTTCTAAGTAAAGCTGAGGTCCACAGAATCAATGTTTTGTAATTGTGATGCTGTAGATCCCTTGGACAGCAAGGAGATAAACATCAGTTAATTCTAAAAGAAATTAATTCAGATGATTACCTGGAAAGTAAAATATTGAAACTGAAGTTTTAATACTTTGGCCACCTAATGCAAAGATAAAACTAATTGCAAAAGACCCTGATGTTGGAAAAGATTGAATACTAAGGGAAAAGGAGATGGCAGAGGATGAAATGGAATGTATAGCGTCATGGAAACAACAAAACATGAGCTTGGACAGACTTCAGGAGATAGTGAAGGACAAAAGGGCCTGTATGCTATGGTCTATGGGGGTCACAAAGAATCATATATGACTGAACAACTGAACATCAACATAGTATAGTAATTGGGTCATATTATAATAGTTATATCATCATGTTATATTTTTATCTTGTATTATGTTCATTTATTATATCATAATATATTAACATGTTATGATGGGTTATATAATCTAATATTTTGTTATATCATATCATGAAATTATATTATATTATAGTAATATTATGTTATATTAATCATTTTATCATGATTTCTCCTCCTACATCAAGCTACATTTTTCTCTTTGCAAATTCTATCCATTGCTCCTAGCTCTGCCCTCTATGGCCAAGCAGAACAACTTTAATCTCTCTTCCATGATTTAGCCCTGAATATATTTGAAGACAGTTCTTATGTCCCCTGCTAAAGCTCCACTTATCCAAGCTGGCCTTCTTACTCCCTTTAAACTAATCCCATAGACTTAAGGCCTCTTAGCTTCTTGGAATAAGATCAGTTTATCAATGTCTTTCCCAAAATGCTATTTCCAGAACAAAATATAATATTCTAGATTATGTATCACAAAGGTACCAAACAATGGAATTATTTTTCCCTAGTCCTGGACACTTTTTCTAATCTTCATGCTTAAAATCTTATTAGTTTTCTTGGCTTTCATATCATACTCATGACTTAGATTGACACCCAAATCCACAAATATTTTTTCAGCCAAACTGTTCTCTACTCTTTTCTCCTTCATTTTCGTAATTTTAAACTTGATTCATCAAAGCCAAATAAATATAAAACTAGTAAATATCATCTTGTTAGGTCTGGGCCAATGTTCCAGTCCCTCAAAATCTTTTGAAATTGCATCTTTCTCATCATATCTGTTAGCTATTCCTCCCTATGTTGAAAGGAATACAGCATAGTAGATAGAATGCTGGACTTCAAATCTTGCCACAGAGTATAATTTTAAAACCTTAGACACATGTCCACAAGTAATATAATTCAGTGTTTGGCTCTTTTTTTCCTTCAACTTCATTCTTTATAGTTTCAATCATTCAAGTAGAACCTAGATAACCAAGCATCATGAATTCTAAATTTGAGATCTTTTTGACCTCCACATACAAAATAAGATCCTCCATTTAGTGTTCAAAGCTCTTCAGAACCTACTTATCATACCTCTCCATTCTTCCTACACCTAATACCTCTCCACACCACCACCCAAGTACACCATGATTCAATGAAACTGGCCTTTTTAGTGTTCCTTCTTATCTCTAGACTAGGGAATTTTCCCTGGCTATTCCTCCATTAATCTCTCTCTTCTTCTCTTCCTCCTATATTTCCTGGCCTCCTTCAAGTCCCAGTTAAACTTCTACCTTCTACAAATAGCTTTTCCTGATCCCCCTTAATGTTAATGTTTTTCCTCTGTTGATGATTTCCAATTTATTTCACATATAGATTATTTGTATCTGTTATTTGAATATTTTCTACCCCTGTTTATTCCTTGACAATAGAGGCTACCTTTTGACTTTCTTTGAATCCTCAGGCTTTAGCCTTGTATATAGTAAGTTTTTAATAAAGGTCTGCGTAGTGATTAGATAATAATCACCATCAATAATAATGACAACTAACATTTTATAGTGTGTACTACATGGCAGGTATTATGCTAAGCATTTTACAATTATCTCATTTGATACTAAGAAGAGAATAAATGGCAATTGAGATTCATTCAAATTCTCAAATCCTGTGATTCTGCATCATAGCTAAATAATTTATGCTAAATGCTTTGAAAATTTTTAATTGCTATGTAAATATCAACTGTTGCATGTATTGTTGTTAATAGATATATAAATTTAGTTAGATAGATAGATAGATAGATTTTATGAATAGGGGAAATAGAAGAGCTATTGCCTCTTTTTCCTTGCCTGATCAGACCACATTCAGAGAACTGTGTTCAATTCTGAGTTAAATGTTTAAAGAACATATTAATGAGCTGGACTATATGGAGAAGAGGAAAAAATCATGATAAAAATGAAAAAATGCCTATGATACGTTCTAAGGATATTATTTCACCTAACTTACAGATGAGAAAGCTAAAACTCAGAGAAATTAAATAACCTGCTCACCAGCAGAGAGTTAGGGATTATTAGAAATGGGATTAGAATTCAAGTCTCTCTTGAATCTATTTCAGTGTTCTATCCATTCTATTTGACAGTCTCTCCCCAACTACCATATAAACTTCTTCAGCAAACACTGTCCTAATTATTTTCTGATTCCTATTGCTTTTATAATCAGTACCATATAGTTTTATGAATTTTTTCTTACCTATTCTAATAAGTTAAAAGCCTTTGAAAGCAAGGGCCATGCCAAACATGGTCTCAGTGTTTCCTCTAGTGTTTATCACAATGCTGAAAACAAAAACATCAACAACACTTTGTGACTATTATCTACTAACAACCCTGCCTCCTTCTACCCCGCCTCCCTCCCAGAGAATTGCATGGTTCTCAGCATAAAATGGGAGATTATGGATGGCAGAATTTTACAGCTGAAGGAGTGATCTAGATAATTAATAAAGACCATCTACTTTGACTTCCTTCAATTAAAAGAAATTATTTTAAATGAGATCTAGAGAGATCAAATGCCATATACATGTCACTCAATTAATCAGAGAATAGACTACAATAGATCTACAATAATATTTATTGAATTGAAAATTCAAATTTTCATTTCAGGAAGAAATGGTTCTACTTTTTTCTATTTGCCCAAACTGATACCAATGGGTGGAAATTATAATGAAGTGTGTTTTGACTATATTAGGAAAAACTACATAACAATTAGAACTGTGCCAAATTAAAATGGACTATGTCGTGAGACAGTAAGGTCCCTATCGCATGGAAAATGTGAGGGAAACACTGGAAAACTATTTCCAGAAAGAATTATGTTTAGGGTAGGAGTTGAACTAATAGCTTTTGAATTCCTTTCCATCTCTAATTCTATACTACATAAAATCATTCCTACTGTAACACAAGCTCAGCATGCCTGGAATAAACCCCCACAACATTTTTAAAATATTTACTTTCCATCTTAGAATTGTATTAATTAGAAAATTTGAACCTTTGGACTCTCTCTTCCCCATAATTCTTTTTCATCTCCCAGAATTCCCTTCCCTGTGTCCCCATGTTTGTTTTTTCACATGTTTATAAGTTTTCTGTAAGCCGTGCCTTCTCTCTTCTTTACCGTGTATGCAACTGGGAAAGCAGGGTTTTTTAACTCTAGCTTTTAATTTTCTTTTTCTTCAAATTATAATTAATAAATCTTATTAAATATAATATTTGGAGATACTGCATATTAATTATAATTCACACAGAATTACATTGGTTCCACAACAGAAGTGCAGTAAGCTAGGCAATGGAGGTTAAATGGTCTATCCACAGTCACACAGATAGAAAGTGTCTGAGGCTTGATTTGAATTCCTAACATTATATTTTAAATAACACTTTTTTATAATATTAGAAAAGCAATGACAGTTGCTCATCATAAAGCAACTATCATCTTACTCAATATAAAGCAAATGCAAAAATAATCAATAAATCACCTCCATGATAAGTCTGGGTTACTTTCTCCTAAAATTTCCCTCAATAACCATCAGAGAATAATTCACTTATATAAATTTGAAAGGGAGGCACATGTCAGGAAAAACATATATTTGGGGGTAATTCACAACTTTGGACTACTACAAGACACTGGGTTTAATAGATTGTGTCACTTGTTTCTTTGCAATTGATGTCTACTGAGCACTATAGGAAGCTGAACTAGATTTTTTTAAAAAGACTGGTACCAGTATCAACTAGTAACTCAATAGATTAGTACCTAAATTACTTTTAAGTTAATTATGCATTTCCATGTGTTATTCACACAAATCTGCTTCTCTGCTAACTGCTCTTTTTTATTTTAATTTTAATTTTTCCCATCTAGCTGATCTGGACTTTCATCATTGTCTTTAGTAATTCATTTTCCTGAGAGAATGAATCAACCCTGAAACTCATTCTTGCTCAGTACTCCCTCTTCACTGCTACCATTCAGCTGCTTTTTCCTATCTTGTCTTTCTTCAGAAGATTATGAGCTGCTTAGTGTATGGGGGTATACAGGAAAGACTAACACTCAGGCGCTATATTAGGAATTAATCATTGCTTTATAATCAATACCTATGATTGCTCTTGCATTATTACACAATAAATGCTGAAACCTTTTCATGGCTGCTCATCCACCTTTGGTATTCACCTGTCACCCAGTTTCACCTGTGGCTCCAAGAAGCTGTAACATATACATCAGTTACACCCTCTCTGCAGATGGGCTAACCCATGATGAGAATAATCAATAGGCTTCAAACCCCAGCGAGTTAGGGGGAAGTCTATGCTCTGCATGTGAAGGTTTGCCTGGGTAAATGAGCAGATGAGCACAATTTGTTTCAACAGCCATGAAGGGAATAGAAGCAAGCTCTGGAGAGCACTTAGAGCTTGGTCAAGCATTAAGGACACCAAGGTCCTCCCCTGCATCCCCGGCCATCACCAGTCATCCTGACTTTGTCCTGCCACTGAACTTTACTGACTCTGCAAGAGAGAGTGAAGATCAGAACTTTACACAATTGTGCCTCACTTAAATATCACTCTGTGATATCATTGGTCCTTTTTAAAACCCCAAGAGTTCCCTAAAATGATGTCTTTTACATTTCCTCATGTCATAAGAGTTTAGGACAGTGCACATAGCAAGCATTTAAGAAATGTGCATCCATCGTATTGTATATCGTTCCTTTTGGTGCTCAATACTCTCTAGTGAGGCAAATCCTCTTCTCTTCTTGAACTGATTGAGCACTGGCAAGAGCTTTTATGTCATAATCACCTTTAAAAGGATGTTGGGAACAAATGATGCTTCTGTATTGGCTAGCTGTTCCCTGTAGGCTAGAGAACTGAAAAGCTCATTAGGCTGGCTCTCTCTGGGCTCTGCAGATAAGCCAAGCCGACTCTTCATTCCCAAGGATTTTTCGTCTTCCAATCATCTGTCTAGCAGCCAATCCAACAATTAATCAGATGCAATGACCTTTCTACTTTCCTATCTCAAATTAAAGAGGGCAGGAGAGAGCAACAGGTACCCTTGGGAGCTGAATTCCAGTCATCTTGAACATTTATCTAGGCAATCATAAACTAATGGTTGAACCTTTCTTGTCAGTTAACTATCCTCCCTCAGGTTTCCTCATGCAGTTCCATAACATCTGACTTTCCTTCCCCAAAGTGGGGTTTTGACTATACTCCTTGTCAAGTTCTTCCCTTCTCAAATGGCTCAAATCAATCCCCTGGTACTAACTACCCCCACCTTTCTGTTATAAAGTTTAAAAAAAAAAAAAAACCTTAAGTACTTCCTTTCTTCGTTACAAACCAAGTCACTATTTAATCATCCCATAAACAAATATTGGATTTAGCATTTTGTCTGTTTTAATCTTTTAAACCTTAAAAGTAATTACATGCAAAAGAGCTAAAGGACTACAACATCTTGTAGCTTGAGCTACTTTTCAGTCCTGAAACTAGTACTCTAATGTTGTATGTTGATAACTTTTTCTTCACACTTTTTTTTAACATTTTAGAATAAAAAGTTATTTTATTTGCCCTTGTCAGCCACCAAACTGTTTGCATATGAAAGGGACATAACCTCACATCCTTTACAAAATTAAGTATTTTTTAATATGAAAGTCCATTTTCTTCACCCTATAGCAGGGGTCAGCAACGTAAGGCTCTCGAGCCATATCTGGCTCTTTTGAGGGCCAAATATGGCTCTTTCTGCAGGAGCCATAAAGTCAATTTGTTTTCAGGCACTGTTACAGGAGTGCACACTGTGTGCACTGTACGGCTCTCACGAAATTACATTTTAAAAAATGTGGCGTTTATGGCTCTCATGGCCAAAAACGTTGCAGACCCCTGCCCTATAGCAACCAAACAACTCTTCTCTATTTTGAAAACATTTTCTTTAGACATGGAATTTAGTAGTTTTGTGTTTTTTTACACAAGATATCTTTTTCTAAACCTTTAAGCCATCAAACTCTTCACCTATGAGAAGGATATCACCATACATGCTTCCAAAATTGATTTAATTTTCTTTATACTATACGCATGTACTTTTTCTGCCTCTTCTAGCAACAACTATACCCACATTTTAAAAGGGCATTATTTTAAACTATGCTTACCCTTTTTTTGGAAGGAGATATAAAGAAGAGTACTTAATAAAAGCTAATAATGACTAACAATTTAGTGGAAATAATGCCTACATTTTCCACGCATTACTCTTCTAGTAGTATTAATAGCTTTTCTCGCTAAACATTTTATTAACTACAAAAATCATTTAGCAATGTTATTTGTAAAACGAATAAAGTACATATGAAATGTAATGCGAGTCACATCATTCCAAGAGAACATAATAAGTTTACCTTTTAATATTGTTGTTCTGTCATTTCAGTTGTGCTCTAGTCTTTGTGACTCCTTTTGGAGTCTTCACAGCAAAGATACTAAATTGATTTCCATTTCCTTCTCCAGCTTATTTTACAGATGAGGAAACGGAGACAAATAGGTTTAAGTGACTTTCCCAAGGTCACATAACTAGCAAATGTCCAAGGCCAATTTCAAATTTAGGTCCATCAGACTCATTATGTAAAATGTCCTTAAACCTATTATTTCACTTTTATAGGAAGAACCAAATGAGGAAGCCATATCTATACATTCAGTTCATTGTGGAAATTTAGAAATTTTAGCTGCCTGGGATTTTAGAGACATCCACCAAGCTCCTTAAGTATAGCCCAACAAATAGGCATTCACCATATGTTTGGATTTTACTGACTATATTTTAAATAAACTTTTTAAAATGTAATTTAGATGTCCTACAGCAGTCCTAAATCTCATGTGCAAACAGAAGCATATGATCAATCTTATCACCACTCATCTTCCAGTTGAACATTTTGTTGTACCTCCTTCATGACATAGCAGATTCCTTTGGAGAATTGATTGTCCATAATTTGATATACTATTTAAGATTCTCTATAATTTGATATTGTTATTTAATAACAATATATACATGACATAATTTAATGCTATAATGTATACCACAATGAGCATTCGAATATTAAATATTAACTGGGACTTTTGATCTCTCAAAGAATCTTCTATGATCTCAACATAGTCAAAAATAATAACTTGTTTGAGGAAAGCTTTTAAGGTCACACTTTCAATTTTTTCTTAATTGTGAGTAAACAACATAGTGGAATCTTAATATTCCCCAAATATCATGAGACTGTTAATAATATTTGTGAAAGTCTGGCCTTTTCTTTTTCATATTTTGATGATAGATCGTCTTGAAATTTTTGCTCAAATGTGCCATCCTTAAAACTAATTATCATAGTATAAGTTTTAAATTCATAATCCATATTCTGAAGTTTCCATCTAATATCAAAACATGCTTTATGGTTATTCTTCTGCCTCACTCCTCCTCATCCTAGTCTTTAGTCTTACTGACCTCCAGTCTTTTATCCCTCCTTATGCCCCAACTCCATCCTGCTCTGTAGGATTTTCCTTCCTTCATAGTACTGAAAATTAACATTTAGCAGTTCAGTTATTCATGATCCTCTACCCTTGATCCTTTCCTAAATTCAATCACTTTTTGTGCCTTGCTCTTGCTGAAAGTCAATCCTGGGGGACGGTAACCAACCTCTTTCTTGCCTATTCTCCCACTTCTAGACACCATTGGAGGAAGTCGCATAACTGTGTTTACTGAAGTGACCACAATTTTGTGTTATAGTAGTTTCTTTATTCCTTTGTGATTGACTCCATACTCTTTGGGGGAGTAGTTCTAGATCTTAACTCTCTCTTCAATCTCCCCTTCTATTTACTACAACCACCACCAAGCAGAGAACTTCATTTCCTATATTACTGAGAAAAATCTTTACACACAAGACATAATGTAAAATAACAAGATGCCTTGATAAACTGTAATGTCCTGATACACAGGGAGTGAGTACAACAACATAAAAAACACATTTGCTGATAAAAATCAAGAGCCATGTGTTAAGCAACTCACCAAGCCAAGTAGTAAAACCATCAAAATTCATTTCTCTATAAAAGTAATTGACTTTGTGAGGTCACAGTTCTGTAATATAAGACAGTTGGCCTATATTCAGAAAACCAAGAGAAATAAAGCCAGCTTGACTGTATCCCTAGGTAACAATAAAATGAGAGACTTACACTTAAATGGAACAGACCCTTTCCTGTAAATACTCAGAGTCTTATTACAGACTTACAAAATGTAAAAGCAACATTAGAATTATAAGAGGCTGCTGGACTCTGAATAGGTAAGTTGCTCATGAAATGCAGACTAAATCTATTAAGCCACAAGAATTTATATCAGCCCTGATGGTAGTGAGGAAGTCGATATATGTAGTGCCTAAAGAAGTACGATATTAGAGGAGTGAGTTACAGTTTCACTGTTTATTAAATTTTTAGTTGACCTCAGTCTGATTTTCTTCAGATCCTGTCAATTTCTTTGAGCCTGTTGGGCATTGTTAATTTGCAGTGTTGATTTGATGAGAGAGCTCTAGAAATTTTGACACTGTTGAAAGGTAAACGGATGGTGAGTATATAGTTTGCTTAGAGATTTCTTGTCCATTCTTTCAAATTACTGAATATTCCCTATACCATCACCCACTTTTGACTTCCTCCTCATCTTCCCAGGCTCAGACAAAGTGTGTCCTTTTCCATAAAGCCTTCCCAAATTCATCCAAAAGGAAGTTAATTCTCGATCATCTGACTTCACTTTAGCACCTCTTTTGCATTTGTTATAGTCAAATTCATTTTCTATCTAGCAAATATATATTAAATCATTTCTCCTTGGAAATTTTAGAGCAAAAATTTGTCATGGAGGGGATTTCTTTTCTATATATATTTGGACTAGATGAGATTCTTTGTTTCTGTGGTTGATGTTTTGAAAGACACTATGGCATGGTGGACCACTCTCAGAGTTGGGAAGACCTGGCATCCAATCTTGTCTCTGCCATGTACCAGCTAAGTAATCCTAGGAAAGTCATTTAACTTAACTTCTCAGTGTCCCTACACAACTAAGACTACAAATTGCAAAGATGGTTCTTATCTTCAGGGGCAAGAAGAAATAGAATTCTAACTTTTCTACAAAATGGGAAAGTGTGATGTCTGGACAAAAACCACAACTACTACCTCAAATACTTAAATTATCAGTGCTTAAATTACCAGGATAATACTTTACCAGGTCCCTCTCTTATTCCAATGTGAGCCCATTTTTCTTAATTTGTCACATAAGCATTACCAAATTGACAAAATATCAGTTACTCCTCAAAATTTAGGACAATTATATGTTTGTGTATTTTACAACATGCAGTCTTAATATGTGAATCTCAAAAGACCTATAAAAATAAGAAAATAACTTATTGGTTAAGGGGCTGAAAGGACCATGCAAAAAAGTCCCAGAATTATGAATGGTGATGCAATAGCCTCTAAATCTCATTTCAGTTCTAAATGGATTGTCCTATAATCATGATTAATTTAGTGATTATTGAAGAAATCACCTGGAAGTAGCTTGCATTTAAGTATTTTAACCTCATGACTTGGCCTTCATTACAAATCTAGAAAATAAATCTACAAAATCTATAAATATAATGGATATATACATCTATATAATTAAAATACATAAAAATAAAAATATAGATATAAAATCTATAGAATTAA
This sequence comes from Gracilinanus agilis, assembly GCF_016433145.1. Taxonomy (NCBI): domain Eukaryota; kingdom Metazoa; phylum Chordata; class Mammalia; order Didelphimorphia; family Didelphidae; genus Gracilinanus; species Gracilinanus agilis. The sequence continues at coordinate 203,241,022 of NC_058131.1, read as the reverse complement.
AAAAATAAAAATTAATAAAAGAAGTAGAAACATAATGAGAATAGAATGCCAGACTATTTGTTGTCCTCATAGAAATATTTTCTCTATATAAAAGATGCCACCAACATGATAACATGAAGAGCAATTGGTTTTAAACTGCCATCTTTGAGGGGTGCCATTTAAGCCTAATAGGGCCCTACCTAGCCTTAAATCTAAAAACCTCCTTCCTAAATATAATTGAGAATGGCATTCAAGTCAAAGAGGGAATTGTACCAAATCACTGTATTGTGCATAAATGACATCAAGTTATATGGATCCATTGAAAAGCACTTTAAACACCACTATCTAGTGGAAACCTTTCCCCAAAGTATCAAAGTGTTAGACTCAATTAATGTGAAATTCTTAATGTGCATCAAGGAGAATAAGACTAAGAGACTAAGTCTTTGATCCTGAATCCTAAGTTAAATTAAATCAATGGTTGAAGGTGATACTTTTGAAAACCAAAATCTTCTCTAAACAAGACACATAGAGAATATAAAGCTTTTAAGTGAAAGCTAAGTTTGTAAGAAACTGGTTGGCATCCTGAACCCAAAGCTTAATGGGAAGAACATGTCTTTTGCACTTAATATCTACTCAAACCACTCAATATGTACATTTGATTTGATGAAATCAAAGCCAATCAATCTAGGTAGTCAAACAAAAAATATATAATGTACAATGCTAATGAAACATTAAGTTCATCTCTCCATGGTAATTACATCACAATTAATGGTTGGTCAAAAAGGAAGAAGATTGATAAATGTTCTCAGGACACATTATAAGCTTATCCAGAAAGTTCAGTAATTCTTTTGGAACAATTGAACTTCACGCCACAAGGCAACAGTAAATTGACTGACATTTTAGTTATATGTTACTGGAATTACTGAATGTGACTCAAAGATCTACCTCAGGATAAACCTTATGAAGTTATAAGCATATAAAATTGGACTCAAAAGGTCTTCCATGGGTGAAAAACATACTAACTCAGCTAACAATATATTAGCAAGTAACCATTGAATACACAATCAAATAATGGAGATTTATTCATAGAAAAGGCTATCTTCAGGTAGGTAATTCAGAATCCAGGCATGACCCCCAGTATTAGAGATAAGTAATCCTTAAGAATGCTGGACATGGATATTTTGATCAAACTGTGTCAAGAACAAACATTTCAACACTGCAATATGTTACTTCCACTTGGAAAAGTTTATTTCCTACTGAATACCTAAGACACGACCTAACTGCCAAAATTACATAATAGAAATTCACTATTTTTCATAAAGAGAAGGAAAATCTCAGCATAATAAGGACTTCAACATATTGAGAATTTAACAAATAAACTGCATCAAAATTGCAATGTTATCATTAACATTAACACTTATGTATACCATTGATTCACAAAATTATGAGAATGACATCTTAATAGTGTCATCATGCAAAATGCTCATAATTTCCAAGTTACACAGAAATAAATGCTTTGAAAATATAGGAAGCATAACATCTGGAGTGTGATATTCATTTTTGGACATCATATTTTGGTTAAGAGGGATTTTGCATGTCTGCAAGAGAATGAATGTTATTGAAGTGACTGAACAGTATACCATATGGGCATCAGTTAAGGAAGCTAGAGACATTTATCCTATGGAAGAGAAAACCGGAGTGGGGAAAAGGAAAAGCAGAAATGAAAACTTTTAAAGTTTTGGGTGAAAGAAGGGTCGGCTGTTTTGCTTTCTCCTAAAGTGCAAAGCTGAAAGTAATGGGTCAAAATTTCCAGGATGAGAGATTTCACCTGAAACTGACCAAGCACCTCTTAGAATTTTGAGATGTCTAGGATGGAGTGAGAGCTCATGGGTGATAATGGTTGCCTATCAGTAGAAGTAAAAATTAGATGTCTACTTGTGATGATATTATGGATGAGATTTCTACTCCTGTATATACTGGACTCAAAAAGGCATGGAGAGTTTTTTTTTTTTTTCAGTCATTAGAATTTGAGATATGGGGAGAGCAAAGACATTGGTGAAAATGAGAGAATTAGAAGATAGTTATCAGGCTTGGCAGTGATAATGGCAGAGTAAGCATCTGAGTTGATAGGCCTAAAGATTAGGAGTAACTATGAAGCACTCTATTTGTATGTATTGACAGCTGGGTGGTACAGGGGATAGAGCCTGGAGTCAGGAAGACCTGAATTCAAATTCAGACTTAGGCATTTAATAGCTGTGTTACTCTGGGCAAATCATTTAACCCTATTTGCCTCAGGCTCATCATCTATAAAATGAGCTGGTAAAGAAAATGGCAAACCACCACCATTATGACTCCCAAGAAAACCCTATTGCAGTTAGGAAAAGTCAGAAATGGCAGAACAACAACAATAACTTGTAGGCATATCCCATTTAAAAAAAACTAATAGGGAGAAGCATGAAAGGACAGGAAAACACCAGTATAGACACCAAAAAACACCAGATTGAAACTTCCAGGTAAACTCCATGAATCTTACCCATTTACCTCTTAGGATCCAATGAGTAAAATAAGCAACCTTTGATATAACGTCATTGAATCTGATATAAACATCATAAATTTAGATCCAAAAGGGACCTCAGATGTCATCTAATGCAACACCCTCTTTTTGTTAATGAAAAAACTGAAATCTATAAAAGTTAAATTCATTTCAGATATTTTTTAAAGTGATAAATACTCGAATGGATTCTGCCTTTTGAAATTTGCCTTTGGAGAACAGGAGATTCAGAATTTGAATCCTTATCCTTTGACTCCAAATCTAATGTTTTTTTCAACATTCCACAAAGCTTTGCAAATACCTTCTTGACAATTCAAGTAGTCTGAAATAAATAGGATGCTTCAAGAGGTAAGAAAAAGAAGAATAATCCTTCATATTTGATAACACACTAGCTACAATCCCCTATTTGAGTTCTCATTGTATTTTGATACTCCTTGCTGTTCTCCCTATATTCTTACAGTGCTGCAGAACTCAGTGCTATCAGGCAGCTTGCACTGTGCTGAAAAATGAATGTTTATAAAAGGCGATAAATAGAACACTCTGGATATACTAGCATGGCAGCTTCCTGCAAGGGGCTTGAAGCACTTCAGAGAAATTATCACATTCATCCAAATAATATCTCTGGGAGAAAGAGATAGGACTCAACTACCACTATCAACCAAGGTCACACAGCAGGCCAGTGAAAAAGGCAGGATTTAAAGAAAAACCTCTTGGCTCCCATCCAGTTCTTCTTCTATCAAATCATCCTGCCTACTTCCATATTAATCAATGTTAAAGAACACACTCTCAGCAGTAGGAACAGAAAGCTATCTGTCTCTGCTTCCACTTTTCTGGATCCTAAAGCTTCTTTCTTCTTCAGAAAGAATTTTAGAAACTTGAAAAAAAATAAAAACAATAATACCCATCTCAGCCAGCTCTTTATTCTGCTTGCCAGGTGACAAGTCAGTTTGCCTCTTCCATCAATGTCAGCCTGGGAATAAACAGAGAAGCATGAACGCCTCCTTGGCTTGGCTGTGAGTGCCTCCAAAGTCTTTTCTAAAGTCTAATGCAGGTGTTTCACGTTTAGGACAACACCCTTCATCCAGCAGGACATTTCCAAAGGCAGAATCCATCCGAGTATTTATCACTTTAAAAAATATCTGAAATGAAGCATTTCATCCAGTGATGACATATGTTAAAGATGAAAATTTAATATGCTTAAAATGCCGACTGGCCTACAAAAAGCACAGTACAGCTGCTAAGATGATTATCTTAGCTGCTGATGAAAACAACTCGGCTGATTTTTGTTGAACCAGATAAATAAAAATCAATTTACAACCTCCATTTGAGCTTCTTTTAGGCAGCTGGGTTAATACACATATATTCTATATCTTTAAACAACAAGCTTGCAAATAATTGTATATTGCTGATTACATAAATGATTCCTATCTTGGTAAATGCTAGCAAGTAGCCCCAACGTGACATATTGGCAGCTCTCTTGCTAATGTAATACATCTATTTCAAATTCAGATTTGAGGAACATTTATTAAGTGCCTACTGATTATACATAAGGCCCAGTACCAAGCAATGATGGGGGTACAAAGATAAATACGGTTCAATATTTGCCATCCTGGAATTTATAAACTAGCATAGGCAAAGACATATACATATATTACTTTGACACAATGCACACTATCAGCCTGAAAAATAAAAAAAAGCAATGGATTTAGAAATAGAAGACCTGGCTTCAAATCTCCTCAGAATTTTATCTTCGCATTTCCTCATGTTTACTGCCTATGTGGCCTTGGGCAAATCATTTAATCTTCCCGGGTTGGAGACTTAAACACTCATTTATTAATCCTCCTCACAACAGAGGTTCTTCATCTTTAAACTGAGGTAGGTTGATTAGATGGCTATTGAGGTCACTGCTACCTCTCAAAATCTATGATTCTGTGACTAGATGGCCTCTTCCGTCCCAGATTATGATTTTTAAGATTCTAAAATAATAAGTGAACAGGGAAATATAAAGAAAGTGTTATGAGAAACCCATAGAGATAGTCTAATGTTGGTGAGGGACATCTAGGAAGGCTTTCTGGAAGAAACAGCATATGAATTGGACTTTAAATAAATATTTAAATACTAATTTAAATGGATCTTAGAATTAATTGATTTTTCTTTTAACAATATAGATCCTAATCCATCCATGAATAACCTTACCCATGTTCTCCCAAAATTTCATCACAAGGTGCCCACCCAACATGTTGAAGTCTTTCCTTTCTTTTTCTTGACATCATAAGGATATTAGTGAAAAACTTGGGCTATTTACTTCTTATTCCTTGTTTTTGCCATGCAATCAGGTCATCAGCCTATCTTATCTTTCTTTCATGCATTTTTGTTATGATATATTTCAGTCTTACTCTTCTTTGAAATTATTCCTAGAGAACATTAATGGGATAAAAAATTAAAATAAATGTAGGATGGGAAATAAAAGAAGAAAGAGGGGCCACATTCCAAACTTAGAATACAAGATTGGCAAATAATCAGGAAAAGGCAGGACAGAATTGGGAGACAGATCTCAAGTGACCTAATTATGGGGTCACCTGAAACTTTAATTCTACATTTGTGATATTCCCTGATTCATACAAATATAACATTTTTCAGAGAATAGGAAGTGTCCAAATGTTGTAGTGTTATACAAAAAAAATATCTAAAAGCCCAGAGATGTTATTGGCATGCTAGGTGAAGGATCCATGGGAAAATATGGACAAGAGTAATACAGAATGAAAACTTAAAGATGGATTAAAATCTACTTCAATAAAGGGAATGTCCACACCACTGTCATCATTGATCTACCAATAATGAAGTAATATAAGATTTGTGTGAAGGATGTGAAAAATTACCAGCCTTGGAAAAAACAGGGGCTCTGTCATTTTCAGAATGTTTTCAGGGCAAAGAAATTGCATTTCTATACTTTATCTTGTGCCCCTACATATAGAATCTCTGGTCTATCCATTGAGATGGGATTTGATATCAGAGACCCAGTAGAAGACAGACAGATTCGCTTTTGGTCTATGTGAGAAAATTTTTCATATGGCTGCCTTTGAAAAGTTGATAGATAGCGCAACATGAAGTTGCTAAGGGGGAAGAAATGAAATGTAGACAAATGATGAGCCAAGTGGCATCATTCAAGCTAGAATCCTACAATATGTCAGAGAGTCCTTGCTGCCTTTAAGGCTCAAGCTAAGAGGCTTTTGACAGCATGTGCTAATGACAGCCCTGCACATCATGAAGCCTAACCAGGAGACAAAATTTTCTGGAATAAAATTACTCTATGCACCAAATTTTGGGGTGATTTATGAACCACGAAGTCAAACATTTAGGTGCAAACACATAACCCAGATAACTACTGAATCTCAAATAGGGTTGGCACTTTGATGGAAATGGGATTCCATTAGCATGAGATCCTTCTGCCCCACACATTTTCAATGATACAATGGTACAGATCAGAATCTCTTCCTGCTTTCTCATACCATAAAATTCATGTCTCTGTATGTGTTTTGCTACAAATATCCCACATAAAATGCAATACTCTAGAGGCCCTAATTTTGTTCCCTTAGGCCCTTAGAATGTGGACCATTAGGGCTATCTACCTGTTGTCTTTCATTCTTGTTACATGACCTACCCATCTTCTTCTCTATTTTTCTTTAATCCTGATCTCTAGTTACAGTGAGGAATCTCCTACCAATACACATCAGTATCTCCATACAAATTACAGTCTTAGAGAGTTTTCTGAGGCACTGAGAAATGAATTGCCCATAGTCACACAGCCAGTATTTATCAGAGTTGAGGCTTGGACCTCAGTCTTCCAGACTCTTGAGGATGGCTATTTACCATGCCTCATTTGAGTCACAAATGTCCTTATAATGTCTTATACATTAGGGAAGCAACATTTTAAAAATCTATAATATTTTTGAGAAATTCTATACTGCAAGTGTGACATAAACCAAAGAGCAATCTTTTCCCCCAAAGATATGTGCCCTGAGTATATCGTATAGTCATCTAGATGGTACAGTGGATAGACCTTCAGACCTTGAATCAAGAAGGCTTGAGTTCAAATCTGGTCTTTTATCCTTACTCTGTGTAATTCAGGCAAGTCACTTAAATTCTATTTACCTTAATTACCTAACTGTAAAATGGGGATCATAATATCACCTACATCAGGGGAAATAAATTATATATTGATTTTATTTCTAGAGTCAGCTGGCAACACAGTAGATAAAGTACTAGTGCTGGAGTCAAGAGGACCAGAGTTCAAATACTTCTTTCCTCAGATACTTACTGGTTTGGGGATTCTAAGTGAGTCACTTAACCTCTATTTGCCTTAGTTTCCTTGACTATAGAATGGGGAAAATGAAATCACCTACCTCTCAAGGTTGTTGTAAGAATCAAATGAGATAATATATGTAAAAAGTGCTTACACATCACCTGGCACATAGCAGGACTTTTGTAAATGCTTACTCCATTCCTCTTTCTCTCCTTCAATACCTCAAAGATTCATGATTAGTTTGTTTTTTATTTTGTTTATTTTGTTGATGTGGCTGCACCAGTGGTACAGATTTATCTGCTCTGTCACATAATAGATATATTTTAATGGCTTTAACTGTTGCAATGCCTGACCAACCCATAGCTCTATAGTCTGAAGAGAGCTACACTTGTTATGAGACAGATGTCCATAGCCAATAAACATTTATTAATCATGTACTACGTGCTAGGCATTGTATTAAGCAATAGTGATACAAAAATGAAAAAAAATCCCTGCTCTCAAGGAGCTTACAGTCTAATGGAAAAAGACACACCACAAAAGGTAACTGAAAAAGGTAGAAAGAGAAGGTTTCTGGTGTGTGGGTAGGTATAGTGGAAGAGTCATTCAGAGAAGTCCCAAAGTAGTGCAACAAGGTGAGAAATGAGCTCAACACTCCTTTTCAATGAAAATTTGAAGTTCATGGCCATCCCCTCTAATTGGAGAGGCAGAAAGGAGAAATGAGAGATGGTATATAACAGCTAGCATTTAGGTAACTTCATCTCATTTCATTTTCACAGCAGACAGTGAGGTAGATAGCATTATCATTATTACTCTTATTATTATATTTTACAAATTATTATTAATTTTATTATTATTTTACAAATGACGAGGCTGAGGCTGAGAAAGATGGCATAAGAAGCAAAATTTGAACCAAAGTTCCTGTTAACTTTATATCCAATGTTATTTACAGTAGAGTACATTATCCTTCTAGCTTGAAATCTTTCCAGCTTGGAAGACTTTTCAGAGCCTGTACTCATGTGGCATGATCTTTGGGAACCCTTTGGTAGTTACTATGAATTGTTTACAGAAAATGATGTATGAGATACATACAAATGGATAGCACTGAGAACTCTACCTCAAACTAAGGCTGGGTCTGTGTGCCCTTGAGGAAAGGCAACAAGCATTTATCCAGGGCCTAATATGTATCTGGCACAGTGATTAAGCAGTTTATTTAGTTAATATTAATTAATCAATTAATTAATTAATATTTAATTAATGATTAAAAATCAAATTAATTCATTTGATCCTGCCTCCTATGTGCCAAGCACTGTGCAAAGATGTCTTACAAATATTATCTCATTTGATCCTCATTACAACTCTGGGAAGCAGGTGCTATTATTTTCCCCATTTTATAGTTGAGAAAGTTGAGGTAGACAAATACTAGATGACTTGCCCAAAAAGTGTCTGAGGGAGGAATGAAACTTAGGTGTTCCTGACTCTAAATCTAGCCTTCTATCTACTGAGCCACCAGCTGCCTCTCTGGTAAGACTATTTCCACTTTGCACATTCAGGAGAAGGGAAACGTAGGAATGAGCTCTACTAAAAGATCATGGGAGTGTGCTAGAAAATCTTATCTAATGACAGGGACCAGAGAGTTTAAGTTATTTCAGAGATCTACTATTACCCTAGCATGGCCCAGAATTGAACAGTATATCATTTCAATTCCAAACTCATGCAGTAAAAGCATTCTAACTATAAGTGTATTTTCCTTCTGAGCCCTGTGAAATAAGGAAGGAGATAAGAATCTTAATGGCAAATGGGGCATGAGTTATATTTGGAGATTTTCCCAGAGTTAAAACTCTAGGTGGTACCAAAGAAGCCAACATGTGTTAAAGCCTCTATGCAAATGAAACCTCTATGCAAATGATTTCACATTTCTAAGCTTAACCAAGATGAAAAACACCTCAGCTATGGCACCGAGTTAGTGATATATAAGGACTCCTAATCGTTGATGCCCAGCTATTAGGATTTCTTCCTCCTGTGTCCACATGATGGGTTATGTTCTGCATATAGGAAAGCAATGTACTACATGCAAAAGCATTAATCCCTCTCTTCCTCCATGTTTTCCTCCCTTCTTTATTCCTCCTCTTTCTTCTTTCTTTCATTCCTGCCTTCCTTCCCTTACATCTTCCTTCTTTCCTTCCTTTAATCTTAGGGATGTTTAAACTAACCTAGAAGGTACTCTAAAGTGGGTTGGACTAAATGGTCTTTGAGGTCCCTTCCTCTTCTGTCCATATGTATGCCCAGAAGACTATAGTGGAAATAATACCATGGGTTTTTTTTCTCCCACGAACTTCCTCAGTAATCTTCTGGCAAGTTACCATCATTAGTCAACCAATAGGCATTTATTAAGCACTGTAAGGATGTCAGATATTATGCTAAGTGATGGGAATACAAATTAAAACAGAAAGTTTATCCTGGTCTCCATGGAGTCTACATACTGATGTGCGGAGGACAAAACAAAAAGGGAAGCTCAAAGTATGTGTTGGGGAGGGAAGGAAGTTACCCAACATGGGCCATAATAGATAATGATCAGAATACACCCTGGAGAGGAATAATGGCTGGCCTGGACTTCCTTCTTAAGTGTATATTCTAGGAAGAGACATACAAATAGAAAGAGAGGTCACAGAGGCAGAGGATATTTCCAATGTGTGAGTTCCAGAGCTGGAGTGAGCTTCCTGGAAGAAGAGATTCCTGAAGGATAGCACAGAAATTCCTTATTGCAGTCTGGAGACTTGGTTGGTCTTAGCAACCTTCTTTTTTCCTCTAATTTATTATTAATTTTTAACACTTTTTAAATTTTTGAGTTCTATATTCTCTCCCTCCCTCTACCCCTACCCCATCCTTGGAGAAAGGAGGCAATATAATAATTATACTTGTGAAATCATGTAAAAAATACTGCCATATTAGAAAGAAAATGCAAGAAAAATAAAATGAAAAAATTATGCTTCAGGTTATACTCTTCTTAAATAGAAGTTTTAGGAAGAAGTATGTAATGAGAAAGAGAGGTCAAAGAGGAAGAGCATATACTTCCAGCATGTGAATCACAGGGCTTATTTCTTCGAAACAAGTTACCAGGTTTATCAATTGAAGGAATTGGATTAGATAATATTGGTTATGATAACTGGACTAATACTTATATTTAGCAGTACCTTCATACACAACCAAAATAGTCTAACAAACCCAAAAGTCAAAGTCAGGGCCCTTCCTGGCTTTAAATCCAAAAATCTTTTGAAATCTGGAACCATAGTATTCTATCAGTATTAAAGATAAACAAAGTTTGGTGAATAAACTTAGAGTAATCTTGAATTTTCTTTTAGTTTAGACTCAAACTATGTTTAAAAAGGTGTTTTTTTTTCAAGTATTTTTGAGCCTTTAAGAATATTTATTATGTTTAATGAAAAAGCAAAGCACAGAAATGGACTAATTTTGAATTACAATAGAAAAGGCTATCATCTGTAGATGTTCCCACAAAGATGAGTGGGTATTTCTTCAATACTTCTAAATAATTTTAAAGTATTTTTAAATACTTAAATAATTTAATTATTTTTAAAGTATTTAAATACTTTAAATCCTTTTTTTTTCCAAAAAAGGTTCTTTGGTCATTTGTTTGTCTTTGAAGAATCCCATACTTTTAATACAGGCCAAAAGTATCTGTAGGAAAATAGGTTTTAGAGAGCTTTGCTAATCTTATTTAATTTCACCCTTTGTGATAAAGGTTAAGTCTTATACTGTATTAATTAAAATAATTTACTAGTTCAAATGATGTTCAATTCTATTAGTATTTATCAATACCTTCATACACAACCAAAGTAGCCAAATAACCCAAAGGTCAAAAAGTGCACTACCAGGTTGACATTTATATCCAGTGAGAAAGAACTGGGCCTCTAGAAAATCACCGACATAAAAGTTCTTAAAATATGTGAGGTTTGGTATTAATTGTTTTACAGATAATATGTCAAACTGCAATGTGAAAAACGGACTGTACCTTTGAAAGGCCTGTTAAAAATGAGGCATTACCAGGAAAAGTGATGTGTCAAAAATAACCAAGAAGGAAGGTAATTTCACAAATTACTGTCAAATGATGTCTGACAGAAACAGCTTCTGAAATACAAGATGGGCATTTAAACTTGTCCCCTAATGCAGTAGCTTTTTGAATTCCTGAGCTAATACACATAGTTTAGTGTAGAGTATGAGAGAGAGAGAGAGAGAGAGAGAGAGAGAGAGAGAGAGAGAGAGAGAGAGAGAGAGAGAGGAGAAGAAGAAGAAAA